>NW_028321896.1:3248611-3580000 GCF_036245765.1 Copidosoma floridanum
GCGGCCCAAAAATAACGCGCAACAAACCGCAAAAGCAACGGGCCCCCCCCCATCTCTCTCTCTCTCTTTCTCCTCCTGTTTATTTCGCAAAGCACAAACTTCTCATTCCGTTTGGCCGCCCCCGTAGGAGCTGGGCTTTGCGTGCGTGTGCCGAGCCAAACGCGAGAGCTCCTTTCTCTCTCCGCGGACTTGCGGCAAATAAGCCGCGTCTCGCCGGCCGCGAGTTAAAAATTGCCTTGGCAGACGGTCAAAGTGCAGTTGCGCCCCTTGAGTTCACTTCTTTCTTTCCCTACACGTATACGGCAACTTTTTTCTTTCTTTATGCTCCGTCCTCCTCTTCTTTTTTCCGTTGCTTTGCCTCGCTATCATTTACTCCTCGAGAGAGTATACACGCATCGCATCTGATGGTGGGTCCGAAAATGCCCGTTCGTCTTATCTCGGCTTGCTGGCTCGTCCCGGCGATTTCCCGCGAGATAAGCGCGCGCGCGTTACCCCTGTCTGGGACCGCGATCGCCCTCTCTCGTATTACCGCGTGATCATGATTTTTGAGGGGTCACGGCAGCTATGGGGTACCATATACTTTTTGACCAGTGAATTTTTTAAAACCCCGAGTGCTCCGTGGATGATGTTGTATTCATCGAGTCGATGCATTATTTACCCAGCTATGGACTGAATTGTTTACTAGATAGAGTCACGGAAGATTCTCTAGCTGATGTGGGTGCGTCATCATCAAAAAAGTTGGTGACCGCATCGATTTGTGTGTTGTATTTCGTTGGACTAGGAATATCATCCGCCTGTTTTGTCTGTTAAAATTTCATTACGATTGCCAGTGTACGTGGTGTTTAAGGAGGTGCAAGTGCAATTAAAATTTATACAAGTTAAATTTTTTTTCACGACAAATCGTTTCCTACAACTTTGGTGTACATTGAAAGTCTTTAAGGATGAATTTACGCCAATGCACTATAATTAATGTGGAAATAATTGATTCACCCTTACCCTCAGTGGCTCGTTCAATTATTCAATGTCCTTCAGCACACTTGGGAAAGTGACACAATATTAGTTTCTATAGGGATAACAAAATTAGTGCGGGTCTCTTGAAAACGCTCGAGTTATTAAAATGAGAAAAAACAAGAAGCAACGGACAACAGAGCGGAATATTCGGATGCAATTTTCTTTTATTACGGCGTATTGTCGCGGGACCCTGAGCGCAAAGTACGCGGCGCCGCACAAAAGTCCACAATCGCGCTTTGTTTTCTCCGACAGCTTCTTCCGCGCTTGACGAAATGAATAGGACTCGTTAAAAGAGCGCGAATGGCCGTCTTCATTTTTTAAACCGTTCGGGGTAAACACTCCCATTGCATTAGCGCTCGGTTGAGCTGAAGCACTTTTCATCCGACGGGAAACTTTTTTTTTTTTTTTGTCGCCCAAGTTTCTGGAATAATCGCTTTAATTGGAGAGAGAGAGAAAGAGCGCGCCCGTCACAATTCGATGTGAAAGAGATCATCGGTGCTCCGTCGAAATTTACGTATACACTTTTTTTATAAAATACAACGAAAATTGTGTTTTTGACCGAGAAAATCTTTTGATTCAATGGATTCAATGAGCACGACGCCTGGACTTTGTTTGAAGTAATCGTGTTTACGTGTGCCAAATAAACAGCACGTATTTGCCTTTGCGCGAGCTGTATTTGGGTAATTGTTTTACATTTGGCATGTACGGGCTTGAATAATTAATTCATCTATTTATTTAATTTTTTTTCATTGACTGTAAGCTTTAAAAATTGTTGGTGCAGGTATCTTCGTGAAACGCGTACTCGCGAAAAATGCCCTGGTTTATTGCGTTAGAAAGTTTTTATGAATAATGACCCGAGCGAAATTTCCGCGAAAAATAAAAGTTCATTGAGGCAGGGGAAAAAAATTACCCACCTTGAAATTACAGAAAAAAAAACTACCTCTGGCATCATTAAAGAACAACATAAAATAAGACGTGTGCTCTTTTAGTTCATTTTTATTTTTTCTTGTTTCTTTGAGCTCTGAGTGGTGCAAATGGTCCTCGATGCTTTGAAATTTTGTTCGGTAAGAATTGTCGAGTGGCTCTCAAAATGTCTCGACAGGTACACAAGTACTTTTGACAATTGGTACTGCAACTCGTCCCGTAAAGAGCCAAACGTCAAAACTATAACGGCAAAAGCGTTTGTATACCTTAGTAGTACTACCAGCTCTCAAGATAGTCCAAAGCGCGGTATAAACATACACATTTGAATAACTCAGTTCCCTTTGAAAAACAATTATTCCAAAGACAAGAAGCACCGAGGAAAACATTTTCTATCGTTATGTTGAACGACTGCCCAACACAACACGCGGATAATGCCCGCGTACACGAGTCAGTTATATAAACGGCGCACATCAGACAAGCGCAAAGAAAAGGTACGATGAGAATCGCGGACGAGGCCACCGATGGAGCTCAAACTCTGCTTTCATTCACTCGCGCACGCGAAGACGAGAATTGTTCACGGCACCTGCCTCGCCCAGATGGGGGATTCCCCGTAACGACTCCCGACGGCTCCGCAGGAGTACGCATACACGCAATTTCGTAAAATCAAAAGCTCCTCCAGAGCACTCAAGGGGCAAAAGCGCGGACTGTCACTTTTTGGTGCGGCCCCTTGTTTTTCCTCTCAATTAGATCACTTTACCCGGTCCAAGTTCAAGAAGCAGCTCTCCTTCGCAGGGCTGCTGAAGTCTCCCAGCTATGAAAAGTTTGAAAAATCACGCGATACTTTGGTCCTCCTCCTCCTTGTTTCGGAGAAAACAATTAGGTTGGATTACGGAGAGCACTCATTTGAACGCCCGTTATGACGAACGCGAGTGATAAATTTTTCCGAAGCGCCCCTCGCGACGAAGGATAAAAAAAAAGAAAAGTGCGCGGGAAACACATGCCCGGGCTGTCCTAATGAAATCCCCTCTGAAAACAAAAATCCTTTTTTCGTTCGGTGGCGAAGAGGAGGTAGTGGGGGAGGGGGGCTTAAAAGGATTTCCTTCCTCGCCCGCGCTGCGGCTCCCCATAAATCTTGCAGCTTTCCTCGGAGAACACCTTCGCGTCCGTACAACATAAGTACCAGGGTACTTTTCCGGGTAGAGACGCGCCCCACAAAAGAGGAGATCCGGAAAGGGGAGGCAACGAATCGAGAACGCATCTGTTGATAATTGATGAGTCGCTCGGCGCGGGTGGGGGCAATTACTTTTCCGCCTAATTAACGTAGTTGCGTCCTTGCACGCACGGGTAAACCGATTTATATGTACAGGCTCGGCGCAATCGGTGCAAATGGCCTTTGGGAAGGAAAAATATCGTGGGCTATTAATAAGTAGGTATACTAGTATATATACCAGCGCTTCCCGATACACTCCCTGGCCCGTAGCTGCTGACAATAGAGGAGCAAACAACAGTCGATCGTTTCTCATTCTCTCCGTGTGTGTACGTCTGCTCGTGCGCACACGAGCGCAAACTTACTCGGCCAAAGGTCGAATCGCCCGAGACAAAAGGCGATTGCTTCCTTTATTCTTTCCTCCCCCCCTCCCTCTTTTCTTGCCTCATTCCTACTGCTAAATAAATCGGCAGTAGACCGGCGAGCCGAGATAATTGCACGGGAGAGGGAGGAGGACACAGCTTGCGCCAGCCGTAACTGCCAACCCCGTGTCGTTTGTCTTTCGAAATTACGGAAAGAGCGGGACGGGAAGAATATCCTTTTCCGCGCTCTCTCCTCCAACTTTCGTGACGCGCCCGGCGTTTGTTTGCGCGGCTTCGATCCGTGGTTTCGGTCAGATCCCAAAAGCGACGGTGGACGCAGGGACACGCGCGGCAGTTTACATACATACCTATGTACACATACACACACAAACAAGAGGGACAAGGGAGGAGGAGGGAAAGAACGGCAGAGACGTTCGTTACGGAAATTCAATTATCCGGGAGACAGCTCGCGAGCACGCGGTTGCAGTGTATATACATACAATGTATCGCGTCAGTAAAAATCGCTACCTTCCTTCCGAAATCTCTCGTTTCCCCCCGTATGATACTCTTTGTATGCGTGTGTCCCCGGGTCGGTGGAGTGGATGGTGCGCTCGGTAGGTCGGGCAATCGGTATCGTGAATGAATGCCCCGGCGAGGCTTATCTTTGGCCCTGCGTTGCCAAGCAAGGGAGACGCCACGGGGAAAGAACACCCCTCAACCCTTGTGGGGCCGTTGCTCGGGTCTAATAGAGTCCACGAGCTTTGCAAGGGTACATTGGCCAACCGGTCGAGAGCTTGGAAAATATACAGGGCCGGTCAATCGATTCTTCCTTAAGTATATTTTACAACACTTTTTCTCTCTTGTACGGTAAAACGGTCAATATATATATATACGTTGGATCTTGTTCGATGGAGCCACCCCATCGCGCGTGAAAATCACGGTGCTTGTACTTGAATCGGGCAGGTTACGGAAGCTCGGCGTTGCAGTGAGGGTGCGTATACAGATATAAATATGAGCATCGACGGAACGGTAATGGAAATTAAACTGATTCCTCGCTTCCTCTCTCGAAACGTTTGCCTATACCGTACTTCGATTACCTTGTACCACGCATCATTTGAATAAAAGTAAAAACCGTACGCAAAGATCGTCCATTGGGGAATGATCGACGAAACTGCGAGCGAAGCGTCCCTCTGCCAAAAAAATCAACTAGTTGATTAAAAGCGTGTAAACATTTCGGCTCTTCGGGTGTGCCAAGCTGATCTACAATATCATCCCACCGTTCAATCGTGGCAACGCCACTACCGAGCTATCCCGGATTCTCGATATCCTCTCTAGTGTACTCCCCTCATCGCATGGAAGCCCATTGAATTTTTCATCGTCCAATTACCGTGTGCGTTAGAAATTCAGTTTCCACCGATCGTAATTCCCAACTTTTCCCTATACTCAATCGATCAATCGATCAATCAAAATAAAAGGTATTTTCCTATACGAGCTAAGGACACGGCGCCTCTGGCAATTAGAGCTCGCCCGAGCAGTGCGTATATCAATCGAATGGAAGAAAACCAACGCCCCGTTTATTTTTAGCTCCACGCAGATATACATGTATATATGCTATGCCTGTATCCGGGCATCGCTCACGTGCGCCCACTCGTTGTTTTATGCATCCATGGGCTCGAGCAATCAGCGGTCCTTGGCGCGTCTGTGTACCACGCAGCTGCGACATCAGCAGAAAACTCTCGAGAGGACGAGTAGAAGACGCCGGAGAGGAGGCGAAGATACAATCGACCGAACTCTTGGCTGGGATGTACTGTCCGTCCCCTTTCTCGTGCCCCCATGCACTCGCCAAGACCGTGTGTGTGCATGTACAATCGTGTACGTATAAATAAATATACATGGCACCAACAGCAGCAGAAGAGAGAGAAGAGGAGTATAGAGGATACATATTATATGTTTATTGTTATTTCTCTCATTATTATTATTATTATTATTATTATTATTATTATTATTATTATTGCCACTGCTGATGCATATAGAGTTGTTTCTCTCTCAGCCTCCCATCTCTGTATACAGTATTCCTTTCATCTCGCGTATGCTGATGTATACGTACGCGTGCAGACAACACGCGCTGATTAGTCGACGAGCTGCCACTCGATGGTAGCGTTCTGATTAGGTGCCTACGTACCTACCCTTCTCCAGCAAGTGTGGGCGCGCTTCTCCTCTTGTACGGGGTACTGCGGTTCAGATGGGGTGTACTTAGGCACGAGCAATGGAGCTGGGCAAAAAAATTGACGGGAGGTGACAATGGGCAAAAGCTCAAGCTCCGAGTGAGTACGTTCACGCGGATGATGCCATGCTTGATTTTCTCAGCACTTGTCGCTCGCCGTCTAATATTCTTCATTCATTTTTCTTTGTCATGAACATTGTCATCACCCATCACTAGCTTAAAGCATCGCTTATTCGCTATCATTTTAGTCAAACGACAATAGTTGCCGTGGCAAGTGTGAGCCGTAAACTCTTTGCCGTAGGTGACGTAAAATCAAGCAGGGTTGAGCGAATATGGTCGGAACAGCAACGAAGTAACGCTAGTAGAGTTGATGATCAATTTTTCCGCAAAATTTTTAAAATTTCAAACAAGCACGCAGAGCTGCAAAAAACATGTTTAATGACGATTTTCAAACAGCTCTTTCGTGTACTGTACGCCTAAACATCAAACCCACTGTAAAAAAAAAATGTGGGAAATGTTGCAACTTCAAAGGGCTTTTGTCTCGCGAAATTTCCGCGTTTATTTTTAATTTAAAGGCCCAAGTTTGTTCGAGAGCAAAGAGTAATTGCGCAATCAAAGGCCGAATTTTTTTCCAAGTTACGCGCACTTTGCCGTCACAACGCTGGTCACGATTTTCAAACCCATTTTCACTTTGATCGGCGCAATTTTCTTTCCAACTCATACACAGCCAAGCTGGCGATGCAACTTGTCTCGCCACTTAACTTTTTTTTCCCGCAAAGAAACAAAAAAAGCACCACATACGAAAAAGCGCAGCGACTGCCAAGGTTTTGAAAAATAAAGGGGGATTAATATTTTAATTGAACAAATAAATTAACCCGAGTAAATTCATTTGCCCGCACATACTCGCTCTCTCTCGTCGAGTCCGGGCCGATGATTAAATACTTTTTTAATGCGATTCGCGGGTCGGCAGCTAATTAGAAACTTGGTTCCGCGAAAGGCTGGGCTCGACTTTTTTTTCCCGCCACCAACTTTGCTACCCTCTGCCTTCCTCCCCTCGTCTTTCTCCGTCAATTCCACTCGAACGTAAAATGTGTACGTGCGTGTGTGTGTGCTCACCAAAAGCGCAAGTCAACCGAGAGAACAGCGCACCACCACTGTAGCACCACATACTACAAGGGCGAGTTATTGCGCAAAAGTAATTTGCAGCAGTGCTGGTGGACGTGGTCGGCGCCACCTTCATTACGCGGACGGCAATTACGGCGAAATTCAACATTCATACAAACTGACAAGGTGTTTAGTGTGAGCGATTTTTTTCCTCCCCTGCTTTCTCGATGGTTGAGGCAATTTTTGCCACCACACGCGTGGTGGTAATTGGAGGCTTGATGCTTTTTTTTGTTGCATTCGTGTCCGTCGAGCTGAAGCTCCATCGTGCAGGGGCTATCCAATCTAAGAAACAAATAATATCCACACGAAATTGAAAATGCACAGGTACACTGCCACTCTCATTCTCATTGCGTCATATTGCCCCGGATCAGCTGAATTAGTGAGCGACTCATCGTTACTCGACGCAATAATTCACGATTATCGGAACTCACTCGCGAGCTCGATGTTTTCGACAGCCATCCAGAGCTTGTGAATTTTGCAGAAGCAATTACCAAGGGCTGCAATTCCGGAGATCTGCGATTCGAAAACTGGCGTGTCCGATAGCTTGCATTTTTCATTTTACCGGGACGATTCGGAATAGCCCGAGTCGAGCGAATCGCTATCGTGGCGAGCGGGGCGGGGCAACGGGTTCCCAGCTCAGGGGTGTAAAAAGAGCCGGAAGGACCGTAGCGAGCGAGTCGGCACCGTTCACCCCGATCGCGTTGCGTTATTTCGATGGAGGGAGCTTTTTTGTCGCCCTCCGGCGTTGCTCGCGTTGTCGAGTCCATTAGGTAATTACATCGCCTCGGTCCCTTTTCATCTTCCACTTTGTCTTTTTACTCGTGACAGTGGGACGCCAAAGAGCATCTCTCCTTTTCGCTATCGCAAGTGCCGATCGCATATCGAAAATAAGGGGGCGAGCACCGGAAAGAGAGAGATGTTCGCGGCACACGCGTGCTAAGCCCGGGCTGTGGTCGGGATATTGCCCGGAATCGCCCTGGACCGCACAGTCAGATGAACCGCGGAGATAGGCTTATCCCGATATCGCTCGCGTTAACGATGAGCTCGATCGATCGCGTTTGCGCTGGTACCGATTTTACCATTTACCATTAGCTTTCCATCCGTGATAATTTTTAAAGAATTTGCAAAAAAAATAAAAAAAATGGGTCGTTACTTTTTTCTTCGGGTTACAGGATTTTCTGGTTAATGTGGGGCGTGTTTTAATCGATGGCCGAGTTTAACTAAAAGCCGATAGCCGCGCGGGTGAGGGACTAACGGTGGGAAATATAAAACTGGCCCGTCCAGCCACCTGAAAAATGACGAGCTTTTCAAACTCGCATAAATCTCGCGCTCGAAAACGGCGAAATTTCAAACCAACAGCAGCAGGGACAGCGGCTGGTTTTAAAGCTAGTCGTGTCTCTCCATATTTGGAAATGAATGTGTCGATTTGCGACAGGTGCCACTTTCTTTTTTTTTCTATCCCCTGGACCGAGTCGTACATAACACGTTTGAATAATTTCCAAAAAAAGAGTAACAAATTAATCCAAACTCACGGGTTGTCATTTGATACAGTGCCCATGTCGTTTTTATCTCGTCCAATTTTTTTTTTTCTTTATCGTTCACTTTGCTGGCCGATCGTGCCGGCCCGTTAGATTTTTGCAAAGTTTCCGAACTGCGTCGGAGTATAGATGGAAATTCGCTCCTTATTTACGAGAATACAATTTCATTCACTTTCGACTTGATTCATCGTCTCGAAAAATTTACGGTCTCAATGTTTTGACGGGGCCTTTTTAAACTAATTGGGGGCAAAGTTTGATGAGTTTTATTCCAGCTAATTTCGAAGCCTCCGTAGAAAACATTGTATCCTACCCTCCAAACTTTGTTACTGTCGCTGATAATTTATACCTGCATCACAAGTAAACGAATTTAAAATTTGGTACGCAGTAGGCCGTAAATTAATTTCCTTTCTGTAAATTTATGCTGAATTTTTCATTAGGACAAAACAGTGGAATGAGTGTTTGATTGGTAAAAAATTTAAATCAGTAAATAACTCGTAAGTAGTACAACCACGATATAGTCAGCCACGTGCGCTTAACTTGGTATTAATTAACAATCAAAAAATAATAATGCTTGGAAAAACTCGTGAGGCAATATAAATTGTAAGTAGTGTAAGCACTACACGGTCAGATGTGTGCGTGATACAACATATTAGATACAAATTGTACTGTAGTGATGTATGAAAAGCATTAAATAACTTACAAAAGTAAGTAGTATATCCATGACATACTCGGCCACGTGCACAGAACACCGTGTAAATTGCAATCCATTAAAAATATTAAATTTAAAAAAAAAAAAAAAAAATAGCACATCCACAATACAGTTAAACGCGTTTGAAAAACCGAGTATCAATTGCAAATTGTTACGTAACAATGTTTGAAAAAAAGTGGATTACATTTAAAAAGTTATTGTAACCCTCACTTGGCCAGTCATACAAGTGAAATACTGTATTAATTACAAAGGTTAAAAGGTTTGAGCATTCAAAAATCGCTAAAAATATTGTAAGTAGTATAACCGAAACATAGTCAGGCGTGTGCGATATTCGTTTCAATTTTGAATCGTAGTGAAAGAATGTTGTAAAAGTATCATAAAAAAATAAGTAGTACAAGCAACGTATGGTCAGACACGAATGAAAAATTTAACACAAGCTTTGAATCGTGAAAACTTACTGTAGTAAGTAGTATAACCATTGTATGGTCAGACATAAGCGAAACCAAGTACTATTTTCAAGTCGTAATTTTTTTTCTTTTTTACAAAGTGGTAGATCACTTATTACAGTAAGTAGTATACCCCATTGTATGGTCAGACGTTGGCACAAAATGTCTTAGTAATTTCAAATCCAAATATAATGATGTTTGAAAACAAAGTTAATCACTAAAAATAAGAATAAGTATAGTATATCTGCGATGTATCCAGCCACGACAATAAATAAGTTTTGTTTTGTTCCAATAAAAAAAATTTATCATCTCTAAACAAAGACTTGGGTAATCCTATGCAGCTACTCAGCCTCCCGAAGAATCCGAGGTCACTATATCAGTAAAGAGCATCGCATCGTGTGCCAGCCCATAACACATTTGCGTCTATCTCGAGTATAACGGCGGGTTTTTTTTGCTCATCCAATTCTCGTAGCTAAGGAAGAAAAAAGTCAGTTGTTTTTCTTCCGATAGCCCAAGCGTAGAAAAGCGGGTACTTAACCGACGTGGAAAATCAATAAATCCCGATAGGCTAAGGCTCCGTGGGTGATCGAGTGTATTTCTCGGTCGAGCTCATAATTGTCGGTTTTCGAAGATATATATATATATATATATAGATATAAAAATAAGGAAAAAAGCGACCAAAGTGGCCATAGCAGCTGATGTCATCGAGATAGCAAGGGCAAGGGGGTGCACCTTGGGTGGATTGTAAGGGGAAGGCGGCGGTGCTTTCCTCACTCCTGTCGTGCGAGCGTCATTCTTGCGTTAAGTGGCTGGAGAAGCTTAGTAAGCGATTTCTGTAATCGGAGGCCATTCACCCTCTCCTTTTGGCCCGAGACTTTAATGCAGTCTACCGCGCCGGCAGTGCATATATAAACTGCGAGGAACGAGTTGGCTGCATTTAGGAGCTCCGAGGAGATCTTTTGCTGCAAAGGGGATTCACTTTTCATTGAAAATCGTGAATCTTGATTTTTTCCTTTTTTAAAATTTCTTTCGAAACACGGGATACCAAAGGGCAGCTTCCTTTCAAAAAGCATTATTGTACCCTCCCGAACATAAAGTAAGGGGAAAAAAAATTCCATCGCGGATTGACCTATTTTTCGAACTTTTTAACCTTCGTAGCCATTGAAATTAATTCTTCTCGCAGTTATAAAAGTCCTGAAAATAGTACGGTTCAGTTTCGACTGAACTAACATTGAAATGGACGACTCGTTACATGACTCGTGGTGAATAAACTGGACCAACGGGGGAAAACTGATCCTCAAGTTGAACCCACGCCACGCGTAAACTGCCGTAGGTGAAAAAATTACCATTGGAAGCCCGCAACGCGTCGTACGGATGAAAATCCCGTAATACCGCGTTTAATTGGATCCGATGGTTTTTCACTCGAGCCTCGGTGGATCGTAAACAAGCGCGATCAACTGGCGCCGGTATACCACCGTACACCTCGCCAACGGCCATCTACTTTTCGCTTCGCAGCTCCTCTATTTTCCCTCCTTCTCCTCGCTCGAGTTTCCCGCGTCGCCGTGTAGTCCCGGGGAGAAAGAGAGCGCTTCTCGGGTCATTGACGTTTTCGGAATTTATCGCCGCGTGACATACCTACATCGGGCGGGGAGCTCTGCTGCTGCGACGGACGAGCTTTAACGCAATCACGTACTATTTGACTCGTAGAATTACGCATATCTCGCGTATATGTGTGTGTGTGCAGTTGATTTCCATCCGGCAGATAACGTACGGCTGGATTTTCTTTTTAGGGAATATTATACGCGATGAATGGCGCGACGATTGACCGTGGATTATTCGCTTCGAGTGGATTTAAATTTCACGCTGTGCGCTAAATTTTTCTGGGCTCAATATTTTCGAGGATCCCTTTTGTCGCGCGAGACGATAATGACGGGGGGTGTAGGCGCGTAATCGAGTTAGTTAGCTTTGGCCTTTGTGACCTACTCCGTTCCATCAAAGTATGGGCTGCAACTACTTTCCCCCCCCCCCCTCAAAGTGATGGCGTGTGCTCGGCCACGGAGCTTTTAGAAATTTAAAAAGGCAAACACGAGATCTGCCGATAAAAATAACAAAATGGCATATATATGTACCGTGCGTGCGCGAATAAATTGAAAAGCGAGGAGGAAAAAAAAAACAAATAATAATAATCGTAAAAAATGTTTATCAGGCGTCCGACGCCGTTTTTCTCACTTATTCCGTTTCATGAATTCTCCCTCGCCCGCTATTCCTATTATATTAGAAAACACGCGGCGAACGAGTACACGCTGTTCTTTCGCTGCGCTGTAGCGTATCTATAATTCATAAGTTGAAACTATGGTCGAATAAACCTGTGCGGGAGATGCAACTTTTCTTTTTTTTTTTTTTTTTTTCAAAGAATCATTAAATTACGGCATTTAAAAGTTGCAACGACAAAAGTTACGCGTGAATTCGAGGGCCGTTGATTTATTTCGAGCGCAAAAGTCGTAAAAACAACAAACTTTGCTCGCTGCGTACATGGAAAAGCGGCATTTGACAAAGTTAAAGTAATTTCCAAAAGTGAATGTAAGCTTTGAGGACACCGATATATTTTCCAATATTTGCGATGGCGAAATCAATGATAAATAGACACTCCAAAAGCCATTTGTCCCGATAAAAAATACCTCATCGAGCCCAAGGGTGGCTCCTCTCGCTCTGCACGACGACTCTCGAGCAAACTTGGCAGCGCGCTCATTTGAACATTCTTCCGTCTTTCTGTTACGTTACAACCGAGCGAGCAACAGAGCAGCAGAAATCGGCAAACTTTTTTCCCCTCCCCGTTATTCGCCTCATCGCTATCGCACCCGTTTATGGATCGTCCGCGTCGCATTATTTCCCATCTCCGTACTCGTCGCAAAGAGAAAGAGGGAACACGAAAAAACTCGAGCTACGCGCGAGGATGGCTCCAGGCGTGTACGCGCGAAAAATTCGGACGCTCGGTTTATTTTTTCCAAGCACACTTTGAGTTTTTGCGCGCCGCCATTCCGAGCACGCGCTTCGTTAAGTGCACTAAATAAAATCCTGCTCCTCTCGGGGCCTCGTTTGCGGGTGCGGGAAAAAAGCAAAAATCGTCATCAAAAATCGATAATCGAGTTTGGGAAACTTTTTTCAAAGCCAATGCGGTCCCCTCGTGAACTTTGAACACCCCCTTCTTTCAAACGATTGAAATTTACGGCCGAGCCCCTTGGAGAAAATTCTTCTTTCCCCCCCCCCCGAAAATAAAATCATCCGCCAAACTTTGAGGGGAAAATCCCTCGTTTTGCGGGATGAATTATGAGCCGGGAGACCCTGAATTTTTTATTTTTTCCTCAAACCCCATCCGAGCAAAAAAAAAAAAAAAAAAAAGGATCCTTAGACGCGGTAGATTATTCCCCCAAAAAAACGCAAACACGCGACAACGATGTGGTGCAAAGGCACATGCGTGTACGTATAATCGCACAAACAGTAGCATCTCGTCTCCCAGCGGGAGGTAAAGGAGCTCAAAGGCGCGAAGAAGCCGGCTGGATGATAGGAGGGAGCTACGTGGCGCTCGTCAAACTGCCGGTGGCGATAAGCTGCCTAACGAACGCTCTTTCACCCTCCCCCTGCGTGTATATATATACGGTATTGGTGGGTGCAAAAACGTCGAGGAGCGCGCGAGAGCGTTTAAAAGCTCAGAGGAGGAATCAAAGGTGGTATATTTTGGGGGGGTACGGAGGAGTGGGTGGGGTAGATAGTGGCACAGCGCGTACACCAGGGAAAGCACGCAAGGGCTCCGCAGAGCAATCGATACCTACACCCACCTACGGTACACCTACGTACCGCAGGTCTGTCTGGCAAACGCATCGGAAGGATTTGCCAGAGGAGAGGCTGATTCCGGGGGGAGACTATGCTTGCCCCAGGCTTACCGCGTGCCCGTACACGCGTGCTGCTTCATGAGGCGCGCGTTAATGCCACGGTCTCTAATTGCTCCTGCTCGATTCGGCCCCGCCTTTCTCTCCGCGGCGAGGCGGTTTTGTCAAGTAAGCTCTCCATTGCACAAATATTGCGTGGACACCGGTAGGTATACACAACGCGTGTGAAACGTGCGCTTTCCCGGAGAGACACAATTTTACGGCTACCCGGAAGGAGAGCTGGGCTATTACGGGAGGCTTACGCCTGCCGGGGCTTATTTACGATCGCGCAGCTGCTAACTTTACGGGAATAAAGGCGAGCGGGCTGGCGGGGGAGGGATCGATTTCGGGGGTGGTTTACCCCCTTTTTTTCTCCGGACCGGCGTTTTTGGGCGATCCTCAGCTGGCCGATGACGTTCCTTGGAGATCATTAAGCGCGTAGCCAACGACAGGGATGATAATTGAAAACGATAGCCGATTTGATGTCTGGGCCTCTTGGAATCGCCAAAGGGGCGAGCGGGGGGAGATTTATGGGCGGCTTCTTTTAACTCGGCTGGTTTTAGAAAATGGATTAAATTAAAACGCGGGGTATTTTAATACGGAGGTATGAGGATAACTCGGCCAGTTGGATCGGAAGGGAGCGACGAGGAGCAAAGTAGTCTTGGGGCGGGTGGACAGGAGGAAAAGATCCGGGGGTAATGAGATTGCGCGGTAATAAATTTTTATCAGACAGTTTGTCGATTTACCGAGAGCTTATCCCTTTCTCTTTTGCGAAATGCATTATGAATACGTAATGCGGAGGAAAAATTTATAGGCCCCCCTCCCCCTCCGGGGCACTTATTATCCCGTCACTCATAAATTTCGTTTCGTTGACGGGCCACTTGAACGAAAGAACGAGAAAAAGAAGCTATAATCGCAGACTGGCCGGTGAGGGAAGGGGTAGTCAATTAAAATACAAGAACAACATTTTATTCACTTCAGAGTATGCTTATAGGACGCGCCGCTGGTGTGTAAACGAAGCTCTAAAAAAAAATTGTAAGCTGCAAGACGATAATCGAGAATTTTTTTCTTTTCTTTTTTTTTTAGTTTCAAAAGCGGGGGGAAAAAAGTAGGGACGTGAAAGTTGAGGTAACAAGCAGACAAGCAAGAGGCTCACGTATCCGGTATAATGAAAGGAGCTGCATGGAAATCTTGGCCACGGCTGGGGAGCCGAGGAGGCATCTTACAACCCCTGTCCGACATTAAGCTGTCTAATTTTCGTAATTTGTAGGGGCAAAATATTTCACATGCTCTAACAAGAAGCCCATTTCATCGCCACCTACCGTCCAGGCGAAACGAGAAATTTTTAGCCAACCCTTTCTTCTCCTCCCACGTATACAACGTGTGCATATACATAGTTGTAGATGAGAGCGTCTGACCTGGTGAGCTTACTTACCACCACCTTCCCTCGCGCGCTCTATAATTAAGGGCACATCATGCTTTTAATGCCTCCATAAAGCTTATCTGTCAGCTGGGGATTGCTTTACTGTGGTTTTTATTTTTTATATTTAAAAAAAATTTTTTTTTAAGTAAATTCACCAACCATCACACGTTGTGAACGCCTTCTAAAAAGCTGTATCGTCATTAGACCTGTTATTCAAACTCTGATACACTGTATGTTACATTTTTCGATATTACCTCAGGTGCGGGAGTTGCAGTGCAATTCTACAAACGAAATCTCACATTTCAATATTATTTTGTACACAATGAAATTTCGTAAGTACATTGAAAGCAAACTCCATACCGTCAACGAAACTCTGGGTTGATTGGATGTACAGGATTTCATTACCCAACGAGTATCGTCAAAATTCATTCATTAAAATTGATCACTGAAGTGAATTCTGTAACGGTAATTAACGTTGCTTACCAGTGAAATCTTATTGGGATTCACCAACAATCATACCAGGCCAAGAAAAAAGTCCAGATCAAAAAAATTAATCTTTTTAACCCATTCGTTTTATCGGTACCTAGGGCACGTGTGTTCATTACTGCAGAGTTTAAAGACAACGCCAAGGCGTTTACGCTCATGGATGTATTGTTTTCTTTTTTTTTTTTTTTTTTCCAACAATCGCGATGTCAACAAGGGAGCCATTCAGACTTTGGATTTCTGTGGCGGTGACCCGAAAAATGATTTCCAGTGCCCAATAACGCGTGGTATTTTCTTATGTCCCGCTTTTAAAACGTCCACACAAAACTCGAGGGGTAGAAAAAATTGATAATTCAGCTCTGCCAGAAGTTAATAACTCAGTTAACAGAAAACTCTTTGCTCTCTCGGTCCGTTGGCCTCCACCGCTACCCCCCTCCCTCCCCCTGGTTTAGAAGAAAACTTCCTTTTTGCGCGACTCCAGCGAAAAAGTTTATATTGGCCTGGTCCGTTGATAGCGCGATAAAGCTCCGGTACAAACGCGCCTCATAATTCGCTCGCGCTCGAAAGGTAGACATATACACCAGTCGGCACGCACATACACATAGGCCACGGAGAAGATTCAACTTTCTTGTGAAGGATGGGGGAAAAAAAGTGGGGAAGGGGGTGGGCACACGCACAATCAGCGTCGAGCAGAAACTTTTCTCATTGGCGCACGCAAGTACGAGACGTCTGATCGCTCTCTTTCAAGCCACCTTTATTGGGGGGAGAGTTATTATTCATTCGCGCAATCACGAGAGAATAATTTGTGATAAAAGTGACGAGTAGAAGCGTACTTCGTACAAGGTTTTTTCTTTTTATTTGTCAATCGCAAACAACTTTGAGGAGGCGAAAGCCTGATTGCGTATAATTCCGCCACGGCGTTGAATTTCGATCACTTCCAAAGGATTTTCGTCCACTTTTAGCTGAAAAAAATGTGTCGATAGCTTACCGATACTGTATTGGTGTAGGATGTTGACAACCCGTAGGAAAAAAATCTTTATTACGAGCCTGAAACTTGTTATAATAATGTTTTGGTGAAGAAAGGTACCATTTCAAAATAGAATTGAAAGCTAGATTTGAAAAAGAACTTTTATTCATTATAATATACTTGTATAAAGTTTATTTCTTAATCAAACTATAAGTACTAAATTTCTTTTTTAACTCTTGCAACGTTAACTTTTCTCACCCAAGGTAAACAACAATTTATCATATACGCTCGAGCCGTTCTACAGGGAAGGGATTTATTATAAAAATTGTGGACTTTCGTGGCCGATTGTTATGCACTGCATTAGGTATTCACTGTTACCGATCAACTGTATATACCAACTCATAAGTGAACGTGTCCCGTTAAAAATGAACAGTAAAGCTTGCACGCAAATGGCAGCAGTAACCACGCACGGCTCGATAAAAAAATACGCATGCCAACCTCTGAAACCCCCCAATTTGATTTCTCGCAGTCGTAGCCGTCTCTGCTCATGGCGTAATTTCGTGACGCGCACATTGTCGTGCACACATATATCCGCTATACCTACACCACGGCGTGAACATAAAACACATCCATTATTCGAGCACGCTCACACACACACGTGGAGCAGGGCTATTAATCTGCTTTTTTTCACGACGTGCACTGGCACGCGGGTGTCACAGGTTTTGATTGGAATATTCAGCGAGTCAGCGGCCACTGGCTCTCGCCGTGCGTGTGTGCGCCATATAATACACTCGTAAATTATGCGAAATTTATGACGTGGTCCTTCCAGCACTACATGGGATATTTAATTTTTGCTCCACGCGTTTATTATGAATTTTTCCGTCATTATATTCCTTCCACTGGCAGTGAGATTATTTTTTTTTGTTTTTAATTCTATATGCCTATCACTTTTGAGCACTACGTGTATACGCGTCGGTCGATTTTTCTCGCGGGTCGAGGAGCCCCCGTGAAACGTTCCCGAATGGGATTTTTATCGTTTCTCGTGCACCTACTAAAAATGCTGATTTTCATATCGCGTGATGCGATAAATCATAAATTCCATTTCCCGATGACAATTGGCTTTCGAAAGAATTGTCGCCCGCACGTTTGGGGTGCACCCACGATTAGGCAGTGTATAAATGCACTTTGTTGGACAGGCAACCCCCCCATGGTGTAATCGTCGCGATTGTCGAGCCTAGAGTTGAGCTGATCAAGTAATTGTGAAAAAATGCTTAAAAGATTATTTGATGTTCCCACACACATGTTCCCTGCCTTGCTGCAGCGTGACTCCGCGTTTGTTCAAAATCTCCTGTTGGCTTTTGCGAATGTGTACTTCTCCGGGAAGTGATTCTCACCCCAGAATTCGACTACAAATAACGTTTGAAGGATGGTGCCGTTGTGCGGGGTGTAAATAATTATTACATAGTCCGTGGCTTCTAAGCGGATAATTTTTCTTGCCCGTGCACGAGTTGGTTATTAATTAACAGGGTATTTGTACGTGTCTGTTTCAAGGAGTTATTTTGCACTTTGGGTGCACGCCCAACTTTGTAATTGGGTGGCTCGATCGTTTAAGCTTCCCCTTTCCCCCCACTCCTCTTTTCGCTAGGCTGCAAATTTACCCTTCACACTGCGCCCCGATCGGTCGAAAAGTGCGGGCGCGGTGGTTTTATGCTGCAAACCTGGGGTTCGATGTGACGAATGAAAAAGTTGAAAGTTTTCCACTTGCTTCTGCTGCATCTGGGGAAATTCGTTCTTTCGGTGGGTACCTTCGTACCACACCCTGATACCTCCACCAGACGCAAAAGCTCGCAACTTTGGCGATTACCCCGCTCATGAGCGAGCTCGATGGAGCTTTTTTTAGAATTTTAAACGATTTATATCGAGAATCAACTAAATATAACGGGCCCTAAAATTTTTCAAAGTGAGTTTTAGTAGTGATTGGTCGAAATAAAAAAAAAGTTTTTTACTCTCTTAATTGAAGTCTCACTTAATTCAACTTCAATTAAGGAAATTCGCGTGATTTTTTGAGCTGTGACTGATCCAGAGGTACACATAACTGTTTGCTTGTTTCTCTGAATCAAATTACACGAGTGTACTCGCTTTTTTTTACAAAATTTACTGATATGCTGAAAAATTGGGTCACAATTTTTAATTAATACCGTACAACGCGATACTTCATTTCAAATAACGAGTGAAAGAGATGAATATTATTGAAAGCACAAACGAAATTACTCGCAACGAAAATACGAAATGGTTTGTAAATGAAATTATGCGCGAGTAAGGATGAATGATAATTTCAGTGAGCTTCTCGCAACTTTGAACGACTCGAGAGAAACTAAGACGTCAAAAGGACGCGCGATGATGTGCGCATCCTCGAAATTGAATAAAAACTTGCCGAGGAGCTTTCGTCTTTGAGCGCAAACGTAGAAACGAGGGTCGGGAAACTTGCCCCGACTGCAGGTGTAATGCACGCGGGGGTGAATTACACATGCACAGTAGTCGCGATAAGTTAAGGCGCAGCAGGATAAATTGCGTCAGAAACAGACCCGATCAAACATTAAAATTTTCCGTCGGACTAACAAGCTCCAAGTTTTCATCCCCGGCGTATAGTATACTGCCGCTTGCATCCCTTCCACGGGGAGGCGCGCACCAATCAGGCAGCCGCAAATGGGAGAATAAGCCGATCACAACTAGTTCGTACGGGCGAAAAGTTATAATGCGATTTTACGTACAAATTATTTGCATAAGCGCAAATTCAGACCTCCCACCCTCCAATGCTGCTGTTTCACGACGCGTTTTCAAAGCCGAGCAATATATTTCAGTCACTCGCGGAAAAATTGCGGTTTCACAGCCACCTGGGGTGGGGGGCGACGAAAAGGACGTTTTTCATCTTCGCGACGCCCCGGAGTGGTCGGATAATTAGCGAAGGCCCATTGAAAAAATCTCACCTCGATACCCCACCAGGAGCGCGTACACGTTCGCGGGGAGGCAATTTCTCACTCACAATAACCACCAGCAAGTGGCATGGAGCTCCCTGCTTTTGGCTTTGACGGGTCGAGCTCGATATTTCTCGCTCGAGTAATTTTTCACCCGCGTGCATGCGAACCGAGTAAAATAACAAGATTTTCCCACCCCACGGAGAAAGGACGAACAAGAGCTAATCGATACATACGCTTTGGTGGCGGCTCTCGTTTTTCATGCCATTGGCCGTAAGGAGCAACCCGCGGAGCCGTATTTTACTCGTCGAGGGCGATACAAGCGTGCAGTGCCCACGTAGAGACTGTCGCTTTAAAATTATCATACGGAGTGGCTATCGACGCCGAGTTTTACTTGGACGGGAAAAATATCTTGGGGCGTTTTGTTTTTTGTGTTTGTTCGACCTCGTGGTAAATAATGGGTAGAAAAAAAAAAAAAAAAAAACCCCACTTAAACTGTTGGGAGATGTAAATTTATCCGTATAGGGTGTGGGGGCGAACCTAATGTTTCTCACTTGAATACTTTATGGTGCATTGAAATGGTAAAATGTAGAAACGAAAAAGATAATACGATCAAAAGTCGGAACAACGTCAATAACTAACTAGTTGGTAAACGTTCGCGTATACGAACGAGAGTTGACAAAGCTCTGGTGAAACAAACACGCAGTCCCGCAGGTAGTGGCAATAATTTGTTGCCAGATGGCGCAGTGGTTGACGGAGAACGTCAATAACTCGACGGGGCAGTCAATTATTTTGGGTTGAAAGGCAACAAACGGATGTCTTTTTTAAAAGGAGCTTTGGATTCTTCATCGTCGGTTGCGCGTGTTTGTTTTATCGTTGGTCGGGGGGAGGGATAAAAGTTACGCGAGCCAATATGTACGAGTTCCGGCATGTGGCCAAACAAATAAGCGTCGCTTCGGTCTTTTCCTCCGGGGATCAATTTTAATGTGTGCCGAGGCACGGCTGTGACTCATTCGCTTTTACTTGTCAGTCGTGTGCGACACGGGGAAAAAAAGTGATTTCACTTGCGGGTCAATGTGTTTACATCGCTCTATTTCTGGCTTCACGCGAACCCCATTAGCACCGAAAAATGTGTCCAAATATATGTTTTTTTTTTTTTTTTTTTTTTTTTAAATTGCTATTAAAACATCGACGGAACGAAAAATCTCTGCAGTGATTGGTTTCATGACTTGGGAAAAAAAAAAAAAAAAAAAAAAAAAAAAAAATAAGCACGGCTTTTACTTACGGAGTCTTGGAATATCAAAGCAGGCATATACTTTGAGTTTGAAAAAATCGTTTTACGGCCTTATTTACTCCGTCGTAGTGAAAAGTTTTTCTATTTCAAAGTGTAGTTAATGCTCTTAGGCGCAGGGAGTAGGGAAGAAGTTTGGCGAACGAAAAAAAAGTCAGCGCGCGAAGAACAAGCCAAACTTGCAGCGAAAAAATCATATTCTCGAAAAAAAAAAAAAAAAAAAACAAAACAAAAAAAAAACTATCGTCACTCCGAGCGTGGAAAAACCCCTTCGATCCCGTTGTACGACGGAGCCACACTGCAAAACCGCGAATAATTAAAGCCGCTCCCTGGCGTTGCTCTACCATCCATATTACACACACGCACCGAGGCTGCTAATGGAAAAGCTCGGGAGGCATCACCGCGCGCGAATGCAGCGCTTAATCAGCTCTCAGACGCGTCTGGTTACGAATTAACGCGGCCCCACCTACGCGCACAAGGGAGGGAGACATGAATCTGGGTTAAGCGAGAGACGCGCCCAAACATCACGCGACAACGCTGTCTTTTTAAATAGCCCCCCCACCCCCCCGCTGATGGCCTGCCTCGTCGTACAACGGTATGATGGCGTAACAAGGCCAGCCCGGCTGTTTGTTTTCCTTAGCGCGTAATATAGCACCGCCAAACACGCGCAGCCTTCTGTCGTCAATAAACAACGCGTCCGTTGGATTTCACAACCACGAGCTCTCGTGGCTCCGTTTTTGCACGATCGTCTCGAAGACGGGGGCGCGTGCGACGCTCAAGTACACATCGACGGAGAACTCGTGGGGCTTATTAATTATTAACCACAGGGGGCTGACGAGCGCAGCGGGGGGAGACGTGGCACGTGGCCACTTTGGACGCCTGAAAAAGAAATAAGCCCTTGGTATGAGGGGGAGGACCTTAAGGGTGAGCTGACAGAGGGTAACGCAAAAATGGGAGGAATGTCCTTTTTTGGGGGGTCTCCCGATGGTTGCGGGCGTTTGTACTTTTTTCTTTTTTTTTTTTTTCTTTTTCATCCCCCTTTTGAAGGGAGAGAAATTTGTTGTCGTCGAGCGACTCCTTTTCCGACGTGAATTTTTGAAACGCCGCGCGAGCTCCTCCTCCGTCTTCTCTGCGTGATGGGATCGTACATACGAACGGCACGAAGGCATGGAACGTGGGAAATCTGCTCTGGCTGTTGGAAGAATCTTTCGGGAGGATGAGCAGCACACGCGCGGGGGGAAGTTTGGGGGGGGGGGACTCGGGTGGGATCCATCCATCCGTACACGGCGGGATTTATGGGGTCGAACTAATTGCTTGATACATCATTGATGGCGCGGTCGAATAATAACTTGAATATTTCAGCGCGTGTAGCTGAGAAGTAACGACCGGGCGCGCTTGCAGAGGGAAAGGAAAATGAAAAAAGTTTCATCGTGTCTCGAAGTTTCGTTGCTCCGTCCGAGCTCAGCATAAATAATACTTTTTTGACGGGCTATTGAAATTTTCATTCTTTTTTTTTTTTGTTTTTTTTTTTGTTTTTTTTTTCCATAGGCATGTATCATGACAAATCGGCGTTAAGTAACTTTTCATCAAAAAAAAAAAAAAAAAAAAAACAAAAAACAAAAAACAAAAAACAAAAAACTTAAAAAGAGTGTATCAATTGTCGAAGACAAACAGTAATCGTGCCGACACTCAGAGCCGAGAGTTACTCGTCAACATGCAAATATTGCCCGGGTGTGCTATGTCTCGAAACTCATCAGCGTTAGAAAGGAGGCAGGGTTGCAAATTCAGCATTAGAGGAAATATACAAGCCAGGGGCAATCTAACGGTGTGCCGTATAGGGTGCACGGGTATATACATACGCGCAATATTTGGATGTATTACGTAGCTCTTACCTTCCTCTGCTGTTGTTCCATGGATACCGGCGCTACTCCCTTCTGTCGCTCCATGTATATACACGTGCCACCCGTGCTATGCTGAGTTTGCGGAGCACCCCGACCATATCCCGCGTATGCCCCGCACCAAGAATTACCACCGTCGTTTCCACCACCCCCCCCTGCTCTCGCTGTACTCCCCATTCGCGCTAGTTCTTCGAGGATTGTAACTCTGCATGTATGGGCGCGACCTCACCACCCGTCCAATAATATATACCAACGAGAGCTTCCGAGCCGACTGACTTCTCCGCTCCTTCTCAAGTGTTTCGGGGTAGGCTCTCTTGCAAGCTTCCTGGTCCTTTTCGCTTTTGTTCGGAATTCACGGGAATCCACTTCAGGCCCCACTTTCGACTGTAGATTATACGTACAGCGATCCCAGAAAGTGGTCGTCTTGCAATTTATTTCTACACCCCACCTGAATTGAAAACACACCGGTGAATGTCGCACAATGCCATACAATATCTTGGGACGGTGGGCTCGGCTTCTCGAAAGTTTAAACTGCTGGTGGTGGTCATTCTTTGGTAACTTGAAATGTGTGCTTTAGAGTGAAATTACAGATACTTTATACTCCATTGCGGGAATGGTTGATTCATTATCGAAAAGAACAAAGTTTCCGATAGTTTCGGAATAAAATTAAACACCATGTACATTTTTTCTTTTGATTTGATGCTGATGCCATTTGGTTTTGGGGTGCAAAAACTTCCCTCTTAAAATATGCGAAGTGATTAAAAGGTTTGGAAAGGTTTGAATATGAACCTCATGGGGTTTGATGGTTACAATGATAGGACAATTTCGTAATCCGGATCTCTTATTCACGCTTTGGTGTACAAATATGATTTTTGTTATTACCTAAAGTTGCGCGAGTGACGTGATCCCAATCCGTCCTGATCCAAATCCAAATGACAAAACGCACAATCCTCGGGGGCAGGCTATTTTCATAAAAAATCGCGGGAGTGAGGGAAGGGGGGGGAATTCGTAACAATCATCCGGCAGCGAGAGAGAGTGCAAATTATAATTGGATCACGAGTCGCGTGCGGAATCGCAAGAGAAAATACCAGATGCGTGCACCGGAGCTCACGTTCGGTCGAAATCATTGCCGCGCGCATTGGTGATTTATCAATTACCGGTCGTAGTTGGGGTAGTTTCAGGTGGAGGGGAAGGGGGTGTTTGTCGTAAAAAAAAGTGTCCCTCCCCTTGGTCGGATTGCTCGGAAGCGCGTATTGATTCAACTTATTATTCAGTCCCAGGCTGCCTTCGTTGCATTATTCCATCGTTTGTTTGTTGGCACCAATTCTGCCGATTGTCATTTCATCGAGTGCTCGGCGGTAATTATGTTGCCTTTTTTTTTACCTCGTGTTGTTTTGTCAATTCGGGGGAGAAGGACGTGTTACTGCGGTTTTGGTTGGTAAAGCTTTTTTTTCCCTCGGTGTGTACTATGAATTTTACACTCGAAATGACAGCGAAATTGCGTGAACAGGAAAGTATTAAAAATATTGTTTGAAAATTGCTCCCATCTGGACACTCAATGGTTTCGTGTGGTGTTCGGTGTTCATTGCAGGCAATTCTTTTGAAAAGTACTGAGCGGTAGAAGCCGCAATAAAATTTAAAAAAAACGTTGAATGTTCAAACTTTGCTCGAGTGTATTTTTTGCAAGAGATACAATTTTTTTTTTTGTAAACGTGCAAAAAAGATTATATACGTTGTCATCCCGTTGCTTCAGTAATTTCAATTCACCAATTTATTTATTATTTTTGTGGTAAAACAATTCTTGAAAAACCAAAAGTTACAATAAGAGGGGAGAAACACGATAATTGAATCGTTAGGGAAAAATCCGTGGGTGGCTTTCGGTTCAATTTCCTCGAGGCCATAAATGCGCAACATCCGTTGTTTTTCCGGCAGCCGAGGCAGTAAACGAGGAAACGTGCGTTTCCTTTCTCTCGAGACGCTGCGAGCGAGTGGGAGGGGGTACACGAGGAGGTGATTTCGTCGCTCTTTTATGCAGCAGCGACGGCAGTCAGAGCAGCGCAGGAAGAAATGGGAAAGGAGAAAAATGCAGCGGAAGTGTATACATTACGTGCAAGCTCGTACGGGTGCGCATGTATACGTGTGTTCACCAAAAAGCCCAAAGACTATTATAGCACAAGAAGGAGAGGCTCGCGTGCCGGTGCACAATTGGCTTTCTCAAACTGTACGCACAAACACATGTATATACATATATGTGTATGTATACTGTTAAGGGGTACCTTGGACCTTGGCCAGTTTGCGCCTGCAGTGCTCATTCTCATTGGCGTTATTGTCTCATTCGTTACAACTCCCCGTTGATGTTGTGTTTTTTCTCAAGTTTCAAGCTGCTCGGAAGTCGCTGCGTGTGCCGTGCTCATTGCTCCGTTAAGTTTTTTTTCCCTCAAAATAAGAGCCAAAGGCTTGGATTACCAATCAAACGGTTGTGCGAATTTTCATGAGTAACGTGATTCCAAGTGATATACACGAAGTCGATCGTTCGAGGCGGGCTTCGTTAGTTAATTAACATAAGATACGTTTATTGTATTCAGACTCTATCGATTTATTTACTATTATTATTATTATTATTATTATTATTATTATTATTATTATTGTTTCTACCTAATAAAAATTCGCACGCAGTGCCAATATTGTAAATTAAATTAGAAAAACGGAGGGAAAAAACAAAAAACCTCGAAACGATAAGAAATATATTCACGTACGCAGCTTCCCTCCCTCCCAGACGTGGTGAAGGGGGTTCTTTCGTCCTAATTCAATTCCTCCGTAGAGCCCCGCAAGTTTCTCTGATGCGCTCCACGAGGGTACATACGCAAGACCATCAGACACCCGCGCAGCAACTTCCCTTGTCCTTTTGTCTACGTGATTCTCCTCTACATTGCGCGATCCTCCCCTTCCTCTTGTGCGCAACACTACGAAAATACCTGTTCATGCGTAGTCGGGGGCACAGTATAGCCGACGAAGAGCAGCAAACGAGAATTAGCGCCACGTCCGAGTATTCTCGGTTCTCTTGGCCCATCACCCATATACTTGTCCCGCTCCATCCTGGAACGCATAAACCTTTATACTTTGCGGGCTGGTGTCGTTGCCTCGAATAATTACCCTCCCACGCGTGCCCTCTACGACCCAACACACCGGGACGCAGGTATCACGTATCCGCGCGCGAGCAGTCGAGTGGGTCGCGCCGAGAATTGTAATTCCATACCTCCGGCGAGGATGAGCCGCGCGCGCACTCCCTCGTTGCTCTCCCCGGTCGCGCCTCAATAATATGCATATGCAAGAAACAACTGCAATGGGGCGCATGTGTCGTCAGCGTACGTGCCCGCGTAATGTGAAATCCCGTCGTTTGCGCTATATGTGGACCGCACGGCTGCATTTTAATACCAGCGCCACGAGTGTGGGAAATCGTTGGCGAAAAAGACTATGCACTGCACTGATTTTTCTTCGCCTACGCACTTTTTACGTGCTTTTCTTTACAAAGAAGAAAAAAGTAATCAACATAGACGAGGAGACAGAGCGGCCAATCCGGCTGGTGGTGCAGCGGAAGCCGTCTCGATTCTATATAACCAGCCGCGCCGCGTAATTGCGGGGATATCTCGTAAAGGGCGCGCGGCTGTTTGGTCCCCGTTTCTCCGGGCGGTGGCTCAATTACACCAAAGTAATAGCCGGGAGCGAGGCTATGGCTTTTGCGGCCCCGTCTTTCGCGAAATGGAAACTAAGCGGTTTTTGGTACCCACGCACTCGAGCACTCGAGTTATTCTAATGCCTATAACGTGAGCTCTCATCTGCGCGCTGCTCCGGAGATTAGCGCTATCGGGAATCGCGGGTCTTGCGAAATCACCCGGGGGTTGCTGCGGTAAAAAAAGACGCCAACTGCACCGATCCGTGGCTTTGATTGTAGCTGTACGCAGGTACACGTGGTTTTGTTCTCGTGATTTATCCTGAGCATGGGATGTATATCTTATTGTTATCGTTCGCGAGAAAGCATCGTTGCGTGAAGATAAATGGCAGTTGTACTTACGTATGAAACATTCATATGAAGGTCACTCAGATAACATTACAGCGTTTATACTGTGAGTGTCCACGCGAAACAAAGGAAAACTAAGTTAGTTTTTAGGTTGACTTCCGGTCGCTTGGTAAATTACATCGGTGCTTCCCAACGAACTTGTCTCTGAAAGAGCCTCCCAGCGCACTCATTTCGCGAATTACCATCAAAGATATACAAAGTGTAAAAGCCCGAGCTGCGTGTGTGCAAAAAATATAGGGAGGAAAGGGGAGCGGTCAAAGACCTTTTAAGCGAACAAAATGGTAAAACGCGCGCATAATGGGAGAAAATTTTCGTTGCGGCTTCCAAGCCATGAAATTTCGTTGAAATGTAAAATTGCGAAACTTTGGTGGATATTTATCGTGGCACAAAGCTTTGGCAATATCATATTTGAAAAATTTTCATACAAATTTCTTTTTTTTTTTTCCTTTCCCCATCCCCGAGCCGTAATGATGAATGACGCCACGTCAAGTTTTATCGAAAAATAAAAAATGCCACAGGAGTTACAGCGCAAGCTCATGCGAAATTTTATTCAATAAATTAGCAAGCTTTTAAGTTTACTTTCCCATCAGGGTGTACGTGAACAAATACGCGAACGAAAAGCCTTTCAGATTCTCATACATTAATTATAATGAACATTGTACGAAGCCATAATACATTTAATAACGCAACAAAATGACGAGGAAAAGGGTGAGACATTGACTGTTTTATCGTAAAAATATTGTTGGTTGTCTTTGCTCGGTATAATTTCGTAGCTGGTCGCAAATCCTGTTAGCTGCAAGTTCATCGGTATTGCATTATGCGCCTGTGGTGAGAAGTGAAACCAATGAGATTCATCAATGGCAGATACAAACGTCAGCAGTGGCGAAACCTGCCCTGCCCTATAAAAGTCAAAATACACCCCGGCGCGCTCACGCGAGAGATATAAACTGCAGGGGAGCATTAAAACAATAATATCGCGAGGCTGGGTAAAACTTTGGTCCGCTGTTTGTGCTCGCCCGGCAAGCCAACCGGACCAAACTTCCCGGCACTGGCGCGTACAAGAGGCTTCTTGCACCGCCGCTTACTCACTCGCGCGGGCCCAAGTGTGGGCCAAGAGTAACCCCCCCCCCCCAACCCGTTCGACGCACGGCTCTACATCTGGACGGCCCGCGGCTATGGGAGTGCACATATACACAACGCTGCTTCGACCGAATCTCCTCGAGTTTATATCGCTTTTGCAAACTATGGCCCCCAAGAAGAGGGATACGAGTGCTGGGGAGGGGGTATAACTGAAAAATGCTATAGAGCCTTATTCGTGGAACTGCCGTTGAAGGTACACAGCTGCCCGTCCTTGTAAACTCTCTCTCCCTGTATCGAGCTGTACTCGCACTTTGTGGATTAATCGCTGATCATCCTCTTCTCCTTCCTCGATGAGGATGTCTTTCGACCCCGTTGCAACGCTCGCTCTGTTTACAGTACGGTCCCATCGATGCATTTTTTTTTTTGTCTATCCTTTACGTAGGTACGAGCTTTTGCTCTCTCCCCTTCTTTCGTTCGCCCAACCCCTTTTTTCCCAAGAAAAAGTCCCCCTCTGGATTTCCCAGGTGAAAAGCTGAACTTGCACGATGCTAATTTTTCGAATCCCGAGTCCCGTGAACTTTCACGACACTCTCGGCACAGCATATACATGCTCCCATTGGCCCGATTACACGCGAATTCTAATTAACGCGGTTGTCGGGCGCTCAAAGAATTGCTCCGGCTGGTAACTGCACGCAATTACGCAACAATTAAGAAAGTTGCGTGTGCTCGTCTCCTTCCGTTGTTCCCGCGAAAGCTCGTCAGCCACTCGGACGCTTGGGGTTGTCCGGGGAAGCGCGTGGGAAACCTAGTTTCCGGAGTATAGGGTATACGCAAACTCCGCCGTCGAGGATGACGGGCTCGGACGCGGGGGAACTTTGACAGATTTTCCACGTATATTCCGCGTGCAGTGGCCAAGGGAAAAGTAGGCTCTCGGAGACGAGACGAGGAGACACACCACTCGTTTTTGTTTCTTTGTTCTTCTCGTGGTGCGCCTCGGGCGCTTGCCTCTCTTGAAACTTGTACGGAGAAATGGTCCACTCGGACTCGAGTTTTGCCGTGGAAACACGAGGACCACCAGAATTCTGTTTGTACCTTTTCTCTTTGTCGAAGAAGCTTCGGTGCATCGTTAACACGCGAGTATGGATGATATGGTATGCAAACTCGACCAATTAGGGCTCTGCTTCTATCCATCCCCTTCAACTAGATTTTTTAATTTCAAACTGGATACCATACTTTTTGTTTTGATTCCATTTTTTTTGTTGCACCGTTGCTCTACGTCTCGTGATTTTTCGGAGATTGCGGCAAGTAGTTCCGGAAAAAATGTCCAAACAAGCGATTTCATTTAATTTGACTCGCGAGGGAAGATCCTTCGATCAATTTATCCGAAAAGTGTAGCTGGAGGCAATATCCGCAGGCATTGTGCTCAAGGCCAGTGAATGGGTGGGGTGTATGTATATAATGATGTTGCGATGAGATGGTGGCCCTACTAAATGTATATACAAGAATCGGGGGATAGTACAGTTGGCCGACAAAAGACGAGCCATGGATGAAGGGAATCGCAAAGTTTACTTTGTACCTTCTTTCGTTCTTCTCTTTCTCACTTCCAACTCGTTGAGCTTATACCCCGCCACCGCGGCACACGGCCGATTTACCGCAATCCGATTCCCAGTGCCTCCCCCCAATGTATCCAAAGGTCCTATCATGGCCCTCCATTGTTAACTTTTCAACTCGCCCTGCTGCTGCTCTTTTATACCACGGCCCGGCGCTCGCCTCCTTACCTCGTGGCCCCGTGCCTTCTTTTATTCCACTCCACGCTCCACTCCAGCTCCCCCTCGTTTGGCCTATCTACTCGCTTTTCAAGATCCACGGGAACAATGCCTATGGATCTCCTTCTTACTTCCTTTTTTCCCATCTTTCTTTCTGGTTTTCTTCACTTTTTTCTCTTCCGTAAGATCTCGTGATTCGAACGACTCCCGTAACCGATGAGCAGACTAGCTAGTGAATCAACAACGCTTGGCCTTTTTATCAGCTCGGGCATCGCGCGCAAAAAAAAAAACCTTGGGGTGGGAGTATTCCGCAGCATCATCCATTTTAATCGCACTGGGCTGTAGAGTCATCTGACACGTGGCCATTCAATTTGACGAATGTTTAATGTGATTTTCAGGAATTTTTCTGGTATGAACATTTGTAGGGCTTTGATAGCAGGGATGATGAGAGAGACTAAGCGTTTTATCAGACAAAAAAGGGTGTGTCGAAGCTGGCTTCGCCGAGAGCCACGCACTTCCTTTGTGAAAAAGGTACTTGTCCGCGTTACAACTTTTTAAACGTTTATCTGGATTATTTAGGTATTCCCGAACTTGATTCGTTATTTTCCTTTGAAAACTATATTTTTTTATAAAATAAGTTTCACTGAAGATCTACTGGTATGAAAAATGAGGAAGCTTAACGACAAAAAATTTGAAGAAAAAAAAAAAAAAAAAACCAAGTAATACTTTGCTCCGTGTATTTATTTTTTGAATCTCTAATCCTCTCATTTGCGCTAGAGCTCTTGAAACATACATCGACAATCCGAACAGCTCATGAGTCCCTCACAGTGAGCTTTGCTCTCGTCAAAAGAATATTAAGCAGTATTTTTTTTTGCACCCATGTTACTTCGCGATTCGCAAAACATCAGTAAAGTCCTACTTTGACTCCACTCCTACTCCCGGCTGGGGTGGTGTGTGCAGTCAGGTGGACTCGGAGCCCGATAAATTAGCGGTGTGCCGCTTTCGCGAGAAGGACGAATAAATCAAGCCGGTCACTGCTTTCGCCCGATGGGGGAGAGGGAGCAAGCTGCGCTTGATGTATGCAGCACGGTATCGGGCAACTTTTCGCTGCACCGACTTTCCCTTTTTCTTTTCCTTCCTCTCTTCCCCCCCCCCTTCAAAACAGTTTCCCGCTCTTTTTTTATATCTTCGTGCTTGCCCGTCCGACCGTCTTCTTATTCCTCTTTGTTCTCGGCAGTTTTGCGTCACTGCAGCAGAATCGCGGAGAATGTACCAGAGGGCCTCGCCTTTTTGGCTTGCTTTTGTTTTTTGCCCCACTAAAAAGTTATAATGTTAGTCCAGCGAGCAAGGGTAGATAAGAGGAGGGGACGACTATAGCCCGCGGCACGACCTTGCCTACCATACTCGTGTACGAATGCGGCATTCGTTTTCCTTTTATCCGTGTCTGCGAGCTGCAGCGCCAGTAATGCCAAGCATTATTTTCATTTCTCGGATTCCCCGCGTGACTCGGCGCATAGTTACTTAAAAGACCAGCGTCAGCAGAGAGACGGAGAAACATGCTGGTTCAACTGCTTACGCAGAGTAAATATTATTTGCGGTTGATGATAGAGTGCTCTAATTGCTATTAATTAACTTGCTCAACTATTCGCTAAGAGTAACAAAGTATCGCGGTTTTCCCTCAACTTCGCGATACGTCGTTTGGTTTGGGGGTTTGAATTTAAGAGTGTCCGATCAAACACTGACTGCAAGTACTACTTTTTTTCTTACTGCGAAATTAGATGTATTCTCGTAGTGTTTAGTTAGCAATCATGGAATATTTTTTGTCTTGTTAGCTGAGAAACAAAAATTGTGCAAAAAAGCATTTATTTAGTTTACAAAAATTAATTTTCACAGCATGATTTAAAACTTACAAAAATTAAACATGGATGGATATGAAAGATTAAAGTTTTATAATTTTCGAGAATCTATTTTTGAATTCGAGCCTGATATCTTGCGCCTGACTATGCTTTGACTGTGACCACTTGATAGAGGAGCTGATTTTATCGAGCTTGCAACTGATTTTGTCTGACTAAATACTGACTGTGACTACTTACAACAATTATTGGATCGGAGTACTTGTGCCTAATCAAATCTTAACTGCAAATTAGACCTTACGCATTGTCTGACTGAATATTGACTCTGACTACTTGATGAACAGAATAATGTAAAAAACTTGTGGCTGACCGAATGTTGACTGTAACTACTGGACAATTGAAATTGAGCCTAAATAAAGATGCCTGACCAAATACTGACTGTTTCTACTTGATCACTTAAATGGGATACCTGAGAAGGTTATAGTGTGTGACTCGATACAGACTGTGACTACTTAACAAACGGTATCGTGTACGGATACTTACAGCTGACCGTATATTGACAGTGACTACTTGGCAAACTAAATTGAGTCCAAATTATTTAAAGTCGACTAAATACTGACTATCACTATTTGTCTAATAAAAAAAAAAAAAAAAAAAAAAAAAAAAAAATGTACTAAACCAAATGTATTTAAACTCTGTTCACGATTACTTTATTCGGAAAACTGGATGAATCGAGAAAAGTAAAAGAATCGAATTGCATCTCGTAAGCCGTGTGCAGTGAGAACGGCCGTTATCAACAGGGGACTTTAGGAGGAGAGTTACAGTATAATACATACAACTTTACGCCTCTTCGCAAAGTTGGAACGGACGGATTTCTCCCGTATCTATTCCCCCCGTCCCCCCGAACCACCGCTGTGCTTTCCTCCGCTACTGGAAATTTCTCTCTCCAGTCGGCGAGGACGATAAATTCAGTCGCGAGACAAATATTTTCGGGATAAATTGTCCGGAAGATATCTTGATACTTTCTCCTGGGTTTCCATATCGAGAGAACACGAACACACAGTGAACGAACGAACGAGGCGAGGCCATCAGTGCACAACTACTCTCCGAACTCGTACGAGCCCGCGAACGCTCAAGTGCGTATCGAATTCGTCTCCCCACGCCCTACCTCTTCCCTGACTTTCCTTTGCTTCCTCTTTACTTACGCAGGTGTCTATACACACTTTTCTCGAGATGCCGAGAGAGACAAATTTCCATCGCATCTGCCTAACCCGGTACCATATTTGCAGTCAAGTCAAGCGTAAATCTGCGCCCTTCGATTATTCTACTCGGAGTTGCGCGCACTTTCCCTCTGCTATGCTTGTCCCGCCTCTTCGTGGTGGCATTTATTCTAGTTTTCCTCTCTTCCCCTCCTTGCCGGTCGCTTTTCTCTCGTGCCCACCGTCTACATTACCATTCCGTGGAAGAAATGGAATCTCGAAAACTACTTCGTGGAACGGAAGCGGAGCGATAAGGCTAATTCCATTATTATTCCTCGGTGCGCAGTTCGCTGGTTCAATATTTTCCAAACGATTTTGGAGCACTTAGTGCCAAGTGTACCGCATGAATTTCGGTCGCTTTGCCACACCACAACAAAAGGGAACACGTGTTATGGAAAAATTTCGCAGTATGCGCGACCTTAAGTTTGCCTTTCACTGGGGATTACTGTTTTCAATCCAATAGGTTCATATAATATTTGTCAGCACTTTGTATAGGTACATAGATTAAGTCAGGCAGGGGCTAAATCAAGTTTTCTTGACAAGTTTGAAAGAAAAAATAAAAATTAAAAAAAAAAAAAAAAATAACCGTAGAATCACCTTTTACCTGAATATCTTGAAGGTTTTGATTCAATATTTTTCAAGTACCTACTTTTAGAAGTAATGCACTTGCCCGCGCATAAAGCACTTGTGTCGCTCTTGTGCGGGTGCCGAGTAGACATTTGTAGTACCAGCGCTGTTCGTCATTTTTATGGTTACGGGGTAGCAATTTTCAAAATTTATGATTTCCCGAGTCTTTCAGAAATTTTTTGAGCAACTTTTCGCGAAGTAACTTTTCAGTTCAAGGATGAAAACTTCAAGCACGCCGTTTTTGCTTAGTTTACATTAGGCTTAACAACAAAAAGTCGTGGAAAATAAAAATGCAGAGTTTTCACGCTCCTCCAACTAAATTATCATCTTTTGCCGTATAAGGTGTGGGCAGCATCGAAGGCTAGTAGCTACTCACGCGAGGTCCCCTTCACTCCTGCGATCCTCGAGTAAAGGAAATTGGGTAGCCTCCTCATCCTCCCGCTCGTGTACCGCACTCGTCGTTAATAGGACAATGGGCGATGCCACGAGTCCGCACAGTTCTCTCCTATTCTTCTTTCTCTGCTCTGCAGGAGAGTGCACTCGCTCGAGGGTTCTCGTCGTTCTAGTTGAGCTTCGAGAACACGGCAAGTCAACGCGGTCGAGAATTGGGAAAAATCAAATCGCTCGAGAGCGCCTCGCGACGCTAGAAAGCAGCCTTGGACCGGGTAAAACGAGACAAAAAACAACACGCTCTCTCTCCCTCTTCTTCTCTCGCTTGCATAGCTTCCTTTTCCGAAAATTCTCAAAGCAGCCCCCCCCCTTTTGGAGCGTCGTGTCCTGTATCTCCTCGGCCCGGAAAACGAGGGTGCCATAGATAGACGGACACACGACGGGAGAGCTACGGGTGGGCAAAAAGAGGAGGGTAGTGTAGAAGAAGTGGACCGGCATAAAGGAGTGATGGAACAAAAGAAGAATGGCCCAGAGCTAGCTGTCTGGCGCGTATCAGAAGATCGAAAGGAGAAAGAGAGGTAGGGATGGGGCTGAAGAGCGGAAAAAAGGTCGCTAGCGCCGGCGGCGGCTCTTCAGAATAGCCGATGACAGCCCGGAGCGCAATAAAGCTGTGCAGTGCCTAGTAATAAAAATAGCAGCAGCAACTCAGGAGAAGGAAGAGCAACGGGGAGGAGCAATAACTGTGAGTGTGCACACGGGCATCAATTTTCCCGGCGAGTCGTCAAAGCGGACAACAAGGACGGGTCTGCTCATTTAGGGAAATCCGCATTAGAGCCGCGAGACGAATCCCGGAATAAACGAGCTCCTGCAACTGCTCCGGGGGGTGAATCTCTCGACGTACGAGCGCTTTTATTCATAAAATCAAAGCGCCGTGCCTCCCTCCTTCTTTCCTGTCAAAGAGAAAAGGGAAGTCCTTTCGGAAGGGCAGGAGGAGCTCACCTGATACTGCGTGTGCCTGACACCGGAATAAATGGGAGGATATCGATTAACAATTTGGCAGACGCGCGTTGCACGGCGCCGTTTCAAGAAGAAGAAGAGGAGCAGGAAGTGATTGCCTCGCTATTTTCCCTCTCGACTGGCTTCGATAGCCGGTCAATTTTTCGAACTACCCCGTGCGTGTGTGTCTCCACGTGCCAGGGTGATCTGGGGTAAATGCGTTTCAGATTTTACTCGGAAAAATTGGTTTTCTTTTCTCTTTTTTTTTTATCCTCGGTGTACCGGTACATGTTTATACACGCACGGTATATTTCCAAGGTGTAGAGCGAGGGGGTGGGGTGAAACAGTGTATTTCGCGCCCGATTGCGCCTCACCATGGGAATCGTGAATAATGCAATGACACGCCGTTCCTCCAATGTTTTACTGCATAAAGTTTGCGATCGAGTGGAGGTTAATTTGCGATTTATGCGCGACACTGTCGTGAATGAAAATCAAGCACAATCCCTCATTACGTATTGAAGCGCGTGTCCCAATTGCATTGGCACACCGCAGGTGTATGTTTATATATATATTAAATACCAATGCAATTTCGGCTCGGCTGATTTCGCGCACTTTAATTTCAGGTCGCGTTGCGTAATTTGTACGCGTTCTCGATTGTTTGATCATTGATTTTCATCCGCAGAGTATCAAAGGGACAAACATCAGTCGCTTCGGACTTCGTTGATCAAGTTGATGCCACGAAGTCAAAGTTTCTTGCTTGTAGTGAGAAACTCAACTGGCGTTGGCGTGTACAGTTCAGTTAGGTGGAAACTGCACTTTAACGCGAAACCAAACAGATCCAATGTAACCTCCACTCGTCTCCCTTTCCCCTGTCCATTTGTGCATAAGCATAAATTAGCAAATGGAAATTACAGCAGCCCCGGCAGTATACATAGTTGTAAAATCTCGAGAGCTACGAAGCACAGCAAAGTGAGGGGGGGCGGCGGTATCAGCCGGGGCTCGCAATCGATATTCTTTGGCGGTGCTCTCGCGTGCGGAGCAGAAATTTATCTCCCGAGAAAATCGGCCAATAAAACGAGCGACGCTTTTTTTTCCTGCGGGTATTGCAGTGGCTGTCGAAGACGAGCTGGTGGTCCCCCACTTCGATGCAGTGCAGCGCGAGTCGGCGATAATTGCCGTCGAGGAGCCGAGGAGTAGCTAGCGTTTGGTCTTGGGGAGGAACAGAGGACGAAAGGTAGAGGAAGAAGATGGCAGTGGAGACAGCCAGTGGGATAGACATCTGCATGGCGAGCCAATCCAGACAGGTAATCCATACGGTGTACATGTTATACTGCATAAAGGGGGGAACGATTGGTCTCTGATTTTTCACGAGCTTTTGCAAAAAAAACATTTTTTTCCGTCGATCCTCCCGTTACGTCAGATTGAAATTACTGGTTAAAGTACATCGAGGGTTTTACGGTTGCATTCAGAGCTTCACGAAAGTTATCTTGGTATTGCATTTTAAGAGCACTGTGTTAACAACAACTTTTGTTTCTTTATATTTTTCAGCAGGGCATAATATTAATTTATAGTTTTCAATTGATGCTACACCACTAAAGTGTAATATGATTTATCGCTAATTATCATAATATTTTCTTGTTTTTACAAAACATTGTTATCCTTAACTTTTCGTAAACAGATTTTATTACCACACGTTAATACTATCAATTACAATTTTGTATTACATTAATTTGTTGGGGCTTTAAATTAATCAATACCAATTGGAGCGAAGTACTTGTGGCTGACCAAATATTAACTGTAAATTAGATCTTACGTATTGTCTGACTGAATGTTAATTTTAATTACTTGATAAACAAAATAATGTCAAAAAAAATTGTGTCTGACCGAATATTGTCTATAACTACTGGACAACTGAAATTGAGCCTGAATAAATATGCCTGACCAAATACTGACTGTTTCTACTTGATCATTTAAATGGGATACCTGAGAAGGTTATAGTGTGTGACTCGATACAGACTGTGACTACTTAACAAACGGTATCGTGTACGGATACTTGCAGCTGACCGTATATTGACAGTGACTACTTGGCAAACTAAATTGAGTCCAAATTATTTAAAGCCGACTAAATACTGCCTATCACTATTTGTCGAAAATTAGACTTGAACACTTTCGTTGGATCGAATACCGACTGTAACCACTTGATTTCCTAGTTTTTACAAAGCGTTATTATTGTTAAGGTACTTTATAGTAGACAATTTATAATTTAGGTACATGTCAAAAAAATGTTGAAACTTTTCACAAACAGATTTTATTACCACAAATTAATGCTATCAATCACAATTTTGTGTTACATTCACTTGTAGCCGCTTTAAATTAATCAATATCAACTAAGATTGTTATCTTTCATCTAATATAATACTCGTCAAGTTTAACATTAATTGAAACAGTCGTCACAATATTTTTGTGAATAAAATTTTTCACCTACACGCGGCAATGCAAAACACTTGCGACTCTGAACAGCGAAGACCGTATTCATCGTCTCTTTATTTTCTTCCAAGACAACACAATATTTCTATCAGCAAATGCGTGTCTCTATTCGTTCACGATCCGAGTTAGGGCTCTCAAGGTATCTACGGACGAACCAAAGTTTTCGTCACCACGAGGCTTCCCCCGGGTCTTTACGAGAGGCCGCAAAGATTTACAGGCACGTCACACTGGCCAACCTCTCGGTACCCCTGGACTTTTTTGTTCACATGCAGGGCCGTTCTCGCTTTACTTTTCGCGCATTTTACGACGACGAGGCGGGACATGAATTTGGTCGCAGGCCGGATATTGGCGCGTCCATCACGGCCCATGCAGGCGTATGACGCAAAACCGCGATAAAGAAATGGAAGGCGGGGGATGAATTTGAAAATTTTCCGTGTTCCCCGCATACATGAGCTCATTCGCGTGATGTACAGCCACGGAGGTTGGATGCAAGGGGCTCGCAATCGGCTCTTCAATTATCCGGGTCCTGTAGGCATGTAGCCTCCTCGTAGGGGAGCGTGACGGAGGATGACGGAGGGGCACAGATGGAATGCAATTTAGCGATTGGGTCGTTCGCTCTCGGCAAGCTCAAGAGGAATGGCCTCCGAGGAGACGCTTCTGGTATAGGTAAGAGCGAGTGTGTCAAAAGCACGAGGCGTACGTGCGCCGGGGTCTAACGGAGGAGTGCGAGCTCGTAAAGCTCCGGTACTTAATGTCACCAGTATCGCGGGGCTCGTACGTAGAAGCCGTGCAAGAAGTTACGGGGGTGTACGCGTGCCTATACCCGTCTACTCTCCATTGATGGGACTAAGTGTGGGTTGTAAAAGATCGACTATCAACGTATGTGGGTCATTTCGAGGAAACTCTTAATGCTGTGGCGGCCCATAGTGCTGTAAGCAATTTTGGAAACGAAATGGGTGAGCTTTGGATGGTTCAAAGATAAATCCATCATTGTTTTACTATCAAAACTGTTCCGTAATAGGATACTTGAGATCTGACTTGTTTATTTTAATAACATGCAGGTGCAGTATAAATTTTGCAACAAGTATAAAATATTTCCATATGACGCGTTGCAATGGAAAACCATCAAACGGAACCCTTGGGACTTACAAGTAAATAAAAATAGTCAACAAATTCAATTTAAACGTAGCAAACAGTGACAAAAACTAAATTGCTTCTAATTTGAATTTCCGTGACACCCGAGTAAAACTTGTAATGGCATCGCGTTGGGCCAAACTTTGGATATAAAATGTACCAGCTCGAAGAATACACTTGGGCACTCGAGCGCTAATATGAAGTGAAGATTAATAATCCTGACAAGGATCCCACGAGGTTCGCAACGAAACTTCACCCTCATCTGCGAAATTCACTCGGCACGAATCAAACTTTCAAGCTCTTGCTCATGACCACCTATTCCTTGACTCGAAATTGTGGAAATAAAGCCCACATTACTCTTGTACCAGTATAGGCTGATGATGAGGGGCGTGTATCGCGTCTCGCCTGTGTATTACCAAGACAGTATAGGTACGTTAGGTAGATGCGGGGGAAAAGAGAAAAAAGCTCTGGAAATCGAGGAAGAAACACGGACACAACGAGTAAAAAAGAGAAAGAGCAAAAAAAGGGGGAGGGGGAAGAAAGATAAGGCTCATTGCTTTGGCGTGTGTCGTTGCTCCCCCGGAGAAAGGGTAAGAACCACAAGCGCACCCTTCCCGAAACTTTGTTTCATGTATATATATACAGACGTATCCCAAGTGCGCACGAGCTAGCAACGTTGATCTCGCTACCACACGCGGGTTATCAGCTTCTCGTCCTTCGCTCGTTGTTCTCCCCCTGCTACTTGCACGCCAGAATCCAGGAGCATCCCCGAGTAGTTTTACCAGATAAGCAAACTACTCCCGATTCGCGTAGGGCAGCCGTCAAAATTTCGCCTGACGTGCCGCTACAGCGTACTTTGCTTCCACGTCGCAGAGTCCCCGGTCCTCCTTCGGGAGGGTGAGTTTGCGGGAGGTCGATTAGTTTGCCGGAACAATTAATCACCTTAACGCGTTTGCGCCTATACCCGTCCCTCGAAGCCCCCGGACGTGCCGGTACGTGCTTTATCTGCCCACCTCTCGAGCGTGTACGTACAGGAGGGACAGCTTTGTGTGGTCGGCTTTTCCTTTTTCCCTCTGTCCCCTATTATTTCTTTCGCCCGTCTGATGCCCGTCTGTCTGTTTGTGGCTCCCCATGCGGGAGGGATAAGACTCCGCGTGACTTTGGCTCGCGGCGGAGTCGATGGTAATTTCTTACTTTTTTTTTCTCCCCCTCCTTTTATACAGACGAAAGTTGTTGCTGTTTTATGATAAACGACTCGAGGGGCTGCGGGATGATTCTTCACGCCCCCGGCGTTTATGCTGATCCGTCCCGCGTAGCGCATAATACAGAGTCGAAGGTCGCATCGATATGTGATAGTTGTTATGCAGGAGGAGACTTTTTTCTTTATAATTGACCTGGTACTTGCTATCTTCTCCCAAGTATGTGCTTCCATGATGACTAGCGTGTCGCACCAGCTCGTTTATTCTTTCAATTAGTTCGTTTGAATCCCCTGCTGTCGCGCGTTGGATCGATTTTTAATTACTCAAAAAGTTCTGATGATATACGGTTGTGCCCAGTTACAAGTTGCGCGAGAAAAGCCGAAGAAACACAGAGAGCAAAGTCATAAGGAAAAAGAGAAACACGAAATGAATCATCCTCTTGGGATAAAGTATATACACACGCTGGCTTCTTAGCATTTTTTCCGAGTCCCCGTTTAATTGGCTCATCCCCCCCGCCCCTAATCCCCCGGAAGCGCAGAAGCGAATGTTTATTTCGGACGGTAAATCTTGGTAATTCGAACGGAAAATATCCTCGGGACTCTCGAATTAAACATTTTCCCCCTCGACTCGTGCAAACGGATCGTAACGAGCACCTTTCTCGAACGCAAACGCCTCTTGAAAAATTCCAAATGCGCAAGTAGATCAAAAATATTTTCCAAGCAAACTCTCGCGGAAACTGGGACTAGAGCGCGACTCCGCGATTTCCAACGATTATTTCCTCTTGCTATGAATGCACACACGAGAGAACGCACAACGCACGTCGGTGCGCAAAGAAATGGTTCACCGAACGACAGCATAGAAGCAGCAAAAAAAAATGGAGACAGTCCAAAGTTACGGGAAAAAAAAAAAAAAAAAAAAAAAAAAAAAGAAGGAGATAAGTGTAGTAGGTTTCATCGTGAAAATCTGTGCGATCCGCGTGCACGCGGAGAGGACCTACATATACGCGCATAAACACACTCACACGATGCTCACACGCGCGACAGTGAGAAAGAGGGAAAAGTAGAGCGAAACGGTCGTGGGAAAATATGTGGGGATAAAGCACGTCGCCGAGACGGCAAGAAGCACTTGGTACACACACGTATAGGGCAGACGAGGCTCGGAAAAGCGCTTTCCCCGTTACTCTCGGGAATCTCGGCACCGGCTATGGATTTTCGCTACGTGACTAATACCGAATGCCGTGGGCCTCCTCGCTTTTACCCCCCCATTGCCGTTATACGTTATAGTTACGTACATACGTACGCCCACGTATGTATATATCATAGAGTGTCATACTCACGGGTAATGCGTACACGTATATACATATATACAGCTACGTGTGCGTGCATTAGACGCGACTGCAGCACGCGATACACCGAATGGATGTTTTATGCATCGCAATATACCACTGATGTGTATACCTATGCAAATACCACGTATATGTATATACATATCGATGACGATGGTGGTGTTGACGTTTCGATTGCGTGAGAGTGCGGGTAGCTTTTCATGCAGCGTTACTAGGCCACTGGGCCTCACTGCACGTACGTATCGGCTTACTCACCCTTTGATTTTTGCTCGACTCTATACCGTCATTTCCCCCGTCTCGTCACCCCACTCCAGCTCTTTTTCATCCCACTTTTATCAGCCTGTACTAGAACGTTACGAGCCCAATCTCCGCCACCATTTCTCTCTCTCCAAAGACTCAATTAAACGTCCTCGTATCATCTTTCCGAATGCCAATGTCCTCCAGTCCGTTGAAGCGCGTAGGCTTTTTTTTTTCTCGTCGCACTACACGAGACATCGGCCGATGTATTATTCAAATGAGCTCGGAGTTTTTGCTCGCGTTTTTCCTACCGGGGGCATGTATATACGATGCAAATGATCCCTCCCCGACATAGGCACGAGTACTTGGATGTCAACAACGGGCGAGAGGTCATTTTTTAGCCACTTGAGTTTTTTCGAGCATCAATATACACGTGACCGCGACTGCCGATCGAGTACGTCCGGCTGGTTGATATTATTTTCCGCTCAAATAACGATTCGACGATGAACGGGAATAATCGTGGGATGAGGATTAAACGGATTTTGATGGCACGCAAACGCATAGTTATCCTTACCAATTACCTATGAGTCTCGATCGAATGGCAGGATAGTTGGTTATGTACTAAAAACTGGCAGGCGAACTGGCACAAGTGAAAGGGGGTAATTAGCTAAGCCGGAACATTACGCAAATCAAGCGGCATTCGTCAACTGTATGTCCATGCATTTGTGTATTTGTTGTTATGCAACGTTTAATTAATGATGGGTTGTATGAGTGCGACGGGGGGAAGACTCGGTCACCACCAAAATGTTTGATGAGACTCTTTGCCACGTACGTACACATAGAGTTTTTTTACTTTTCTCAATACCCTTTTCAAAACACGATGTGTATGTTTGATCCTTGATGAAAATAAAACTTGCAAAAATCCATTAGTGGTTTCATGGAACGGATGTACTTATATCGATTGTTTGATCAGCACGACCCGTCAAACAGCACATCACACACCTCGGTAGTACAATCTCCAGCTGTCACGCAATTAACCAGGCCTCACACGCAACGAAACATCGTTGGCGTTTAACGCGCTGAGTACAACACAAACGAGGGAGTAAGTATCGCCCGTCAGTTCCCGAAATGACACGGATAGCGGCGGAACGGGAATTGGGGTCAAACAACGTCAACGAAGCCTTTGTCGTTACAAGTACACATCGGAATGTTCGTGCGCGATCGATACCTCACGCGCACTGCAGAAGAAGGGGGGGGGGGAAACATCAGTATGTGCTCGCGTGACAGGGTAATTCACAAAGCCCCATCATACTAATTGATAATCGGACTTGTAACTCTTACGGTAGAGCCCGAGCTCGAGTGGCCCATACGCATACAGGTATAGGTATATAAGGGGGTTGGGGGGTAAGGGCTGGTTTTCAAGTGCCAGCAGAGCGAGGAGCTTGGACAGGATGTACAGCCCCGGCGTCGATTAATTAAGTCGTCCATTCGAGGCGCGAGCCCGCCAAGCAATAACGCAACTAATAACTCTGGCCCCTGCCTTCCCCCCTGCTGCCTCCCTTGGACTTCCGAGGCTCCTGCAGCACCTCCCTCATCCGCCACTTGTACGCCCGTATATCACGCGGGCACACACGTGCGCGCGCGGGGGTATAACAGAAGAGAGGAGGAATTGCAACAGCAGCAACGAGACCAAGAGCGAACGAGCGACGACGTGATTACATCCGGGTAACATGCGTTGTGCTAGGAAACCCCTCCACCCCGTCTCTGTGGCCCGGTGATGTAATGCCCGTGCTTGCTTCAGTGAGCGCAGCAATGACCGCCCCGTCCATCTCACCCCCCCCCTCCCACATTGGATGACGTGATTTTGTTGCGGCGCATCCGAGTTTGGTCGATCCAATTTTTCCTCTCTCTCCCCCGTGCGCCCCTGTAAAGGAACAATTCACGGTGTTGTTATTGAACGGGGGCCACGGGGGCCAACATAATGAAGCTGGAAAGGAGTAATTAACGGTATATCATCGACAGCGCTCGATCGGCCACTGATTCCAAGCCTCGTTTCGAATAAATCAGCCGCAGAGAGCTGGCTAAGCACGGATAGCCCGATCCATCGATATCGGGGGTGCGTTTGATGTACGCGTGTTGGCCCGGTATCTCCTTTGCGGCAGAAGCAGCTATTGCTCGCTGTGTCCACCGAATTGCCATTAAAGCCGGGACTTGATTTGCGCGCCTGGGCTTTTGATGTGCGTCTCCGATCGGTGGCGTTTCCAGGCAATTGCCGAGATTGACGCAGCCAAAAGGGGGGCACCAATCGACGCAGTTGGTTACGTTTTTTCCTTCCCTCGTCAGACATTGAACGCCACTGGGGAGGGGGGGTGAAGCGATCGGTCGAAGGGAGCCAATGGTAATTTTAGAAAAATGTTGAGAAGACAGGGGGGTGGCGAGAAAGAAAAAAAAAAAAAAAAAAAAAAGGAAACAACTTTCTCCAACGCAAGCGAACCCCCGGATTTAATCGCGAATCAATAATTATGAGAAGCTGAGGAGTGGGGGGTGGTAAAGTTAATAATTAAATTTTCAGCCAAGGGAAGATTGAATATCGCCGCGAGCTTTTGGGTACACGAATCATTTGAAACACGAGGCAATTTTTCAAAGCCATCGGGAGCGCCGAGAGGGAGGAGCAAAAAGATTAACGATGATAAAAACAGGCGGCGGAATTAATTTTCGGTCGACTCGTGGAGAGACAGGCAATAGGCCCTTTTGCATGCGTGTACACTGCGCGCACATCAACTGCAAACGCAGCACACACACACATCGTTAACTCGCACATATCCAGATGTATCCGATGGTGCGATATCCAGCGTCAATCAATCAAATGCACGTGATTCCATGTATGTGTACACACACGCACACATAGAGATTCAGACACGCGTGTTTATAATATAGTGGGTGGTGTGGCGGTGATTAATCGCGCTTGAGAAATCGTGGGTACGGAATCTCTCGCCTTCTTATTCTGCTTCCGTAGGTACCCCTCGTTTTTTTTTTTTTTTTTTTCTTCCCTTCACCGGAATGTCGGCTCTTGCGGCTTAAAACCATACACCCACCAGCTTTTTTGCCACGCCACCACCGGCCCCTAAGTGCATGCGGGATCAACGAGGTCGGCTTAATTAAAGCACATGCTCCTTGCAGCACTGCCTGCACGAGCTCGCTGAAGCCTACACCACACACAGAAAGAGCGTACAGGTATAACCTACGCATGGGTCCTTTGACTTTCAGACCCGTGACCTTAATAAGGCTCTTTCTTTCCCTCATCCTGAAACATGTGGGGTAGCAGTATATTGGGTATGGAGCATTGAAGATCGATTTCGATGACTAGCTCAAAGTATACATATACTATATGCGGATTAGCACAGTGGCTCATAAGCTGCAGTTATTATACAGCTCGGGGGCTTAAGATGTATGCTCGCGAGTCAGAGACGGGGGCCTCATCACCGACTTGGGCTCGCACCTCTGGGAAGCTTATTCCTCGTGTGAGTTTTTCCAACTGTGGTTCCATGGTTCGGAAGTCGTGTAGGATGTATATCGGCCGTTGCTGTGTAAGTGATTGATTCCAATGACGGTAGCGCATGTACACAGCAATGCAAATTCGCTGTAAAATTAAAAAAAAAAAAAAAACAAAAAAAAAAAAAACCAAACCAAGTCAATTAGGAGTAAGTCCCATGACTCATGAGGATATTATACATGCTATAACGTGTATTTAGTAAGACTCGTTTGTACGACACAAGTGTATATATATACATCAGAGTAATTTCCAAAGTAGATATGTTATACAAATGTTAAGCTACACAGCGCGTGTTACATTGGCCCTGCGATTGCAACTAGTTTGTATTTATGCGGGATCTGCGGGGTCCGCTCAAACGAAACAAACTACCGGACTTTCCGACTTACCTACTTCATGCTTCCTTGGCCGTTTTTAAAGCTTTCCCCCGTATCGAGGTATTGTGCCCGTGTATATAATTACATGGTTTTGCAAAGGGCATAGGTATAACGGGGTTAATTGGTTTTTTGAAATATACCCACATACGCGGAAAAAGGCAAGGCTAAGCAGGAGCTGATAGATTATTTAAGTTGGCTCGTAACTCGATACAGGTATATATAATAGCGGATACTCGGTCCGGGGGAATCAAGTTCCAAAGCTATTTGCCCTGTGCTGCAGGGATCCAAGTTGTTTTGGGCGTGGCTCGTTCCGATTCTCTTAATTGGCGGTGAGACTCGATTCGCGGGACATGGTAAGTCTCTCTGCCTCTACACGCATCATTCTCATTTGGTAGTTGTGGTACCCTCTCTGTATCATTTGATTCGATAGTAGTGGTAAAAGGTCGATGGCTCAAAGTGGAAATAAGGTCGGACTATTACGACAAAGTGAGCCCATCCACAGCGAGACGTACGCGAGAGGGTAAAGAAAACTTTGGGATCTCGGCTGGGAAAATGAAATCTAGACGGCTCGATAACTGTGAGCCGTAACAACAATTTTCATCGCTGATCCTGTTATTGGGAATTAGTACTTACACCCTGTAAATATATGATGTAGCAGCAACGTGTAACATTGTCCCACGGGCACGTTGAACATACCATTGTGTAAACGACAAGTTTCAGATGTCGGGCTAAAATTACCAGTCCGTCATTTGCTCCCGGTCGCAGTTGCTACTGTTTACGTTAATTAAACAAAGTTAATTCAAATGACCAGCTGGTCCGAAAACTGTAATTGCACGAGCGTATATGCAAATCACCCCGTTGTGCGTAACCGCCCGTATCAACCGGAAAAGCATTTGCACTGAAACACACACAGGCTCGCTTGCAGTGCTCCCGAAATGCACTTACCGATTTTTTACTAGCAAAACTTTGCTCAGGGCCGATAAAGTTTTAATGTACCTTCGAAAATCTGGGAGCAAGACGTAATATAATTGCGAAGGGTAAAAAAAAAAAAAAAAACACCTTGCTAAGTGGCGGTGGAAAATTACCTCGTTCGGAATTCCCGAAGTGTAATTCCGATTGTACGGTAGTGCGAAGCAGATATTTTCGGCAGGGGAATAAAACAATCGGCGCAAGTATGTTTGTACTTGTAGTCGCGTTGGGGCTTAATGGGCTACGGAGGTGCAGTGTTATACGGTATAGAGCCACTCCTGCGAGCAAGGGCATCGGGGAAATCAATCGAATTCAAATGTGTAGTGTTTCCCCTCGGCCAAATTAACTAATTGGTCCTATCCTATTGACCAAATGTACACATCCATTGGGAGTGATTCGAGTTACGTATCGATAATTTTAAAGCAACACGATACTCCAGCGCGCTCGGCGAGAGCAGAATTTAAGGATCGAGACTCCGTCGTTGCCGTCAGCCAAACAATATGATTCTCAAAGTAGTTTTTACGTGAAGAGGTTGTTTGGAAATGACCGTGTCCATATAGGCGCGACCTTCTCCGATGGAGGAACGAGACAGCTAACCCTCGCGATGATGTATATTACAGCGCACTACCGATGCTATATGTACATCGGTAGAGGTGAAAATACAGGATTATAAACTCGTGCGTTGCACGAAACGCGTACGCGGGAAATGAGAACAGAAGCAGCAGCGTTGGCTGATAATAATGATGATGATGATGATGATGATGTCGCTATTGTGCTTGCGTTTCGAGCTTGCGACGCAGCTTTAGAGCAGCCGAAGCGAGCCTCGTTCGTTTCACCCTGCGCTCGTCGTGTGTCTTATCTGTACCCACCAGAGGAATAAAGGGGGGGGTGGGGCGATTAAGCCACTGGCCCGAATTCAGCGGCATTCATCCACCAGTAGCTCGGCAAAGCGGCTAAATGTACACTTTGACTTCTCTCATACCCCGGTTTTTCCTTTTGACTCCCCCCCCAACCCCCTCTCTTTTATGAACGTAAGTGCATGGACGCCGACTCCTTGTCGCTTGTGTTTTCTTTTCGCCGTCCACGCCCTCTCGTCGGAGGGGCTCTGGTTATTTCGGACAAAGTTTTTACAAAGTTCTCCCTGCCTTTGAAGTCTGAATTTATGCGACCGTTTATATACCAAGCGGGAACTGGTTAAGTAAAACGGCGGACGCGAATGGCACGTACAGGACTTACCTCGTTAGAGTTTCCTTGATGGCGTAGGTGGGTGCGTTTGAGCATCCGTCGGTTACGTGACGTGAGAGAAGGTTTTTTTTTCGGAGATAAAGTTTTTCCGAAAAATCGACTTGCAACACGAAATTTTTTTTTTACATTTTTCGTTGGGTGACGGGTACACTCAAAGATGCGACATTTTTATTAAAATTTGGAATTTAAAAATAAATTAAAAAACTACAACTACACTAATACTACAGTGTTTTTGTTGTTGTGAAATAAATTTGGGGTGGAAGATCGTCCTCGATAGACGAATAAAAGAAAAAAATAGGTGTAGTAACAATCTAAATAAATATATATATATACATATATATATATAGATTAAGCTCCAATTTCCCTTATCGAGGGATGACAGATTTTAGGAAAAACAAACGAGTCGGTCGATAGTTTATCAGATGCCATCAAAATATTGTTACTCTTGAACGAGCATGAGTTACTTTTTTTTTTTTTCAAAAAATTTAATTAAAATTATGATATGGAAAAGTATACTTGAATTCATGGAATTCTCGTCAGAGAGGATCAGAGGGGCTTAAAAGCGAAACGAACTTCGTTAAGAGCACAAATCACGTCTTGCATCCCCCCCTCCACCTGATAGGAATAATCCATCGAGAGCATTAGTTGAATCTGCCAAAGTAGCATTGAGAAAAAAAGGGTTCGCAGATCGTTAATCCAAGTGAAAAAAGCTTGGTGGTATACGGTAGGAGGAAAACAAAACACAAAAAAAAAAAAAAAAAAAAAAAACGAGTTGGCAAAACACTTAAGTAACGCGTAAATCCGTTTGACTCGTAAATCCGCGAGCAAACATACAGGCGAGCACGAGCTCGGGTACAGCGCATATGCAGAGCGAAAAGGGAATCAATGCAGTGCAGGAAAAGAGCTCGCGTTGCTGTTGTTCCATTTTCGCGCTCGTTCGGATACGCGTACACACGCGCGAGCCGGGGCTGTAAATCTCCATTTCCGAAAGGGTAGCGGCTGTGCTGCCGCGTGTTTGTTTCTTCCTCTATTTTTGCCAGCGCATAAACATCGTCAAAAAGTCAACTAGACTGAAGGGAGAGAAAATGACAGAGTTACGAGACGCGTGTGGGACCCCCTTCCCTGCAACGTCGTCATTTTCCTCTGGTTGTAAATTTGTATACACGCACGAATTCACGGATTAATGTTACAGCAGTATACTCTAGTGCTTTGAATTTTCAATTTGGAAAATATTCGCTCGTGCTTGTTTCTATGATTAGAAGTAGGGATTTACAGCTCACTTGTGCGTTTAATGACATTATCATACATTATTCATTCAATTTCCTCTGTGGTATATAATTTTTTTTTTTTTTTTTTTTTTTTTTTTCATACATAACTACATTTGAAAAATTTTTAGCAAGTGTAGGATGTGTGGGTGGGGGAGGATGTAGTTGTGGGATTATTTAAAATTTATCTCATGAATATTAATGGAAAATAGTATTTTTTTGCTTCAAGTAATAAAGCACGTTGAAAATATAATTTTTTTCAATTATACTTGTTATATATGTGGAGACTTTACGTAAAGTAACGTGTCTGACTCATTCGACTGTTTCTACTACTCTACAAAACATTACTTGTGACTTTTGCTGAAGTTTTAAGCAAATTCGTTAATTGGTCAATAAACATATCAATACTTGTGTTACGTGTGAGTTTCGATGATTTCATTATTATTATAGCCCTCAACGTACTTATAAATAATAAATAGTTTTTATCGTTATACTACTATAAATGAAATGGCTACACAACATAATGGCTCTATTTAATTGAATATACGTAAAACTCTGAATATCCTAAAACAGTAGAAAGTGATGTCCTAATGCCAATTTTTAAACACTTGCTAAAAAAAATAGTTTTTTTCATGCGTAAAAAAATGGTACTTTTATCAATATTAGTGTTGAGAACAAACCACAAAATGTATCGGCAAACTTCGTACCAATTAACTCGCTGAGGATTTTTCGTTTCCACCAAATAACACATATACGGAAGAAGAAAAAAAAAAAAAAAAAAAAAAAAAGAGGAAAAAAATAGTACATCAGCTCGCTGCACTTGGCAGTTCTTGCAAACGCGTATGGCTCGATTACCTAGATTCGCTAATTAATCAAGGAGTCGTTTGCACAGAGATTGGGGCAAAAAAAGCCAAGCCACTCCGCTATCGCTGCTAATACTGCAGAAGCCAACCTACAGCGAATAAGTAATCTTTTTCGCTTTCTATGTATCCTCCTTCCTCTCCACCAACTCCGCATAGGAATGGAAAAAAAGATCTTCGCTTTTCTGGGCTACGTTGTGAGTACAATATACCTGTATGTACGCAAAACGGGTCCTTAAAATTTTCTTTTTTTTTTTTTTTTCGCCACTCGCGACTCTTTGCGCTTAATTCCCATTTAGACCGAGCTAAAGCCCTTCTTTATTTTCACTCGCGGGTAGAAGAGCCCTCCACCCTTCTTTCGCTGCTACGCGCGCCCTTGTTACCTCTTATACACACCCAGCCCGGCTTTCCTTTCCATCTCTTTCTCCCATTGCTGCTTATCCTTCGCTCTTTTTCACACCCACGGCAGCACGCGCTATAAGCAGCTATCTATCCCTCTTGCCCTTTTATCTCTCCCCCTGTGCGCGTCTTATCTCTCCTTCTTCGGCTCCAGAATTTCCCGACTCCCTATCTCTTTTCAGCCCTGGCTTCTATTCGCCGCACCGAGCTCCGCTCCTTCTGAATTTGGTTAATTTTTTCCTCTCACCCGTTGCCCCGCCCCCCCCTTTTTTTTTCCTCCCCGGCGGCTTATTCTATTTCGCCTATTGCCGCGCTGCTACCGCGCCGCTTTGGGTGTATATAAGGACCACCGTTTGTCCCCCTTTGAGTATTCTGTTATGATTTAAATAGACTTCCTAAACTTTTCTCGGCGCGCACTCGAATTGATAAGGGAAAAGTTGAAAGGACTTTTTCTTGAACTCTCGGAGGTGGGGAAGGGAGAAAAGGGAACGCTTTCGGGAAAATGGGGCTTTTCGTATATAATATGTTAATTTCTTTTTTTTTTTTTTTTTTTTCAGACTACCTAGTGTGTGTATATATACTTGCGCAAAACCAACTTTGCCCGAGCTCTTGTGGTGAGATTAAAAAACGTTTTGCAAACTTAAAACGAAAGTAGAGTTTTCGCGGCCTGGGACGGGGTTATGGGGTGCTTTTGGAAAGAAATCAGCGAATCGATGACACTGAAAATCGCCCCATCCATTATATGAGTAACGGGGCGGGGGGGGGGATAGAAGGACGCTTTTCGAGTTAACCTTTTTTGCCCGTGAATGGAGAGATTGTCGCGTCGTGACCCAGAAAAACGCAAATGGCGCAGGAAAACGATGCCGATTTGGCTCGAACTTTCGGAAGATGCGAAATGTTTCCCCATATGCGACTGGGATTGATTTTTCGGATATCAACAAAGACGGTGGATATAAAGTCGAAAGAGGGCCATTTTTATAATTTCACTGCACATATATACAAGGAGGCTTTCTACATTTTCTACAAAAACAGTATATCCATCGAGGGCACGTCGAGAGCCCAGGTAATCCAGAGAGCATACATGTATAAATAGCCGTGCAGCGAAAGTACCCCTACATAATATACATTCCGGGTGGATATACGATGCCGTATCCATAACCTCGTGTATGTATATGTACGCATTCGCACTAACCCAATGCTACGACGCAAGCATCGCGCCATCCCTTCATGTCGTTCCTCATCAATCTCTCCTGCTTTATTATTATTACGTGTGTATACGACAGCCCGACGACATCGGCCTTCTTTTTTTATACACTCCGTCCTCCGTCAGCACACTTGAACGCACGTATATACGTACACGGAGAGTGAGGGAAAGAGAGTAGATGGTATGTCTTCGGGGCAGCTCTTCTTATGGAAGCGCTGCAGACAAAAGGAGGGAGGCAGAGTATAAGTTGCTGCAGTGTACGTATTACGAGTCTCTTCCTCCTGCTTTTCATGTCCTCTGTCTCTCACCTGCTACACACCCGCACGTGCATTTCTTCTCGGTTGTCGTCTCCATTGCAAAGGATTACCACTTGGCTGTGCGCTGAATGTACACACCCACACCCGCGAGCGTCTCATCTTTGGCCTTTTGGTATTGTATGCCTGCGTATATTACAACAAAAGATAAACTATACGCACACACATCTAAAACTTACCTCTCTGGTCGAGGGAGCGAATTACGATGTATTTATAGGTATACGTACACACCCGTTACGTGTTGAAATCCCGTCAAACCCTCCCTCCTATTTACTTGTTCAACCCCCTGTCCCCTAGAACGCGAGTATACTTTGAGAGGCTTTCACCTCATGTCACATTTCATTATCTCCCCAAATGTACTTGCTATTTGCCAGTTGGCTCGTTTTTTTGGGAAAAACAATGATGTGACGATACTATTATAGTAGAGCAAAGAGAAGCTCTTTTCGACATCGAATTGGTCTCGGCTGATCCTTGAGAGGGGCCCTGTATTTTCATCGTTGCGTAATAAGTAGTTGGAACATGAGATCGGATATTGAAATTTTCTCAATCGCGCGGAGTAAAGTTACTTAGGGGAGTAATTTCAACGTAGCTAACAACACGACTCGAGAAGGGGGGGGGGGAAACGCTACTGCGATCGCTAGGGTATTAAAACTCACCGTGTCATTAAAGTTGGAATTAATTGAAAGAACGAGATAAGAGAAGGTGTATAGGTACGCGGAACGAAATGACTCGGCACGAAATCTGTATACCCCTTGGCCTCGACAACAGTTTCCAAAGGACACGGGAAAGCAAAGAACAACGCGGAGAGCCGAGAAGGGTAGGGCAGGTGGAGCAAAGGAGGCTCGGATTATGCATGTAAATGACTCGTTTTACGTTCTCCGGGGCACTCGGCCGTGCAAAAGAAAGGACCAAGAGACGACGATGGCTCGTAACTGTACCATCGTCCTCGCCACCATCTGCACTGGCCCGTCGAATCACCTCACTCATCGGAGGGGGCGAGAAAAAGATATGGTTAGAGACCGCGAATCGACACCAGCGCAGAAGCCATTCGCGGGGGCTTTGCAAGCGCCGCGAGACTCTGTTCTTCCCGAGCCATTTCGCTTTATTTCCTCTGTATCCGGAGACTTTTATGGCCCACTGCGGCCTGAAAGGCTATTTATTAGCGGTTACGCGCTGCGGCACTCAAGACCGATGGAACTGGTGTTAAGTTTGCGAGCATCTGCGAGGGGGGGCTTGGCAATTTTTGCGCTTCGCCACAATAACAAAGAGAGTGCAGGGATTACGCGCCCAAGTGATGGATGTGTTTAATTCTCACGGCTTTTTACGGACCCCTTTCACCTCACGCGGGTAAAAACTACCGAGAGGATATATAAAAGATAATGGGGATTGGAAATTCAATCCAGTTTGTAAATCAATTTATGAATTGTGATTATGTATATTTATATAGGGTTCGCGTTGATCGTACTTGTATTCCCCAATTTTTGGTTGGAGGGGCCGATCACACGCCCTACAATGAATTGATATTATAATTATGAATCAACGAAAGCACGGCATGACGATTCGATCGACCAATCAATCAATTATTTATAATCCACTCGCTTGGCTCGCAACTTCGCATGAAAATTCAAACCTCGGTTATCAAAGGATCCCCTCTAATTAATTAATACTTTTAATAACAATACCAGTGTGCTCGATCAACAGATCCACAGAGAGGTAGGTTGTGCCCCGTGTATCGATGCCGGGGCTCGATGGCGCCATTAATATTTCCCATTCAATAATAAGCCCGTATAAGCTCGCCACGGGGAGGAGGGAAAAACATTTTCAATTAAGAAAGCTCCGGGGCTCGTGAAATACATCACGAGGACGCGGCAGGACAATGGCAGGATCAGCTCTAAAGTGGTCGGCGCCATCGCAGCTTTACGGTGTACATGTATGGCCGATCGATGCGAGCCGACGACAAAAGGCCCGGTTTTCCCCACACCGGACCTCGTGAGCCACTTGTTACTTTCACGAGCGCTAGTACCCGAGTTTTCTTCACTCCGTACCACGCACGTGTGCGACAACGGGTTGTAAATTCGAGCGAGACTCTTCATTTACGACGACTCGAGTGCCGTGGCTCGGGGAAAATGCTTGGCCGGTGCAGCTTTTACGATTACATCGCTCGCTGCAAAAGATCCGCTGGGATATGACGAGGCGATCGTTCCAACGTGTATTGGAAAGAATGTCTTTTTACCACCGATGACACGTAACAACGACGATACAACGGTTCCTTGGCTGATTGGGGAGAGGTTTTTTCTTCGTACCTCGGGGATGGAAATTTCGGTACAAAGGGACTCATTAGCCGGTCAAACATTAGCATTTCGATCATCGGACGCGACGATGTTGTCAAAGGGCGTCACGCGAGTTCGTAGGTCCTATACAATATGTTGGCGAAACCAGGGATGAGCTTTTTGAAAGGCGGACCATTATTTGGGACGGACGATTATTAATGACCAGCGAGGAGGGTATGCAAATTCTGGGGAAGGGGGTAAGGGCATACGTTACGGGTGGGTATTATACACGGGCACGCCCGCGCATGGGTATATAATACGCGGATTGTAAACGTGGAGGGGAAAATTTAGTAGCGCAAAGGGAGGAAGCCGAACGCCCTCGCGGAGAGCGACAGGTATATTGTATGCACGTCGGGCCCCTTAATGCGCAATGACAACGTAATCACGCGATTAGCAATTACAATTATCGGACGCGCGTGTGTGTGGAGCTCACAGAACCGATTGACCAATTAATCGGCGATCGATGTGTGTGTCGTGTGCTCATATACGTGTGTTGTATGTGTGCTCAGAAATTTATCTCCCACGCGTATTTCTCCCTCCTGTGCTCGCTTCGTGCAAGTGCTTTACTATACAAAAGGGGGGGGGGGGCTTCTCGCTTTATCGGCTGGGACAACAATACGCACCGGCTCCGAGAGTTGCCACATTGAAAATTACTTTGATTTATCGTCCGAGTTTTGCCCGGGAAGTGGCATCGATTCTGCGGCCGCGAACTTTCGACAACGGCGGAGGCAGGGGGCCGAAGGATGCGACTCGGATCGGTATCCTCCGTTATGTGTGCTAGTGCATCGAGGGCTCGTTAAAAAAAACTTTCGGGAAATTGTTTGCCGAACTTTACGCCGTGACCTTGCGCCCATGAAATCGAGTGTACCTCCGGAGAGCCGGGGGATGACAAAGGGTTCTTCTTTTGGCCCGAGTTGCCGGGATTAGCGGATACCGGCAACGAGAAGTGCGGAAGACGATGGAAAAAGAGCAGACAAGTAAGGCGAAGAAGAGGAATGAAGGCCGGAGGTACACTTTCTGCCTCTCGGGCTGATGCGTACGGATGGTTTCGCCCTGCATGGATGAGGAAAGACTCCAGTGGCCGAATGGAGTCACGTACGTATGATGGATCGGAAAACAGCGGACTCGACTCAAGAAAAACCCCCGTAATTGTTATTTTGTTTTCCCACACACGGGAGGCTGAAGAATGCACGCCAGAGATGAGAGAAAAGTCGCGTGCAGGGTCCACTTCCCAGGTATAAGCTTGTAAAAAAAAAATTATCGGCAACAAGCAATCGTCTCAACTACAAGCTTGACTTGTAAAAAAATGCCAAATGACCGACGCGACCAGAAAAAAGAAGAAAAAAAAAAAAAGAAGCATTTCCCAGCAGCGCGAGTCGTCCCCTCGATATTCAAGCGCGTGGAGCGGTAGATCCCCTTGATTCGTCGGCGTGATAAAACCGGTGCACTTCAAGGCAGACAGCTCGGAATTTCATGCATAAGAAAGCAGATGACGGCGTTGTCGAGCTCACGCCGAGCAAAGCGTGCATGATAAATACATCCTCGACGGGAGGGAGGGGTGAAAAAAAAAACAAAAAGGAAGATGCAGAGAGGAGCTGTCAACATTTGAGACTCAGCACACGTGGTGAACAATTAACGCTCGAGACCCGCCGACGTGTGCGGATTCGAGGGGGACGGGAGAGGCTTCGAGATACGCCTGACGAACCGAGGACGAGGCGTGTAACGAAGAGTGCGGCTCTTCGAGGCTTGGCTGCAGGGGGGGGGGATAAGGAGGGAGAAGGACAGGAACGAAAGGGAATGCAGGGCAGGTAACTGGCTTGGGGTGTATTAATCAAGCAAGTCCACAAGCTCGGCTTTTTCCGAGCGTAGATGTATTATTATATGTACAAGTTGGGGAAAAATTGAATCGCCGTCTAATGCGGGAGTAATCGACCGGGGGAGCGATCAAGCTGTGTAAGGGTGGCCCAAATTGATGGGGCAAGAGACACGAGGGCGCACACGTTGCATAAGTAATGAATGTACCTGCTCGAATGGGTAATTATGCACGAGATTACACGAGCGATTGGCTTTCACGTGTCACCATGGTAACCGCCGATGCAACCGATAGGTACACGTGTACCGTGGATTCCGTATTCTTGTACGCAGCTTCAGTCATCGCTCCTTCCCCGGCGAGCTTTTGGCGTTTTATTTTTGCCCGTATACCTATCGAGGATACCCGATTTCGCGTGACTCTCACGTACCACAGTCTCTTCTTAGCCAAACACGCTCCAATGCTTTTTTTTCTTCTTTTTTTATCAGATTTACGATACGGGATACACGAGCTCCGTCTCGATCCCATATCCTCCCTTGGTTAACTTGGTATATTTTTCTGGGCTAGTTACTGGCCATATCTGTGTAAAGCACGACATTTGCTTAAACTGTACGAATTGTTGAAGCTTCAACTTTTATTGCACGAATATTGTACAGGTGCATGGCAGCTGTTTAAATGAGCTTGGGAATGGGACGAACGCTGACAGATTGGAACAATTTTCTCCTCCTTGTCCGGAGAATATTAAGTTTTGAAAATAACCAAGCCTTGGCACAACTGCGGGAAAATCCCTTGTAATTGCCCGAGAAAATTAAAATTTAACTTGATTCGCCAACTTCTTAAGAGGAGATTAGGAATGCCAACTTTTTTTTAAAATTATCCTTACGGCACGCAACTTTTTCCTTTTTTTAAATGTAGAGGACAAAAGTTTTTTTCACACCCGAGTAAAGTAAACCGAAATAAAAGTTCCTGCACTAACAAAATTACCAACTCTGAAATATTTGAATAACACGATGCCTTTTTTTCTTTTTCAGGTGAGTATTTCGACTTGTTTTGACCACACCTACCTGACAAGCAGTATCAGTAAGTTTTGAATTTTTTCCTGTCTTTTTTGATGTACATCATCGTTGAAAAACAGACCCAGAGAATGGAGCTTTATTTGCTATTATATTATCACCATTGGCTACGAGAAACAATGTATACCTACGTTCCCTGAATAAACATTTATAATTTTGAGAGTCAATTGTTTATACTTTTCCCTCTTGAAATTTTACATTTCAAGTAAAAAGTAACAAATTCTAGCACCGTGCATAAAGTAGTCTATTTGCTCACTCGTATGGTAAAAGTAACCATTTCATATAACTTTTCACTTAAAGGAAAAAAAAAAGAAAAACCACAAACACTCCCGCTCAAATTGAACCAATTTGTTCCTCACCGGTGCAAAGACGCGCACAAAATTTAAATGCCAAACAGTGTCTCGCTACTTGACACGAGGGCTCTTGGGCTAGCCTGCCCGCGGGGTCAAAAGAACGTCATTTCGACGCTCGAAATTGAAGATCGGCGAAACAGAAAAGCTCTGTGCTGTGATGAAGTGCATCGGAGCTTGCGCGTAGAGAGCTTTTTGTCACGGTTCGCAGAAATCCTGAAGAGCCTGTAACGAGATGCGCGCTTTCTCGTTGTGACGCCTCCTCTCTTACCTCCTTCCTTCCTTCAATTCTTTTGTTGTACGGCTTGGTGGTAATCTGCGACGGTGACGTTAACGCGCGATATACTTTCGTATACTTTGTGTACGTAGGTAATGCTGAATTGAATAAAAATGGAAAACACTTGAGATAATTTTATCGGAACAAGCTCCCGAGTTGCTGTTTCAATATGTATACCTGAATAATCAGCTTTACTCAAAAGTGGGTATAAGAAACAAGGAGTATTGTCTAAAATATTTACGATCAATAAACAACTTTCAGTATACCACGGTGGGTTGAACGCGATCGCATCGGCAGGAAAGAAAAATAAATGCTAAAAACATCGGAGCTTTCTTTTCCAAGTCTTCGTGGACGCTTGAGGTGGTTCATGCGTAAAATACCTAATTGTCGTCGGAATCTTGAAACAAGCTTGACGAAAGCCGAGACTTAAACATGGGGTCTTGCAAGAATGGCGATATCTTTTTCGTGAAAAAGAAAAAAAAATTTCATCCATCGGAAGTAAATAAAAAAACCAGCACAAGGGAGTTTGGGCAATTCCTCGTAAAATACCTAAATTAATGGCAGAGTCAAAATACAATTTCACAAAACCTTATGAAACTGTTCTCGGGAGTATAATAATTTAAACTCTTGTACGGGCGTTTCGGTACATTCAATAAAAATTATTCCACGAAATTTTTATAAAATTTTGAAAACTTCAACAAAAATCACTTTATACAGTCGCCCCTTTGACTCGGGAGTCACGCGTGAACCACCCCAAAATGAATAAGAATCAAGCGTATGTTTACAATAATTTTGTTGAGAGTCAAACATTGATAATTTATTGGCTTACCAACCAAGCACGCACTGCAGATGAATATACCATCGGACTCGAAGCAAAACCGAGGCACACGAACGCGCGATTCGTCATCTCGATCCAATGTTTTTTCAATTACCGATTTTAATAACCCCGCGAGTTCTAATCAGAGATCGACAGGCGATTTTCAATCATGCCAACCGCAAGAGCCATCTATCAGCCGCGCGCAGTTTGCACAGCGACGCATAGCGCGGCTACACCGTCCCCCTGCACGCCTTTTCCCATTCCGAAAGCGGTATACTCTCGCACACACATAAAACTCGTCACGTGTCAATCGGTTCGTCAGTCGCTACGCGGCCGTAGGGCTATATCTATAGGGCGCACAGTTAAAATCGACTGCGGGTCCTTCGAGTGGCGGTCGGCTAACGCCACCCCCCCGAGCTCTCAATTCCCCGACAGAGATTAAACATACAAGATTTACCACGCGAACCAGTGAGCAAAATTGCACCGGAAAAGGAAAAGGAGGATAGGCTAACCCTCTCTCTTTCGCACCAACCATCTTTTTTTTTTTTTTTTTTTTTTTTTCTTTTCTATCTACTCTCAGATTCCGTCCTCTCTGCATGCGCTTGCCTCGTTCAACGCGTGGTGCCCTTCTCACTCGTTCGAGTTTTCAAACACTGGTGGTGAAAAAATAACAAAAGAGGCTATAATTGAAGGAAAACGCACAATTTCCACCCTCGAGTTTCAGGGACGAGCTCCGTTCCGTGCTTTTTTTTTCTCTCTTCGCGCTAAGCTCGAATCAAATGTAAATCCTCTCTTGTGCTGCTTAAATTTACATCATCTGTGTTTCAAGGGTACGTTTCTTTATTTCGATGCAACGTGCGTGCTCCTTCCCCTACCCACCACTGTAGCGCTTCATTACTTTCCGTGAATTTGCAACGTTCAAAAAGTAAAGGATTTAATTACACGTGCAACTCTTTTCACTACATCCAATATGTTTCATTGCAAGGGGCTCTGGATTCAGTGTTGGTCGAGTAAACTCAGAGTAACTTACGTGAATTGAAAAAAAATTTTTTTTAATGTTAATTTAAATGAGAGCGGATATGTGGAAGTTTCAAATTTGTACTACCCTGAACTAATTGACCATGTAGCCTTTGCTGACCAGATGAAGATAGGATACGGAATATTAAATATTTCCCTTTCAGGAACACAGTCGGAATGCAATTAGTTTGTTCCTCCTTTTTTTAAAAAAAAAGCTTTCCACCTGCACATCAAGCTCCGGATTAAAAAAACCATACTTTTCCCTTCTGTCCAGCTAAATAACAAACCAAATAATGTCCAAGAAAGTTGCCATGAATTCCATACAGTTACAAATAAAACTCGCGCAATTTATCTCAATTAGGGTAGTTTCGTGTCCTCGCAGTGGGCTTTTCCTGTACAAAGAAAAAAAAAAGAAACAAAAACTTGACAAGGATATCAAGTGACGAGAGCCTTTCGATATTGCTTTCGTTCGAGCATCGCACGCAATACACGTGGACGGTCACATCCACCCGACACTTTCTCGATACGCAGTGAAAAAAACAAAAAAAAAAAGAGCACGTCAACCGAGTCTGATGAACCTGCAGTTGGGAAACAAAACGCTCGAAAAAAAAAAAGTATTGCATCGGCAGGAGAAGGAAGCCGCGCGTGTTTAATCAATTTGGAGTTGAAACTCTGGCCACTACCAGCCCGTACACGTGTACATAATGCATGTGTGTATGCACGAGGCGTGGCTGCTTTGGCACCCGAGCTACGAAGGGGCTAAAGGGGAGTAAAAAAAAAAAAAAAAAAAAAAGAGGCAGGTGGACGTCTCTCTTTTGCGGCGTTCGTCTGTTTCCCCGGTTAGTTCAAGTGGTGGGCGACACGCGGGCGCAAATCCATTTATACTCGGTGGCAGCTGCACCAGAAGCTTTCCGTTAATGCACACGGGTGTTGTGCACCGACAAAAGACAGCGGTGGGCTGGAGACGAGTGCAACGATGCCGGCAAAAATTCCCACATATACAGCTTTTCAGGTGTATTCGGGTGCTCTGTCGATAGTTTTTTCGCGTCACCGTGTACAACGCGACACCTTTCTCTTCCGTATTCTTTTCGAGTTGGCCATTGTCGAATGCTTCGCAACGACAATTCGTCGCGTTTCATTCATCTTTACCTGTCCATGGAAAAGACAGAAGCTACACTCGTCCCCGGTGCTTTTGAAGTTTCGTCGTACGATTGATTTCGTTTTTTCCGAAATGCATAACCACCAAACGGTGCTGTGACAAAAGCTTGGAAATATCGCAAAAGAAGAGAAACCACGTGCTGGAAGATTCGTGTTGCCACCAAAATGCGAGAGTAATATGCATGTTTACGATGTAATTTGAATACTACAGTTTTTGTATGATCTGAAGTTGAAAAAGACCTTAACAATTTTTCTCTTTCCATAAAACAGTGTAGCAGTGGAAAATTGCCATCAGTCGCGAGTAGTCGTACTACAGTTTTAATTGCGAATTTCGCAAAATTGATCGAGTCACCGTAACTTTTTCTCCCATCTACAAAGTGTCTGTCAAAGGCTCCGGAGATGGAGATTTTTAATTTCTCGAACTTTGTTGAAAAGAAGCTCCGGCTGATGCGACTATACTGCCCATATATATATATATATATATATATATATATGTATACACACAGCTGCTGCGAAGTGTACGATTTAGCGCGCAATATTCTTTGATTATCCATTGTGGTAGAGAATGCCGCTCTTTAGCATCGGTCTCAAGAGAAAAAGTTTGATTTTTCTTCCCTGTACTCGCCAGAGTTCATGAACTTTCAAGATCCCCATTTTTTCTAACCAAATCACTTTTCCCCTCCAAACTGAATACCTCTTTATTGCCGGGGGAAAGAAAAAAAAAAAAAAAAAGAAAGAAAAAAGTTGAAACTCTCCCCCTGGACGCGGTAACACCAGCCACCTTTTTGCGCAAAGTTTAATCAGGCTTTAATTAGATTCGCAATTCACTCTTGGCTGCCGGCAGGTGTCTACAATCAGACTAAATTTCCCTCGCACGGCTTTTTACACCGAAGACGTTTTTTTTCACTCGGGGGATAAAATGAAAAAAAAAAAAAAAAAAAAAAAAAAAAAACATAGAAAGTCCCAAGTCTCCTCGGATAAACGGTCCGCGGGTTTTGCACCAACTTTTTTGCACGCTCCGCGTGATATATCCTCCTATATTATTCATCAACTTTTTCTTCTTCTTCTCGATTTAAATGGTCCAAAGTAGCACAGCTCACCGCTTGAATAAAAAGTTTTAAAAAATTCGCGTAAAATGCACGTAGGCGGCCGATGGTGGCGATTTGGTCATTACACGGGTCCGAGAAATAATCACCTCCACATTGTACACGTGCATCCACACGAGATGCCCGTGTGTCCAACGATGCATGGCTTCACGTATGGATCTTTGCGTGTGATTTCCATCGAAACGTGACATATCGGTTGGCTGGGTGGTGCTCAAAGGGGAAATTCAACTTTCCGGGGGAAAATAATTATTTTCCGAGTCGTAATTTTTTCTCGCGTCTCGATGCACAACAGCCCGGAAGCTTCTGGCGAAGACATAGTGTCTCCTCGAGAGCTCGGCAGCTATAGAAGAACGAGAGGAGTAAGAAGATTTTTAGCGAAATTTGAATATTTATGGACGCGCCGCGGGGGAAAACGGGGCGACGGGGCTCGTTATTTATGCGCCAAAACTCCTGCCAAATGGCACTTTATACTTTGCCCCTGCACCCTACGTCTCCTGCGCGTCGACGCGCGTTACTCGACTAGGTATTTTACCCTCCCTTTGGTTACATTTTTCCGTGGACTCTTGACACACACGCTTTTACAATGTAATGCACGGTACAATGGAAAAATACCGCGAACCCGACTTTTAACAACTGCGGTGGACATACGAAGGTCGAGCTCGGAGCAGTTGATTAGTAAGATCAAAGCACGTACGCGCAAAGTGTACACGCCAATTAGCCTCTGCGTCCAAGAAACGAGAGCGAGATGGAGGAGGATAAAAGTTTTCGCCGTCTCTCGCTGGCTGATGCATTATGCGTTTGTTCTTCTCGAACTTTGCTGGCGCGAAAATACCCGGGACTGCTCATCCCCTCTACTACCACCAGTGCTTGGGTATACATACGCATAGGTATACCGATTCCCTTTCCTTTCGTACATAAATATACCGTGTACCTGTCATTCAAAATTCAAGCGAAGCAAAGGTAACCGATGACGAGGCGCCCGTGCACGCAAATCTCGTTTCTACACGTTAGGAAAGCTCGACATCTATATGTACCTGCGTTTGTACAGTCATAAAGAGACGCACACACAGCTGTGGCATATTGCATCAGCACTTGGTGGATCGCATTTAACGTGCATGGCTTTGCCCGATATAGCGAAACGTACGTTTACACATGTATATATGCGTATACTGTGGCAGAACTCGAGCTTGCAGTATATAAGGTGTAACTAGGTAGTACGTCGGGCAAACAGACCCGCAAGCCCCGTCTGACGTTCTGCCGGTCTTAATTTACCATGGCGCTCTTCGAGGATGTCTACGGGTGCTTTTGCTGCCGGTGCGAAGACGGAGATCATACATCACGTTTTGGCTAAATCTTTGTGCTCGGCTTACGCTAACGGGCGTATAGCGGTGTAGTCCTCGGGAAGGGGGAAGGACAATGAAAAATGTCGGGAAAACGCCGCTCTCGTTGTGCGTCTGTGTGGAAGGTGTGTGTTATTGCCACTTGTTTTTGTATTCATAAAGTGCGCTTACACGTGTAATACGTATACCTACTCACTGGCGCGGAGGAGACCGAGTGTTATTTTATTCCGTTATACGCGTGGTAATTGCACGGGTGAAGCACTAGTCGTTGGTTTGAAGTGCGTTTGCAAATTTTTACCAACCAATTTGTTACATACGTTGAACATTTTTTTAATTGTTTCCTCTCTTATCCCGAAAAAAAAAAGAAAAAAAAAAAAAAAGTCTCAAGCTCGTATGGCTTTGTAAATTTCAGCCAAATGATTTCATCCCCCGAATGAGGGGGAAAAAGAAAGAAGATGAATTTGCAAACACAAAAGGGTGCGTGGGCTGTGCATGTGTGTGCATGAAAAATAAAAGGGACGAAAAAAATAGAGGTAGGGCGAAGAAAGCCACGAGCGAGCTTAAGTAAATTATTGGCTTTTTCGTTCTCTTCCTCTGTGGGCACATTACCTCCGTATTAGATAATTTTTATTTTAATTAACAATTTTCATGGAGAGGAAGAAAAATTAGCTCGTTAAAACGATTTAATTTCCGCTCGAAGAAGCTTTAATTACAATCATTTTTTTTTCTTATTACATTTTTAAATCTCCACTAAAAAATACTTATTTTCCATCCGGTAGATTTAACAGGTGTTGGATTTTTCACGTATTTTAATGGGCGGCAATTAAATCAGTTATCAGGATAAATTTGTTTGAGTAGTTACACCACTCTTTGAGCAACTCCTTTTCCTGACAACATTACGAGCCTGTCCAGATCTTGGACGCAAACAAACATTAACATCAAAGAACCGCCGTGATAACTTGATTCGCATCATTTTTTTGGTTCCCTAGGACGAAGGACCTGGGAGGGGGAGAAAAAAAAAACATCAACAGCAGGAAGACGGATGGGCGCGAAATTACGAGGTTCCCTTACATAACAAATTGTTTGCACACTCATACGCGCGTACGAAGACGAAAAAGAAGATATCTGTACCCTCGTGGATGCCATCGAGTAGACGACGCGTTAGCTCGCGCGAAATCTGCCATTTGTCAGTGTCGCTATTTTCACCGGTGGCGCGCACGTATGCTCGCCGGACAAAATAAAATGCTTTCTGAATATACATTATTTATAACTCGACATTTGGACGGTGCATCCCCGGGAAATACGACACGTCCCCCGGAGGGAGAAATATACGACCCCCGAAGATATAGAGGGCAGGTGCGAAAGAGCACCAGTGACGCTTCTGTTTATACAATTCGCCGACTTCACCAATGTCTTTTTATTCAAAGCGTGTACTTTAGGTGCCCGTATAAGCGCTTCCGAACCGATGATGATGCTGTTGTTGGAAAACTTGAGAGAAACTCATGCAAGGAATGCACATACGTACAGTGATTAAAAAAAAAAAAAAAACCAGCGAGAAAGCCCGGCTGTTGTTTTTCAGAGAAAACACACGCGTGGGAGTACGTCTCGAGGACTTGTTTTGCGACCGCGTTTCTCGCGCGATGAAACACGTCGTCCTTTAAAAAAGCATCCAAGATATTTTTCTCGCGCCACTGACTTTATACACGTACACGTGTGTATATGTATCTTTGACGCATACCCTGCAGAGCTGCGATAAATCTCGCCGACGCACTCGCGAAACGGGGCGGTAAGTTTATTTTAAATTTATGCAAAATTTTCATCGCCACGAATACGCCCACTTTTTCATTCTAAAAGCTCGAGTTGGATATCGAGGGTTCACGTGACTTTTAAATACTCAAAAATCGTAAGGAGCCAAATTTTTCACGCAACAGCGTAAAAATCCAACAATCAATCAGCGGGTGTCGGGACTTTTGTTCCACAGCGCGGCACAACTTTGGCGCCTCTGAATTCCCATACACGTATGCGTACAATATGAAGAGGCAGGGAGGGATTCCGGAGCACTTGGAATTACTTCGGTAAGAGGATCCATCAATTACTCGGAAACTATGTGAGCTCAGTGAATGCCGCCGCGCATTGTCGTAAAATGCAGTCTGCGAAATTGGCCGACGATTCGTAGGTGTATCTTCGAGCTCGGGGGAATCAAACCCAAAGTCTCGCCAAACGGGGGAACAAAAAGATCATGTGTGTAAATACACTGAGAGAAAAATATCATAAAAATTACTGTGCTAAGAATGGTAATCTGTACTGTTCGACCATTTATAGAGACTTTTTACTATTGGAACAATAATTTTTAGTGTTTATAACAGTAATTTTTGTTGCAAGTATAGTGATTTTAACCGTTTGTACAATAGAAATTACTATCCAAAATGGTAAGAATTAGGTTGGAAAAAGTAAAAAGTCCCTGGACGGCAAAATGACATCAGATTACCATTCCAGCACAGTAAGTTTTATTCTATTTTTCTCTTAGTGTATACATCCTTGATTATTTCACGTCAAACGTCTTACTGCTCGCTACTGCACAGGAGCGAAAAAGCGCTCTAGGCGAGCTTTTCCATGTATTTCCGTTTCAATCGAATCGACAGCGGCAAAAAAAAGGAAGGAAAGAAATTTAATAATACATCCTCGTTGGAAGAGTATAGCGAAAAAAGCCATTGTGATGAATGAAAAAAAAAAAAAGAGGGCGAGCACAGCGGGCGCTCAAATCGTAGCTTTTAAAAGAGGACAGGGGGGAGAGGCTCGTCAAATGAAATACTTGGCAAGCGCCAAAGTCACGAGCACCGGCAATTTACTTATCTCCTCTGTACATTTGGGCAAAGGAGCTCGGGAGATGTCTCGTCCTCCTGAAATCGCCAACTACGCGCCCCTACATTTTTCACCCGCCCGGGCATGGACACTCGCAAGAGGCTGCAGAGCTTAAACCCCCGAGCTCTCTCTCTCTCCCTCTCTTATTTTTCATAAAGCCAGAGGAGCCAGCTCCACCTCCGGAGAAAATTACTCGCGCCCAAGACAACTAGCTCTCCGAGATTGCAATCGCGCCCGGCGCGGCAACGGGACACTCGCGGGTCATTTAAACCAATGGCGCATGCGTTGCAGCCAGACGTAATATCGGCTTTAATTAAACTACCGGTGTACCGACGCGAGCACGTGACGCGAGCAGACGAGGGAGAAAAGATGAAGGCGCTAATTTCATTTTCGCGCTCTCACTCGCGGTCGTATTAAATTTTGCGGTCCCAAGGTGGTGGCGCGGTAGTTGCCCAGAGTTTAATTACCAAGTAGACTTTGGCCGCGAGGCGCAAAATCAAGATGGTTGGATGGACTACCACTGCCGAGGGAAACTGCTAACTAGCGCGCTCGTGTACACGTCTTACGGTACTCTCCCGTGTGTCCTGGTTGCCGGAGGTGTGGCGAACTACTACTTGGGAGGGGCCTGTTTGTCAGGTGTCGAATTTATCAGTGCAGCAGAGGCTGCTATACTTTGGGCAAGCCTTGACGTCCCCCGGTAAAACTAAGTTTATCCGGCCCGAGCGGCTTCGATCTCTTCGTCTCCGTCCTGACGTATACAGCCGTGCTCTCTGCGGCTGAGATGTCGATGCGGGGTAGCTGTGGCAGCTGGCTACCAAAATATTTGTGTGACTGTGACGTCGCGGTTTGTGGGGGTGGGGGGGGGGCTCGTTACCGACAGGGAGCTTGATGAGATGGATCCGAGGGTTTCGAAGAAGGTGTCAATATTGACGGGCGTTCCGTGTACATGACGTGTTGTCGAGCCATTTTTTTTTTCACAAAAAAGAGAAATAAAATTGTAAAATGTTTAACTACTTCTGTAATGCGTGTGCCGATCGATTTGATTTGGGTAAACTGTTTACTTTTAATTGGGTCGGGATGTTGCATCGGTTGTTTGCCGCTTGTTTGTTTGATCGCGATTGGGGTTTACCTGTAGGTTCTTTACCCTGTGCAGAGTCATCAAATCAATTAGGCTTATTTGACAAATACCAAGTCTGCGATTGATTTGTCGAGCTTGAAGAGCGAGTGTGTACAATAAGAGTAGAAATCAAAAATAATAACGATTTCAGTGAATTAGTTTTGCACTGCTTACCTCAGAGTAATTGTAGGACGATCTCTAGTATATGTACTTGACATTATACGAGAAGTATTGGCTGATACATTTCCCTGTTGTACCATTAGAGGCTCATTAAGAATAATCAACCGTGGAGTGTTGTTACGAGAAACAAAAACCAAAGTCTTGCAACGAAATATTAAAAAAAATGAAAAAAAATAAAAAAGTCTGTAAAAGAATCACGTCATCTCGTTGAGCAATGAAACAAGGTTGCACGGAATAGCGCAACAAATAACAATTTTCTCGCAGGAATCCAGAAAGAAAAATCACCGCCGCCGACTTTATTAATCGTAACAGGGGAATGCAGAGGCGTGGCACGAGCGAACGGAAGAAATACACAAATCACTGTATCTCAGAACCGAAATTGGCGGATAAGCCCATAAAAAGCAGAGGTGGGATGAAACAATGTTTTTCACGATAACACCCAAGCGAACATCAAAATACGAAGCCAACAAACGAGGAGTACGTATTTGTTTGGTACAAAAAAGTGCACCCTCCCATATCACGCAAGTATACGTACCTACTTTGCCTTTAGCTAGAGATCGAGTAAAAGGTGCGGAGGGTATTTATACGCGAGCATTACGCACTAACGAGCTCACGCGCGTGCAAAGCCAACCTTTCGCGCGTATACAAGTATAGACATGCCCGCAGGCAAGCCCCTCTGACGGCGCGATAATGGAATCGTTTCCGCTATGATAAATATCTCTCGCCTCCGTTTTCACCGATGGACACGCCGTTGTGCCCTTACACCTTTGAAATTCAGGCCACATCCCGTGGTGATGTAAGCTGCCTCGCAGCAACGGAAAATCCACGCGGCCAGACCGTCACGCACACAACTCGGCGGGCCAAGTCGGTCTTGTTTCACGCTTGTTGCTGATTATGCTTTTTTCTCGCGTCGTATATTTGCGCAGCTGTACAAGACAAAATAGCTATTTGAGGGTGCTACTACCTCACTAGATTTAAGTATCATCATTGATTGATTTTTTTTTTAAATCATTGGGCGTAAGGACTTGATAATAATAGTAGCGATGCAACAAAGGGAGGAAAAATTTTGGGAGCTCAGAAAAACTCGTGCTGAACAATGAAACTAAAGACTTTTTACGGATGAACTGAGGACTACCGTATACAAAGTCACATTACGATTGAGACTGAGCTCTATTTTTCACTCTGAGCTTGCATGCTCTCACTGATTCGTTTGTTTCAAGCGTTACATTTGCCAAACGCAAAAAAAAAAATCTGAAAATAAATTAAACTCACACGAAAATTTATTTTCAACATTCACGTACTTACAAAGATCTGCGACCGTAACTAAAAATACGAACTTGAAAGTATGATATTATTATTGATCAGAATACATCAGTTTCTAACCCTCAATTAACTCCGTCAAACAAACAGAGTAACACTGCATGTAAACGTATGTAAATACATTACATTGGTGCATTAATATCACTGTGAAAGCTCAAAGTACTCATACAGGGAGAGAAAGGGAATCAAAAGAAAATGATTAAATTCGTATTACATTTACAGAAACGTGCGCTCGCGCAATATTATTCCGCATACGCATGATGAACTTAGCGTAGATGATTGATTTTCATAAATCATGAATGGAGAACTATATCAACAACATACGGAAGATTGACTAATTGATTGAATATATGAATTATGAAGTATAATAAATTTAATTTATTGGAAATACGATCAATGACAATCCATACGTAAACAAGCTATGAAACACAGGGTCTTGAATTATGGGTACAATAAGAATTGTATATTTATGCTAGGCGCGTCTAAAAATACCCGACACGTATGTTCAGCTAAAAAAACATAACGTCCTACGAGAGTTTGAATAAATTCAATTAGCTGTGCAAACAAGGCTCGTAAAAACACGCATTTGTGTATATATAAAAAGGACGCATAGTTTAATAAACCTGTCGTCGTCGTAGTTCATGGCGCAAAGGGACACACAAGAAGGAGCAGTCAGGAGGGGTAGCCGCCTGTCCCGGGCAACAACGGCACACGAGGGAGAAAAGACACGGGGGATAGCGGTCACGTCCGATCTCCCTTCCCCTCCCCCTAGATCTGTAAGGATTAGTTACTCGTTTGCTCTCTCGTGTAGGGCTCCATGAGAGGGTGAGAGGTGTACGCTCGGCTAATCGGCCTGAACTTTGTCAGAAGGGAGGGGGAGAAAATCACGCGGGAGACGGAAGACTCCCACAGGACGGCACAGACGCCTCCCCGACTCCTTGGCTACACTCGCGCTGAATATTTAACCAAGTTCATGGAATACAAGTAACCATCGATCTCACATTTGTTGCCCACCGTTTCTCTCCTTCCCTATCGCGTGCAGAAGGTTGACGGCAACTGGGACGGGTAGGTGTATTGGCGTGATCTCTGCGGATTGGTTTTTATTCACGAGGGTGGGGTGCTTTTACTTTTTCAAGGAGACGACTTTTTGTCATTCCGTCTTTGCCCTGTGCTGTTCTCCACGAGGAGAAAGGAGACTTTTCGATTCTTTTTCCATCTCTGACCTATTTTTTCCTTTGGGGGAGAGCAAAATAGAGCCTGATGTTTCAATTGCCGGGAACTGTATTGTTGTGTTTCCCAAAAATTTCATCAATTTTATTTTTGCTCTAATAAAGGTAGGTACGGGGAAATTTTTGATGATAACAAATTTTTTAATTTCAAAAGATTAGCGACGCTTCACGGAATTGGAAAATTATTTCAATCAGCCATCATATTTAATTGAAATTCATGCTGTTAACAGTGATGGGATTTTCCATTTACCAGTAATTTTGTACCACTTTGAAAGTATTTTCATTATATTAAAAGAATATTAAAATTCTTGTATTTCACGATTTTCGAAAACTTTATGATGGAAATTTCTTTTTTCGCCTAACTTTATAAATGAAAAAACATGAGCTTATAGAATTTCATACAAAATTTTTTTTTCACTCTTAACTTTGCTAGTAAAGTAATGATTCGCCGTATTTCACGAGTTTGGAATTTCATAATGAAAATTTATTTTCTCCCTCGGTAGTGGATGTAACACAAAATGTTGATTACTCAATTGGCACGCAGCTTCTGTTTTCCTTGCAAATACTAAAAATAACAGTTTATTCCCATAAAAAAAAAATCACATAAGAGATTACGTTTTCCAGTTTATATTGCAACTGCTAAAATTACATCCACAGATTTACTGTGTGTCTGACTAAAATCGTATGTTTCTGTTTTGATGTTAAAGTATAATTTAGTTATCAGTACTTATGAATTTTCAGTACATTTTTTTCTTCTCCTTCAACTTTAGTAACAAAGTGTTCCGTAATGAATCGTTGTATTTCACGAATTTGAAATTTTAAAACGAACATTTCTTTTCTCCCACGGTAGTTGATGTAATACAAAATTTTGATTACTCAAATAGCTCGAGGCATTTGTTTTTCATGCTAATACTGAAAGTAACAATTTTATTCTCTTGAAAAAAAATCTCTAAATTGTAGCTGGTATAGTTACATCCACAGATGTACTGTATGTCTGACTAAAATCGTATGTTTCTACTGTGATGTTAAAGTGCGGGTTGGTTATAAGTACTCATGCATTTTTAGTGAAATTTTTTTCCCCTTGAACTTTATTAACAAAATAAGAAACCACTGTATTTCACTAGTTTGGAATTTAGAAACAAAAATTACTTTCCTCCCTCGCTAGTCGATAGAACGCAAAATGTCGATGACTCTACTGGCACGAAGCTTCTACTTTCAATGCACATACTAAAAATAACGTTTCCATCTTCATAACAAAAAGTTCCGAAAAAGATTACTTTTTCTAATTTAGATTGTAACTGCTAAAATTACATCCATCACAGATTTACGGCGTGTCTGACTATACTCGTATGTTTCTACTGTTACGTAAAAGTATATGGTTTAGTCATCAGAATTTATGAGTTTTTAGTAAATTTTTTTTTTTTTTTATGTCCACAGAAACGTAACTCTTTTTAATCAATATGTCTGGTTATTCATACGCATACATTAAACTTTGTGTTTGTTTAAAGTAATGAAATTTCTACGAATAACTTAAAAATTTGATGCACATTAGATTTTAAAATTTCTCATAAAACGAATAAAGTACAGTGGGTATTTTACGAATTTTATGTGACACCTAGACTTCGATAGTCAATGCCAGTGAAAGTTATGAAACTATTACGTGCAACAATTGGACCGTAACGCAGCTTCGATGTTGCACCTGTACGATGTTACTGAGCCATTCGGTATGAATGCAACTTCCTGTCGCTTAATATTGTTCGTTCTCTTTCTCTTTGCCTTGCCCGCGCCGCACACCTGCGCAAAACATCTGCCTAAACAAATACAATAATAACGGCACTGATGCCCTTTCGTGAAAAAAATGGTATTGGGAAGCAGCACAATGCCGCGCGTAAAAGTTTACTCGGTCGTTACCATGTGCCACTGCGTATTACCCATTTTTTGTTATTCGATATTCTTTCCCTCATTGAAAATTAAACATTCCAAAAATCCAGGAAAAAAAAGTGATAGATAGCGTGTAAAAAATGTTTGTATACTCGTGAAAATAGCTTTTGAAAAAAAGTTATTCAACAAACTACAAAAGTGAAAAAAATACCCAAGAACAAAGGATTTTTTTTTGTAAAATATAAAAAAAGTGTTTTTTTTTTTTTTTATTTTTTTTTTTTTTACTTGTCCCGCAACTAAACCTATAAAAGCCGAATCGGATGTTGAAAAAGCCTGAGTTCGTAAAACATTTTTTAATTTTTTTTTTAAAGGTCTCTTCGTTACGAGGTGGACCTACTACTCATATTCCGGTATACTACGCAAAATATTCCATTAAAAGCATGATTCGTACCAGAAAGATTTTTTTTTATATTTTAAAAATTGTTGTGCTCTTAGTTTCGTAGACATTTTTACTTATATTCACGCTTAGCGACTAAGCTAATTTCATCTGACTGTTCTAGCTCTATGGCAAGATGGCCAGTATGAAAATACCCCACTTTGTTTTTATACCTCTCACTTCACTCGCGAATTTTGTGACACGATCATCAAAATCTAATGTCACTCTTCTAACGAATTTCACCTAAAAAATAAAACAAACGCGCTCAAAACAAGCAAAACAGCCAAGAATACGACTCCATACCCACAGAGCACTTATTTTATATACTCAGATGTCGAGCCAACTCGAGTTTTCATCGGAAGCGCTTCGAAATAAAAGGGAAGCCATATCAAATTTACTGCGCAGACTTAAAAATATTTGAGTAGCTACCGTAGCTACCGTGACAAAAAACACACACACACTCGCACAGGCAACAATAAAAACGACATCCTCCACTTCCTTTTTCGTGAAAGCGTCGGGGGAATACCTGAGTGGGAAGCCGGTGTATCAAATATAGGTATAAGAAAAAAAAAAAGAAAAAAAAAAAAAAAAAAAAAAAAAAAAAAAAAAGGAACATCTGTACAGCCCAAAAGAAAGAGGAAGAAGAAGGGAGGAAGAGAGTGGAAGCTCCGCGTGACGAATCAATATGCAGGCCTTGCCGGCATCAGCTATCGCGAGCAAGTAACGGAGGAGGAGATTCCCTCCCAGCGGTGAGGTGATTTTATTTCTCAATTTTAGTTGCACCCTCCTCTCGGCTGAGAGCGTCTTCTTCCGTTTCCCGATCTCTGGCCTTGTGTTTTTTCACGAAGGGTGGGGGAGGGGGGGTGCAGCGCCAGGAAGAAGGAGCCACGAACGACACTCGACGACACTCGAAGGAGAAAGAAGCTCCAGGGGAGGTACGTGGGGAGCGAGTCGTCCCGGCATTTGGCTTTTCTTTCGCGAAAAATAAAGGAATTGTATTATCGCCATCTCTTTTTCTGTGTGTGTGTATACTTGCGTGCATGTACTCTGAAGTCTGCACCCTCGCGCGGTTCCTCCCTTTCAAAAGAGAACGAGGCCAAGGGGGAAAGGAAAAATCTCCCGGATCGCGAGGAATCCGGCTTTGAGCTTTTCTTGCCCTTTACAGAGTTCGTATAGACATCACGAGGGCGAAACATTTTCAATAAGGAAAAATAGAAAGAGAGAGATATTTTTTAATCGATATTTTCATTAAGCCTCGGCTTCTTGGATGGTCTTGAAAGGGGAGGTGTAATAAATGTGTATACAATACGGCAGTGACGAACAAGGGAAGGAGCGGGGGACCAAATAACGGGCGAGTATCCGCTGAAGCAAGTTTTCCCATAAATACGCGTTTATTCGATTATAAACGTAGCTATTATAGCCACCCCCTTCTTCCTCTATACTTTTATTTTCAGTCTTCCCATTCGAGAGCAAAGTTTTCGCGCTCGATACCCGGGAGGGCACCATCTGGCTGTAAATGCACCAACGCGGGTACAAGTGAAGAGGCGAAGAAAGATGGCCCGAAACAGGTACACGAGGATTGGACAGGCGTGGATATACGGTTCACTGCACGAATCGGTGGTGCACTTTTAAACGGTTAGTTTATTGAGAGCTAAAGAGACGATGTTTCGTCTTTTACTACTTCTCTTCGTTGTTTCCTTTTTTTCTCTCTTTCTCTGCCTTTTTTGGTCACGAGGAGTAAGCTTGGTGAATTTCAAGGTTGATTTAAAATTATTTACTTTGGCGTTAAAAAGTAGTACGTCAATGACACACATACCCATATCGTCGGGGTGGCTGCAGTTAATTAAAAAAAAAAAAAAAAAGAGAGATCGATAACCATACTCACATAATGTTGTTAAAAAACTCGACTCAAAATAAAAGAAAAAAAACGTTTAATCAACGCAATTTAGCGAGCACACTTACCCTCCACTGCCACGTATACACCGAGTTATACCGTTAAACTTCCCGGAACAAATTGAACCAACGCAGAGATCAAAATAAAAGCGTAAAACCCCAATATCCCCCCTTTTTTTCCCTTTTACGCCACGTGAAAATTAATTCTTTCGCCCGATGTATTTAGCCCGCGTGCGATTTTTCCCAATCGAAATTTATCGAAGCGGGAAACTGGGTGGGGGGGGGGTGAAACGAAAGGAAGCCCGCGATGCTTTTCGTATATACAGCAACGTCACGGGCACGCCGAGCGCCGCACTACCCGGGAAGCAAAGTGCAACTGAAACTCGCGCTTCAGCGACAGCGGCTACGTCACCTGTATAGTACAACAGTTTGCCTCAAAGTTGCAACTTGAACGGCTCGAGAGTCATCTCTCGCGCCCGTAACTCCCCAGAGACCGTAATGGACTCGGCGTGCGAGTGTCATCGGCAGAGAGCAGGCCTGCGAGGTACAAGGGCTGGGAGCATCGAAAATCAACGCTTCAAAACATACAATACTGTTGGTTCCACTCTGCGTGTATCTACTTTCTTGCGCAAGTAGGCGGCTCGCTGTGCACGGGCAATGTACCGCAGTATAGTTACAATGTACCTCCGTTGCATGGGCGCCGCGACTTTGGCCGTGAATCATTTCCGCCCGGGCGACCTTTTACGTGAGCGGGTGGACCAATTGCGGGGCAGTCTCCCTCTTGTTATTGGCGGCGGATTCTCGCGGGCAGATAGAGCGCAGGAGGATCACGCGTACGCACGGGGCGAATTGTACAGTGGTGGGAAAATGCCTGGGTGTACCTTACACGGGCCGTGGGAAAAATAATGAGGGTAATTAGTATAATTCAGAGGGGACGCGCCGCGCAGCTGCACTGGATTTTCCTATTCGGATCACGGACGACCCTTCGGGAGGGGTGTTGTCGGGGCGATACGGGCACTTTCTGTCGTCGTAGTTGCCGTTGTTTTTGTGCCGAACGTTGGCTTGATTGTTTCCTTCTTCTCTCTTGGCTGGGTATATCCATGAGCTACAAACTTATTGACGCTGGCGTTAATGGGCGATCGTTATTTTCCGCTGTTTTGAGCATGGACTGGCATTATTATTATCGTTACCATTTCATCACTTGTAATTGACAGCGTGAAAGGTTTTTGTGTGAAATACGGACTTTATTGACGATGATGATGAAGCTACAGCATTGTTTGTTGTCCGACTCGTTTGTGCAACGCGCACTTTTCATTCGTGGTGCTCGTTAACTTGCCGATCTGGACGAGGGTGGATCAGTCAAGCGTTGTACTTATTTGCAACTATATAACCATTTTCACGATGATACCCAACTTGTAATTATTATATATTACCAAATACGGCATTCGTCATTTCAAAACTAATCAGCTTTTCCTCGTGTTTCGTTTGTTTGGTTCGTAATATCATTGTATGAGTGGTGAATCCAATAACGCACTGTTACAAGAGTACACCGAGTTGAATTTGTTATTTTTGCGAATGCATTGTTGTTGTATCGACAATAGTTTTATAATTTATCAAGAGTTTCAATCCCCGTGGCCTTAGTTGTTTATCGAATGCTCATTAACATTGCTCTGATGAATTGCACAAGGGCCCGAAAAATTCAATAACACGCCTGGATTCAGCGTAAAGGCAAAGGGCAGATGTTGTTTCGCGATGAGCCGATAAAATATGTACATCACTGATCGATAGCCGTAAACGAAAACGTTCTCCTACTGCGTCCGATTCACCAAACGGTCGAGGATAAACAAAAATACGGGAAATGAGATGTAACGCGGTGAACGTCGAGGTACGAGGTGCCCCCAGTTTTAATTTCGTACTTTGAAAGGTGAAGACGAGTACTCCCTCTCGCTCGACTGCCTGCACGAGAGAAATTTTATTAATTTTACACTTGACAACCGCAAGGGTGATGATGTATTTTTTTAATGGCTTGAATATTTAATGCTATTACGCGCACAAAAAAAAAAAAAAATGAACCAATTGAACGAGTTGCGCTGTTACAGTTTATCAGCTTTGATGAAACACTTTGCCATCAGAGCATGTTTTTTCGAGCTCGAGTCTATGTGTTGATAAAAGGGCTGCGTTATTAAAAAAATATCCACTGAGCAGAACATCCAGTTGGGAGAGTAAAAATAATTAATCCTTCAATTCCTTTTCCTCGGCATTCCTGTGAAAGTTTCATCCGTGAGTAGATCAAATTCCACCTGTTTATACCCTCATCGTCTTGTACCAAAGCGCTAAATTTTACGTTTCAATGAATCCCAAAGGCTAAATCGATTTCTTCGATAAAAGAGGCTTGTATTCTCCCCTTGAAGGGAAATGTATACATTTTTAGCGTCAATAGATATTGAGAAGTGCTGTAGTAACTCGTGGGAACCCTCTTTACAAACCCAATTTTTTTCTTCAATAATGCTATAAATTTTTCACACAAAAAAATCACACCTCACGAGCGCCGATATTAGAATAGAGTCAGCGTGTATCTTTTAGCCCGTTGACCCCGTTCAATGCCACCCTTCGACCCTCCGACAAACATACAATGACACGCACAACGCCGTTCTCTCAGTCATCCTTTTTTTCCCCGTCCATTTGTTGAATCTGCCTAGTCCCCGTACTCCGTAGTGAGAGGGGACGGGGAGGAGGGTCGATAAGCCAAGCGTGAAAGGGTGGAAGCAGGACACAGGCCGAGGGAAGAGAGGGACAACAAAGCCCGACAATCCTCGCATCATTTCTTCATTTTTCTTTTTTGCCCGCAGAGAGATTTCGTCACGCGACGCGTGGCCTACTACGCTGATGCCTGCAGGCGTTCAATCCGATTCTCGTCGCAGATACAAAGCGCCGACTCGGTAGCAAACGCTTCTGCGTTTTAGCCCCCTACCCCCTCGTGTATCACTTTTTTCTCTCTCTCTCTCCCTTGTTTTTTTTTTTTTTTTTTTTTTTTTTTTTTTTTTTTTTTTTTTTTTTTGGTGAAACTATTTTAGAGATTGAATATAGCCATCGTTTGTAGCGAAGGGAAGAAGATGGGGAAAAATTGAAAATAAGGAGTTATAGCTGCCTGGCGGAGTTTGCGTGTGAAATAAAAGGGTGCGGGGGAGGAAGACTTATGCCTGTCATTTCGAGGAGTACTGCCGTGATTTTTATCATCTAGTCAGACGGGGGATTTTTTTTCTTCGGAACAGTATTTCTAAGAGTGTTTTACCGGCAAATGAACGTCCATTTGTCTTGCCAATCAATTAAGCAGACCGAAGAAAGTTGCGAGGGGGTGGAATTTGTTTTGTATTCGGACTCGCGATGCTTTATTCTGATTAATTGCCGAAAGCAAAGAGATTTTTATTTCTGCGGGTAATAACGTGAAATAATAACTGGTTCGCTTCATTATGATTGGTTATTGGTGCTATTAGCCAGCACTGGTACGCAGCTCTGAAAGATGAAATGCTATTTGTTTTGTGCTTTTCTCCAATAATGGGTGATTGAGAAGCGTACGTGGAGGAATTGATGACGTGGAAGTCCATAGAACGAGCAGAAGTATACTATCTATATGTTAAATTGTCGATTTTTTATAAAATTAGGATTACTTTTTACAAAAAGTGTGATTATAGTATATTGTATGAATTTGGCATCTCGTTGATACTTGAATTGAGTAAAAAATGTTTCCAAATAATATGAATCCTGTCTCTGTAATCGAGGGTCTCAGGTTGCTATCTAACGATGTAAATGTGGTGAGTATTATTATCAAGCGTGTTTTTACAAATAAATCGATTCAATGACTATAAGCTGTAAAAAACCAAAATTTGATAAATCACACTCTATTAATAAGTTATGCTACGATAAATAAAATCCCCGACAATTGGGGCCATATACCCTACGAGTGCAAGTTTGCATTTCAGTTAGACAAATAGCTAGAGGAAGAGAGAGAGAGAGAGAGAGTATATGTACGAATGAACGCGTATAGAGTGGGAAATATGAAAACCCCGAGCGTCGTTGTACTACTTAGCGGAATGGCTCGATGGAGCTATTTTGCTATTCCGGCGAGTTCTTGTTGTTAAATATATACATTACCTCAGAACAATATGATGAAAAGCTCCATTGCTGATGGCTCGTACGATAGGGAATGCCTTGATGAGCGACTTTGATATGCTAAAACGTTTTGGACAAACTTTGCAACGAATCATGTGCACCGTCGAGTGTTAATTCGGAAATAGTTCGGGTTCCAAAAGTTATTTTCAGTCAACAATACATTAAAGATACGTGAGACGGGAAGTTGAAATTGAATACAGCGTTTTGATAAATTTTCTAGTGACTGCTAAAACATGCACTATTTTATGTGGGCCATATAGAATCACAAAGTTTAAAATTATCAAACTTTTCGATTCTCCTTCGGTTTTTTTTATCGTAACTTTTCTCTATAAGGTCGTACGAAGTCGTTTAAAACAAAAACTCAAGTTCTGGAAATAAGTCTGGATTCTTTTTTTCAACCTCCGAAAGGATGGTTGGCGTCAAAAGTTATTACCAGTAGTTGGGAAAAATTTTTGAAAATCTTGTAATCCTCAAACTTTTGATTTTAAAATGCTTGCTCTTTTAGAGCTAGCCATTTTTTGGAACGTACAAAAAAGTAAATATATGTTTTCTTCTTGCACTTTATTTTATTTCTAAAAAAAATTTCTTACAATTTGTTGGAGTAAAGTTAATTGCAAAAAAACAGTTGTAGAAAAAAAATGGACAAAAGTAGATTGACGGTATTTTTTTTTTTTTATTACAGCTGTGCCCCAAAATGTTAGTTTTAAAAATAATGTACCTCAAAATATTACTTCACTTGATGAAACCATATATTAAATATACACCCGGTTGACACAACAACGAATTAAGTTTCCTTTCTAATAATACAGTTTCTGTGAGAGCAATAAAAACTTTGGTACGCATTCATGTTTTCGGAAATTTCCCAACAATGAGCATGTACATAAAGTTACAGAAAATATATATGCTACCTTTAGTTTACAAAGTCACAGAGTCGTGTTTTCAATTAGTATGGTTAAATACATACAATCACAAAGGTGGTTTGTTCCAGAGCAACTGTACAAACTCGAGGGAAAGTTTTTTTTTGCAACACACACTTTACTCCCAAAAACTTTGCTTCAAATCGTTATCCATTGAAATGTTGAAACAATAACTACATGCGACTGAAGTACAAGTTTCCGACTCGAAGCAACTAATGGCAGAGTACAAAAACGTACAGTGAGTACTGACATCGGTTCGTTACACGTGAAGTATAAAATCTAAAAATGGAAGAGATTCCAGAAATCGAGATTTTTATTTCCTGCGTAGCGAATCGATGACTGTGCTTGTGTGTATAGAATCTACGAAATTCTTTCTATCTCTCGCGAGAATAATAAAGTCACCTCGAGCAGGAAGGAGATTTATAGCGTTACTATTATATTTTTCAACACTGTAAAGAACGATACGTTTTCATCAATCATAATACTACAAAACGAAAACAAAGTGTCCTTGTGAATGTGCAAATATTCGTGAAAATCTCGAAACATTCGTTTAAGGTTTTACCTTTCTCAGTGCGCTTCCATTCCATGCTTACTCCCCTATCTTCCCTATTTCGCTTTGAAACGCATAAAGGCATGCACACGCACACACACACACACACACACACACACACACACACACACACTTACACACACACATAGATCGACGCAACCGAGCGAAAATGAAGTAGGCGGACTGAAAAATACCGAACGACTCAAAGGGAGAATCAAAATCGATATAATACCTGAGTACGAGCGCGCTCGTCGATAGAAGAAAGACATGCCCTTCACTGCGGTTCGGTACTACCTACTCCTTTCAGCGTCAGCTTATGTGGAAAACGCGATTTTAGCGGCTGGATTTAGGGTTGGGCAAAAGAAAGAAGGGACAAAAAAGAAGCACAAGAGATCCCGGCACTTATGAGGATCGATTCTCTCCTCATTTTACTTTGTCCTTGGCTCATGCCTTGAGTTATATAACTTCGGGAATCGTTGGCGCGAAACGAAGTGTGTTCCAGTATATTCGGAAGATTATATATACTTTGCGAGAATAGAGAGGAAAAAAAGGAAGGGATGTACCTGTGACCGAAGTGAAGCGAAGCGAAAGATATGTGTGTATACCCTGTAGATTCACAATATACTCGAAGCTCCGAAATTGTATGTTTGTCGTATAAACAAGCAGGATTTTTCTTTAATAAAATTCGGTATAAAAGCCAACCCAAAACACTCATATGAGCTTTTTCCTCTTTTATGTTTCCCGCGTACGTGTGTGTGCGATAGGTATGTTTTTTTACTCTCCCCTGCGTTTGCCCCATCCAATGATCTAGCTCTATCATCCCACTGATCCCTTTTTTCACTTTGCTTTGATTCTGAGTGCGCTTCACTGGGCAGAAAGCTCTTCTCCCTCGACGGCAATGTTTAAATAGCCGGTTCAGATCTCTCTTTCTCCTCTTTTCTTTATTATTTTTTTTCTCCCTCGCTTCAGTTTACTCTCTCTCTCTCTCTCTCTCTCTCTCTTTCGTTCACGATAGCTTCATATTACTCTACTTGATCCGGAACGGTTCGCTAATACTTTTTGATGAAAAAAGTTTTACGTGTCTTTTCATTGATACTCCGTGACCGACAATATATGTACACACGGGCTGCGCTGTTTTTATAACGTCATTTTTTCCCAATTTCCGCGTGGCTAATTTCACGAAACAGCAACTGTACTATTGATACTGTGAAGCTTTTTTTTTCATTAAATGTTATTAGATTAGATTTTTTCTCTTTTTTTAAAAATGGTATTAGGAGTTTTTGTATGGATAAAAGTAAGTCGTTATAAAATTAAAAATTTTTATAGACCGTGTCAAGGTGGCTCAGAACTGATTTTAAAGTCAAAGACGTTTGTCTGGCTAGAGTACTCTAATAAGGTTACTTGAAATACATTCGAGTTAATCAGACGCCCTAACAATTCTTTCAATACTCCCGCTATCATTAAACAGTCATACGAGACAAAAAAATTAAGTAAAAACACGTGTAGTGCACTGTACCTGTGGTGATGAATCAAGTAGAAACATTCGAGTTTGGTCAGACACACTAATTTCTCATTAAATATTCCCACTAAAACTATTAGAAGACGTTCGAGACTTAAAAAATCTAGAAAAAAGCAAGTGTAGTGCATTGCACTCAAGGTAATAGATTCAGTAAAAATATTCGAGTTTGGTCATACACCCTAATTTTACCTGTGATAATTCATTCAGTAGAAATTTTCGACTTGGTCAGACGCCCCAATTTTTCATTCAATATTCCCACTATTATTTAACAGACGTACGAGACAAAAAAATTTAGAAATAAGTAGGTGTAGTGCATTGTACCTGTGACTACAAATTCAGTAGAAATATTTGACTTGGTAAGACGCCCTAATTTTTTATTTAATATTCTTACTAATATTAAACAGACGTACAAGACAAAATAATTTAGAAAAAACAAGTATAGTGCTCTGTGCCAGTGATAAAAAATTCAGTAGAATTATTCAAGTTTGATCACACGCCCAATTTCTCTTTCAGTATTCCCACTGTCATTAAAAGGACGTATGAGACAAAAAAAAAAAAAATACGTGTAGTGCACTACACCTGTGATAATAAATTCAGTAGAAATATACGAGAATGGTCAGACATCCCAACTTTACTTTAGTTTTCCCACTGTCATTAAAAAGGCGTACGACATAAAAATAATTTAAAAAAAAAGATGTGGGGTGCACGGCACTTGTGATAATGGATTCAGTAGAAACATTCGAGTTTGGTCAGACGTGAAAATTTCTCATTAAATATTTCCAGTAACATTATTGGAAGACGTACGAGATTAACAAATTTAGAAAAAAGCAAATGTAGTGCATTGCACTCAAGGTAATAGATTCAGTAAAAATATTCGAGTTTGGTCATACGCCCTAAATTTCCCAATAATGATACATTCAGTAGAAATATTCGACTCTGTCAGACGCCCCAATTTTCAATTTAATATTCTCACTACTATTACATATACGTATGAGACAAAAAAACTTTTTAAAAAAACAAGTATAGTACACTGTGCCTGCAATAGATTCAGTAAAAATATTCGAGTTTGGGCAGACGCCCCAATTTTTCATTCAATATTTCTACCGTCATTAACAAGACGTGCGAGACAAAATAATTGAGGAAAACAAAGTATAGTGCGGTAAACCTGAGATAGTAGTTGCAACATTTAACAGTTAAAAGCTGCAAAAAATACGTACGTAATGATTATCTCGATGCTCAGCACTTGCCTCAAAAGTGGGACTCCCCACCTTTTATATCCAACATCTCGAAATGGTTTACGATAAACAGCATACCAGATGGATCATTTTTTAAATAATACGTACATTTGAACCATCGTGGCTATGTGCAATGAAATTCAAACGAAAAAAAAAGGTGAAAAGAAAGAGCACGCTCGCACGCCCGGTTGAATTTCACTCTTGGCACCCGTTCTCGCTGATAATAGAGCCTTTCTCTTTCTCTAGCGTACGCACTTGTATAGTGTGCGCAAGTTACAGAAAGGCAAAGAGAAAGACTGGGGGGCAAAAAGAGAGGGAAAGAGAGCATGTTTGATGAGCTGAGAGTCTGGCCATATACATGGAGTGCAACGCGTGCCAGCGGCACGGCAGTGCCGGCGGTCCTTTTGAATTTGCAATACTCGTTACGGCAAACGAGAGAGGGGACAATAAAAGAGAGCGACACAGGCGGGTGGAAAGAATTTGTAGTGCATCCAAGAGATGAATGAGGCAAGCTGCACTAAAGAACTTTTTATTCTCCTCCCCGGCTATGAGCTACCACTGGAAACTGGAAAGATAGCTTGCACGCGTGTGCGCACCGCATCGACGAATTTTATTTCGTCGTTAAACTGCGTGTAATTGCAGTTTATGAAAATAATCTAGCATGGGATGATTATTTTTTCCTCCACAGCTTTTTTTTCTACGAACATGGAATATCGCAATGTAGTACCGATGAAGCGGGGCCGAAGCGCTCTTTAAAACTTCACCATCTGATACTGGAGTATAAGTAATTCCATTTATGCCCTTTCACGGATGTTCGAGCTCGAAGCTTTTTTTTTCTCTTCGGCGCCGTACCCGATAATTTAATCGGTTGGATTTATACGGCGATAGCGCGCAAAAAGTACTTGTTTGCGTAACGCGGCGTTTTTCGCGATTGACAGCTAGTGAGTTAAACGTGAGTTGTGGAGTCGCGATGAGAACGGTATTATGTATATGCTCTGCAGATTTTGGTAAGGTCCATCAGACCGACAGTAAGGTTGTTAAAAGGGCAGCTTGTTATATCGATTTCACTTCCAGCTTTTTGTTTCTCCAGGCTGGTTGTTAAAAATGATTACTGCCGATGATACTTCGTGAGGCAAAATCTCTTCAGCTGAGTGTACGTAGAAGCGAGCGGGGAATGAGAAAGATCAAATTCTGCGGAGCGGTAACTGTATCTTTTCCCGTTAAGTCCTTCGTATATACGGAAGAGCAAAACGACGGGAGAGGGGGTGGGTAGGAAGGGAAAAGAAAGAAACTCGCAAATGGCTCGGCATTTATTCGGCGAGCTGCAAAAGCAGGACAGGACAAAACGAAACGACGAAGCTTACACGGAGGAAAGAGGCGGAGGAAGGAATTAAAAAGAAGATTTCGCTCGTGGTAGTTGCAGGAGCGACGAAAGAACGGGGAGAGAGAAAGAGAAATGTACCCACGTATATACACAGCAAAAAAAAAAAAAAAAAAAAAAAAAAAAACAGACAAAGTAAGACCTTCTCGGTATTTTCACGAGGCGAGAAGACAGTGGGGGTTGGGGGAGAGGCTGCAGAAGGAACGGCGGCGTCGGCGCATAATCCAAGTTAATTACGGCGTTATTGCGGTAAATACGGAGACTAGCAGTTACGGTTGCTAGCTTTGCAATTCATTTTCCGTGGCAGCCTACGAAATACGCGAGCAGTGTCGTCGTCTCGCTAAGGAAGACGAGGACTTTTTTTTTTTTTTTTTTTCTTTCCTTGCTTGCGCGTCGACACTCTAATCCTCGTCGAGTGGCAAACTTGACTCGCTTTCTTCCAGCGATTCCCCGCGGGTCGAGCGCCGTACCAGCAAATCCCGGCCAGTTGGATTAAGGTGTGAATAAGAAGGCCCTCTCGTCTTCACTTTCCACACCACCCCCTCCTTCCCCGTCAGTTGAGAAAAAATACGCTGGCAGTGCTTTATGCACCGAGGGCGCGGTCGTCGATTAAAAGTTGCAAGAAGTGCCTGGGCTCCCTTTAGTTTCGGCGCTCGCCTTTAAAACGGGAGGGACGAGGAGACGTGGCAGAGCGACGGCGCGAGATAACGCGTCACGCGAGTATACTCTCCCAGAGCCATGCTCTTTAACAAAATTAAATAAACTTGTTTACTTACGACCGAAAGCGCGAGCGCGAGTTGTGGCTTTTGCTTTAGGGGGAAAATTTTGCGCTTGCGCTTATCAGAGATAACGGGAGATTCAGCAGCGACTTGGAAATTTGAGAGCGCGAGTTAGGCGAGATTTTGAGGTTGGTTAATCGTTGCGAAAGGGCCTTTGCTCGCTCGCATGAACTTTGATGTACATTTTGAAGGTTGCGAGTTTTTTGGGCTCCAGTGTATTTGCAGAGAGATTTTTGGTAGTTTTGGGAGGGTACAAAGTTGAACCGTCATACACTACGCACATGTACGAATGTAGATGTAAATACTGTTAAGTTGAAATTTCATAAGTAGCTTTCGCTTCATGTTTAAATTTAAAATTTTACAATCCAAAAGATTCCGCAGAAAATATCCAATATTTTCACTTCTCTTGTATATACTTTATCCAAGTAGTGAAGTATTAGACTTTAAGCACTTGATACGTTTAATTTAAAAATGAAATTTTATCACGACGTCTGTGGTTTTTTTTCATACTGATTGGCAAGTAAAAAAAAAAAAATTATAATAATAATAAAACGCACTTACTTTTTAGACGTTCTTTGTTTTGAAAAGAGTCAGAAAAAGTTGTCAAGTATACAAATACAAATTGTTCGAGGAATGTCGTCATTAGGTTCATTTCGAAAAATGTCAGCTTGAAATGGTTTATCGTGGTGATCATTTTTTTGCAAATATTAATCTAAAATTGTATTTCCCATGATGGCTCCCCACCATCCTCTGATTGCGTCCTCGAGAAAAAGGATTTAAAATATAATCAGCTTACATTTTAAGAATATCTTCTTAACTTCTTAGCTCGGAAATAAAAGAAATTGATAACAGATCACCTCGAACGTGAAAGATGGAAAATTACTTTCAAATCACGTTCAAGGCAATAAACCACAACTCAACTCGATTCCACCTTTACGCATCTCTTTAAGTTTCTCGAGTAAAATCTCCCGCCACCAGTACAGTATACTATAATCACACGGACAAGGAGAGCAAGGGGAGAGGGGGAAACAATATTCGCAGATGGAACTCCGGAAAAAGGTGGAGGGACGAAAAAATTTCATAATAGCCGGAGTAGCGCTGTAGTAATCTGCTCTTTATCAAGCTACTGAAGAAGAAAGAGCGCGGACCATTTTTCAACGGTAGCGGAGGGGCACACTCTCGCTCCTTCACATCCGCAGTTTACTTTTCTCACCAGGTTGCGTAGTTGCCGCTCATTTAACTTTTCGCGCTGTAATGAGCAATTTCGCGCAAAATAAAAAGGTCACCTCGCAAACTGCCCGTCCGCTGCGCCTTTCCACTCGGCATAGCTTCCGAGGGTCAAAGCTATACTGCTGGTACTACTGTCCAGCCCACAATTTCGGTTCTCCCGAGTGGAAAGCCGCACAGTGCATTTGCTGCCAGCTGCGCCGCCGTTCAACCCTCACCGCTCCAACCACCGCCAGCTCTGGCGCATTTATTTTCCGTCGGTCTTTTTTCATCGCGAACGATATTTTGCTTGCGCTCGCGGAGGACCATCTGCTCTATCGTATACGTATATGCTTTTGTACTTGCAGCGGTGACGCATTTTTTTTTTTTTTTTTTCGTCATTCGATTTTTTTCAGCGCCGACTTTCATTACGACTGAATGAACATTTTATCGCTCCTTCTTTAATTTGTTTGCTTTTCCCCTACAATCAATTTCATGCCATGAAATTTAGACCGTGTAATGCTCACAACAGCACACAGCAAACTCAATGCGCTCTAATTATTCGGAAACAATCTCACGTTGTACGTATACATTCAATCTCGGAGTGCCAGTGACTCGAAGTATCTTTCGCTTAAGCCACGCGTCTTAGTACAACGTAGCTTCAAGAACAAACGCCATACTTTCCTCCACTCCAATGGTTCTGCAGGAATTCCTAAATGTTTACTTGTAGCTCAAGATTATACGAGCTGCATAATTGCACGTACACGTGGGCTTTTATAATCCAATGGCTCGACAAAAGTTAATATACGTTGTATAAAGTGTGATTTATCATACTATCAAAGGAGCTACATCACTATGGACGACCACATCCCAATATCTGGATGGTAATGTGACTGATGTAGGCAAACAAAAACATCTTTCTGTGAGGTCTCGATGAAAACAATTTACAATTTTCAATTAGTCGTTAAGATGGATAACGAGCTTCAACTCGTACCAATAATTTATCAAATCTAAAGAGTAAAGAAAAGAAAGAAAAAGAAATTCAATAAACCAGCCTGAAACCTAATAACGTCACTGTCAGTAATCCTCTTTCACCGCTACTCCTACTGGTGGTAGCGAGAAAAAAAAAAAAAAAAACTCGTGCTAAACTCCCGTACAGTCCATCATCAATACAGGGGTCACTTGGTGTGTCCTCTCGCCACCCCCCAACCACGTTTCCAGAGCGCTCATTAATTTATTCAGCAGACAGTAAAAGTAAAAAAAAAGTTGGAGGGGGTACCTGGCATACGGGAAGGTTAATTCGGCTGAAAGTCTTCTGTTCCCATTTTTCTCGTTTCGCGCAAAGTTTCGCTCGAGCGTTGTAAATTAGTCAGCATTACCATTCGAGCTTGCAAGCTCCCCCCACCGTGTGAACTGAAAGCGGTGGCAGTGGGAGTTATAGGACCGGACGAGCGATTTCGCGTGTTTCAAGAGCTCCGGCTGAAGTCCAGAGAAAGCTTTGCCACGCACGTGTGTGCTTGCGAGCGGGCGCCAGGGGAGAGCTTGCGGGGCGTATGTGTGACGCTCGGGGAAAAGCCTTAGTGGGTCCCAGAAGGCCTCCTCTCTCTATCTCTAGCTCTCTAGGTACATACTTGGCCTTTGGAAACTTCCGTAAGATTAACGCCACCCCTGCGCTCGGGATTTATATAAATCGGTATCCGAATAATCGACGCGATAGGCGCGGCAGCCGCCACCGTGTCTCAACGACTGTTAATTCTCGTTGTTATTGCCACGCACGTGGAGATAGAAACTTTAACTTCGATTTTGGTTTACGGAGGTTGCACGTGTCCGTTATAAGTAGTTGCTTTAATAAAAAATTCAGAGAGAAAGCGATAGCTTGAGAACAGAAAAGGCGTAGAGATTGAATTGGCCGACTATGCAGTTAACACTTTCGATCCTCGATTCGGGAGATTAAACTGTTTTGAATTGTGATTGGAAACAGGAAAAGTTTTCAAAAAGAAAACCAGAAGAATTTCACGAGATGCAATTCTGTGGAATTTTTTTGGGGATTTTTCGAAAGTATAAATTTCAAAACTGTCGGTACCGTGGGTTTTAAAAATAAACGTTGTATCCTTTACTTTTGTCGATTTTAAATGTCATACTAATTATTGTGTCAGCCAATCGAGATTGATGGTTGAATTATAATTTCATTGCAAATAAAATTAAATACTCAAAGACTGATCCACGACACGATTTTAAAAATATAATCGTAAACAAGAAGACTAGTATTTTAAATATTGGCAAATTCTGCACGTGAGATGAAACGATTTAATAATTTTTTATTTCCTCGCCAAAAAATGAAATTTCCCTAATGTATAGACAGCACGAATATTCCCAAAGCTGGGCAGTGACAGGAAAATTCGAGCGTATCAATTTATCGTGACGATTGCCATTCCCGCGTACGCCCATCACTTTTAATACCCAATTTCACCCACCTCGCTCATCCGACACGGGTGTTTCGGCAAAATCGACTCCAGCCATCAAAAGTGCATTGTACGCAACACCCCGAGTAAAAAAAGTAGGAACGAATGGTTATTTTGTACGATTCTATGTATCTCCCATGCAGTAAAAAGCACAGGTGCTTAATTTCTCCTCCACCTAGCACCGACCGGAATTCAATTACTAATCATCCGCTGCATGTTTTCCTCGTCTCCTCCCCCAACCACGCGGTTCTTACAAGGAGGACAACCCGTACATCGCAGCAGACGTCCAGGGTAAAATTAAATTTCCATCGAGAAAAAAAACACACACACACACACATACAAATGAAGAGTTCAACTTTCCCGAGACTTGACATCTCCTCATCCCCTTTCGATCTTTTCCTCTTTGCCTCTTTTACTTTTTCCCGCCACTGCGCAGTACAAGTCACACCGATTGCACGCTCGCCCCTGGACAACTGTTATTTTTCCGGACGTAGTTGAAATCCAATTCTCGATAAACTCATACTCTCGATTGGTCCCCTTTCACTCGGCTGTGCCGGAGCGCCGCCGCCTGTACGGAGGAGGCGTTATTACCTTTATTTTTATACGCGCAATCACGAGCGGCTCTATCCGTCGGCCCCTCGCTCGCTCGGACGGGCACACAGTCTTAGGTTTGTAGTGCGCGAGGCATCGATCGCGCCGCGCCAGAGAGGCCGAACGTAAAATAAATGAAACAGGTGTCGCGAGGGGGTAATCCGCCTCCTACTGCCAATGGAAAAGTCACAGACGCCCCGTTTCCGAATAAATACAGCGGAGCTTTTAATGTATATTGGACGACTGCCTCCTTGATTTTGGAGCCGTTGTTTTCGGGGCATTGACGATGTTTGCTAATCAATTTGTTCAACAAAGCGCCAACTCGTTAATTGTCCAGAGAACTATGCCGATGGGTTATTATAATTATTTTATTGGTACATTTATCGATTGGTAAACTCTTTCGATATTGTCAACAAATGGCTATACCATCGTCACATATTTTGTTGTACCAACGACAAGGTAGATTGGACTCTATCTCCGCGATGGGAACATCGACTAATGGAATTATTTCAATGCAATTCGAATCACCGGGGGTGAATTAGAGCTGTCAATTAGATGAGCAGTTTTCATCACGACCCCGGCCATCTCTTCCCCCTCGTTCAATTTGTTTCCGACGATTAACAATAACACGCGAAGTTGCTTCGTCCGAATTATAACGTCAGCTTGAATTTCCGTCCAAAAGAGAGCCAGTAACTCACAGGAGTAGCACGGATACACCGACGGCTCGGTAAAATGAAACAATCAACTACAATTTCGAGAAAATTTCTTCAAATTTTGTAGCGTCGGTATTGCTATTTTATAAAACTCTCCTGGCTCTCGTTTGTTTTACCGAGCCGTCGGTATGCATCGATTGTATCGGGGTGAGGGGGGGGGGTGGAAAAAAATGAAGGAGATGAGGGGAGGGATAAAAAAAGGTCTTTCGCGAAGGAGAGCGAGAGTAAGGATTACGTCAAAGGAGGAAAAGAGAGGGTGGAAAGTTAATCAGACGTGAAGGAGAGCCGAGTACGTGCCAGCCGCAGATGCGTTGGGTCCCGGGGTTGAGGCGTTAGATGAAAAGAGAAGAATCGATAAGACGATGGCGTGCGGGGGAATGGGTGCACACGCGGAGGGGAAAATGATAAGAGAAGAAGAGCGCACGGCTGATTTCTCATGTGACTTTGACGCCGGGGCACGTGTGGGAGACGCGCGCGAGTCGTCGCGGATGAGATTTCATATTTATTATTTCGGGACGTGTTGATGCGCGGCCGATGAGGTCGGGAAGTGTGCCAGCCACGAGGGTATTATTGTTATTTACGACCGAGGCCCTCGAGGGCATTATTTTTCTCCTACCGAACACGAAGTGCTTGTGGGGCAAATGAATTGGATTTTCGCGTGATTCAATTGAATGCTTTCTCGTCAAATTCTTTCGTGCCTGCAAAATTTAAAACAGCCCCCTACACTTTACGAGATTGAATGACGCGTTTGGATTTTGATTACAAAGATTACACTTTTCTTCTTCTTTTTTTTTTTTCCTTTGCTATTTTTAAAATTTAATAAATATTCTCCGTGCGCAGTAACACCGATAACTTTTGGACGTGAAAGAGCTGGGATAAACATTTCGAAAAATGAAAAATGACGTCGTCAAACTAATCGTAATGCGTGCGTGACGCATCGGCCCACAACACGCGTATCTGCCGATCGAGCGTGCGTAACTCGGTATTGAAAATATTTGCTGCTCAAAGCTCGTCCCCCCACAAAGAGATATTCACGGCGATAAAAGTACCCCCTCCGCGGCTCAATGAAACCGGCCGTCTCATACTGCGAGTATTAATCTTCAATCGCCCACCGCGCGCCCCATCAATGTGTGCGCCATTACTATGCATCTCCCGGAATAGCTGATAAAAAAAAAAAAAAAAAAAAAAAAAAAAAAAAAAAAAAAAAAAAAAAAAAAACCACGCTTCCCCGAAAGAGCGATAAGGGTGGAAAAAAAAAAAATAATAATAATAAATGATAAAACTTTATTTTCCAGGAGCTGATGACGAAGAGCGCGGGCTGGAGCACGCGCCGGTTGTTGCTGGCCGGTCTGCTCACCGCCGTGCTGCTCGTGCTCGTGGTCACGCTAACGGCAGCTGTCGTGTTGACGGGCGCCAGTGCCAGGGACGCCTCGAGGAGCGAGGCTCCGGGCCCGAGCGGCATATCGCTCGAGGAGTGGCTCGACGGCTCGCTATCCACCAAAAGCTTCAACGGCACCTGGCTCAGTGGTACGTAGACGTGAAATTTTTCATCCCCCTTTTTTTCCCCTCTCTCTCTTTTTCTCTCTGTTTATCGTGTATCGTTCTTCGCCCACATGTCTTTCCGATACCCTCTTTTTCACGTGCACGCGGTTTCTGTGCTGTAAAATATCGTAACCAATGGGTGATGGACGAATGATTGTTGGAGCCTCCCTGTGATAAATATATAACTTCCGTAAGCTCGCCCTACGTCACTAAGAGTCCTGCTCCTCTGGCATCTGTACGCTTTCAGGGGTATATCTCGGGTGAGGGGAAAATGGCTTTTTCTGCAAGGCCGCTAATAGCTTTTCAGCCAAGACGGGTAATCAAATGCGTTTTCGAGCTCACCGGGATTATGACTTTTGAAGCAGGTGCTCCCCCCCCGACCATGGCTTACTATATAAGAAGTAATAGCGTGCGTTTCCTTTGAAATAGACGATCTCGTTCAGAGAGGAGCTTTTGAATTTTGTTTATCTTGACGAAGCTTGGTTTTTTTCCTTTTTTTCAAATGGAAACGTTGTGGAAAGTGAATTTCAATGGATGCTTTAGTTGTTGTTGGGTAAACGTTCCTTGTAAGTCGATCCGTAGCGTGAGAGTTATTTGTGAGCAAGCAGTTGGTCGCGTAAATAACGTTCAGATGCATCAATGATATACGCAAAGCATGTGCCTTAAAAAGTGGCGTTTTTATAACATTTTTCAAGATTTTTGTGTAAAATAATAAATAGTCACGAAAAGGAAGCCTATTTGGATGTTTTTTTTTAAGAAAATCTTTCCCCCCTCAGCGTTTCTTCAATAACATGTATCATGAGATGGCTATTGCGGTATAGTAGTACACTTGTTTCATTTCACGCCAAAAATTCCACTGATAAAAATAAATAATATCTCAGAGAAAGCTTAAACAAACGAATCACCGCGTCACTTAAGCACCTGTAAAACCGTACAAGCGCGTGAGCACACTCAAAGCGCGAGAGTTCAAAAATTTTCGCAGCTTAAAGTTCCTTTGCTGGGAAAAATGCAATATTTTCCCTTTCCACTCGACTCGGCAAAACAGCTCGTACCAAGAGCCACCGGCAAGTTATATCACCGTGGAGCGCAATAAACCGAAATTAAAACGCTGTAGCAGAACTCGACCCGAGCTTTTATCAGAACTACCGCTATTACCGCCGCCCGTAGCTGCAAGCACTTTCTTTAAAGAAACACAGCAACAACAACAACGACAGAAAGTAAAAAAAAAAAAAACAAAAAAAAAAAAACAAGAGGAATGAGTAAGGAGTTGTGCATCAAGATAAGCACAGAGAGATGAGTAAGAGCGGCACCAGCGAGATCCTAGAGTTAATCAAACAGCTCTCCTCTGAGATTAAATTGAGCACCACAACCATCAGCCCTCTTTCTCTACTACCAGCACTGCAGCCGTTGGTGCTGCTTCTCCCCATATCACGGTTCTTCAACAAAGACAAGGAAAAGGGGGGGGGAGCGAGAGAAGGAAGGAAGGGAGAGAGGGCAAGGGGGAAAAAAAGCTCAAAGCTCCGAGAATAGAGGAAAAGCTTGCTCAGCTCTCGGGAGATGAGACGAAGTGGGGTTGCATTACCACCGAGAGCCAGGCCGCATGAAACGAGAACCGACAGCTGTGCTGATCCGACGATACGGGAAAAGGTATGGTATACGTTCGTTTGCTCGTTGTTCGCTAAATAATAACTGACGGCTCCGTGGACTGGTATTATATACACACTCGTGGGGCACGTTCTCGACAAGTGACAGGCGACACGTGTGGCTTGCATTTTTTATTGACAGGTAGCAACTACTGCCGGCTGCAGTATGGGGGCCGACGGAGAGTGTAGGCGATGAGTCTTCGCGAAACAACCCACGCTGACAAATTTCGGATAACCGTGGTGGGAGCAAAAGTTTTGCAATTACATTTTTGTCTCTAATTGTTAAAAAAAATGCCTCGGAACTTTTTGTGGGATTGTTCATTCATTTATTTATTCGAATGTTTATCTTTGCGTTTTATTCTTTGTATAAATTTGTACTATTTTTTTATCCGTTAAATGGCAGAATGGCACCTCTTTGCTTCGATCAGAGTTAAATATAAAAATTATAAAAGTACAAGAGATCAGACAGGATTAATCCCACATGGATCAAGTCAAAAGCAAAGATGATAAAACAGAAAGTGTGACTGCATATACCAAGAAAGTTCATGGCAGCGGCTAAGGTAATACTGATAGGTACTGTAAGCGAAAAAAAGGGGAATAAAGTGTCGAGGAAAAATAAATTTATTAGATACATTCACTGTAAGATAGAAAGGAGCAGCGGAGGAAACAAAAAAAGGTATTAGGTTTCACTTATCTAACATCATACATAAAATAAGGTATTAATAAGTAATAGCACGCAAGTAAGTGCTTATAAATGTAATTGAGAAAACGTGGATAGAACAGTCCTACGTTAGTGCAATAAACTGAAGGGCTACGAGAATAAGGAAACAAAAACGGTAAATTAGATAATTACGAAGGAAACATCAAACTAATGCTAAATAATTAATGATAAATAAAATACAAATGACTATAGCAAAGCATTATCATTTTATTGTCCTACAGTAAAGGCCACTGTAATTCTATATGCCTAAACGTACTTTGACCCACACACGGATGTACCTATACTCGGAAACATTTATCCACCCATCCATCTATATGTTGGCGATTACGCGAAATGGCATACCAACGCTCGTATGCATGTTTACTGGCATTGGGGGGGAGAAGGGGTTGGGCAAATTCTTACGCATGACTAGACACTCCGATGACTCGGTCGAAAGAGCGGTAGAGTAAACGTGGCTGTAGGTACACGTATACGACAGTGCTTTTCAGAGATGGTCGCGCGAGTGTGCAGTGCACGCGCGACTGACTGCCCCGCTGCCACTGAGGCTCAATCGACCCGGTAATGGCAAATTGCTCTTGGAAGATTTCCATGTGCTATCGCTACCGACATCGTCGACGCTGTAGATTGTATATGTCATGCATGGAGGTATATATGTTACATCGTCGAGAGACGGTATAGCCGCGCGTGTTTAATCGTCCGATGCACTCTTTATCTCTCTCATTGCATCTTTTGTTTGCTTCCATTTGTTTTGATGCTCATAATATTCGGTACATACACGCATACGTACACAAAGATTTTAACTACTGGCTTGCAATGAAACGCTCACTTTAATCCTGGGGTGATTATAAAAATTTTTGGTACAGTAGGTAAAAAGAGCTCCGGTACACTCAAACGGCTTTTGAGATGATTTTTTCAGCGCTTGAGCACAAAGTCCCCCCTCCCCTCCGAAAAATCTTAAACGCGGAAAAAAATCTACCAACGCGCGTCCGCGCCGTCACAGAGCAAACGTCAGCGGTGGCTTATTAATTTCAAATGCAAGAAACGTCAGCGGGGAGAAACACAAAAATACCCAGCTGAAGTTTTAATTTGGCATCAACTCTCGAGAGCGCCCCATCTCCTCCCATCGAGATGGTTTTTCCAAAAAGAGTGGAACAAGAGGGGACAGGGTGGAATAAAAGGATCCGATCAAAACGACTGGCTCTATCTCCCTGCGTAATGAAAACGTCGAGTTTGTTGGGGAAAAAAGCTCTCGTGGTATCCGATTTCTCCAAACAAACGCTGCGCACGAGGGACAGAGCCATTTGCGCGAATCATAGGCGGCTGTTGGGGATGTGACGTGGATTAATTTGAGCCTGAAAAGTATCTTGGACAGGACGCGAAAAAAAAAAAAAAAAAAAAAAAAAAAAATAGGGAGGTACAGTGTGTGGGGCAAAATTATTCGAGGGGGCATGGGGTAATTATGGTACAGCTGATGAGTGTTTTACGCTAGTCAGGACCGCATCCGCGGTAGGCGTCTACTCCCCCGAATTGAGGTAACTCAGTGCGAGCGTGCTTGCATATGGGCGTTCATCGATAAACCCCCCCCTCCCCCCGCGGCTATCGCGTACAATGAATTACCCTCCCTCTTCCCTTGGTCCTCTGACATTGCCATCGCTTTGCGAATTTGCCAACGCCAGCACAGAGTACACACACACACGTACATACGTACATGGTACCGAGCACGCTGCCCGTCCAACACGCGCATAGGATTCCTTGTCGCCGCAAAAGGCAGCTATATGCTGAATATCGCGTTAGCGGTAACAGCGACCGGCAGCGTTAATTTCGATCTTCTGTATGATTAATGAAAATTCGCGTTCGTTTGCACGCCTCGTCGTTTCCATTCTCAGGCGCGTATCCTCCCTACCACCTCTCGCTCGACAATCACTCCGAATTCAATGTTATATCCCGAGCGAACGGAACCGACTTTGAATTTCCATGTTTTCCCTCGCCCACGTGCGCATTCGGCCTTCGACTGTCAAGCTTTTCGTTATCAATTTCTCTCGCTGCTCTTTTTACCCCGCCGCGCCGAGCTGGCCCCGATAAACAATCGAGGCGAAATTTCAATGGCAACTACGTACCCGAGAGTCGCAAGGGTTTGTTCACCCCTGGATAAAAAAAAAAAAAAAAAAAAAAAAAAAAAAAGAAAAACAGAAAAACTTGTTAGGGGCGAGAATTTTTTTCCCCATTGGGACCGTTGCAACGACAATTAGGCTTTGTAGCGCGTAATTCGATACAAACGTTAGATAAACTAGTTGATGTCGCGCACTCCAAGATCGGGGAAACAGCGGAACTTTGGAGTATGGGGTAAGGGCTGCACTGTGTATGCTTGTCGAGGCAAAAACTTTGCCGCATCCGCAAAGTTGTCCGCGAAGCTAAGAAGCCTCTGCACACGACCGACTTTGGCTCGTGCATCGCGGAGTAACTTTTGCGTATACACTCTCTCGTGTACATACGTAACTTCGCGATTGAATTCATCACTTTTTCACGGCTAGGAAGGGAGGGAGGGAAAAAAGAAATTGGCCCGGTGGATTAAAAGCCGGTCGCGCGCGTATTTTGCATGCTCTTGAATTTTTTTCCCCACCCGTAACGCCCCCTCCAGGGAAATGTTCCAGAAGCTCGGGCGAAGAGGGAAAAAAAGAACAAAGAAGTCGGGCGAATCGGATTAGGAGCTCGACGGTCATCGCTCGTGGGATTAAATACTCGCTGAATAAATGATGGCCGATAAATATGGATGAAGCTGTGTCCTCTCTCATCGGAGGGTACAGTACACACTTTCTCTCGTGGCTATCGGGAAAAACTCTCGTGGAATTTCATACGCATAGCCGATAAAAGACGACAAGCCGTAGTTTTTTCTTTCCTCCTTTTTTTGCGAATCCCACGGGCGCTCTGTCCGTCTCTGAATACTTCCGTTAATTGTTTTCGAGCGCAATGTAACACTAGAATAGGAAGAAAAAAAAAAAAAAAAAAAAAAAAAACATATTTACCCAACAAATCGTTCCATTGAACGTGCTACAACAGTATACACACAGCGGCGCGTTGCAAACACATTTGCGAGAAACTCGGGTGGAACAAAAGTTGATCGAACGACAAGTCCATTCAGCTGCAGTGGTAAGTGGAAGAGGGCTCGGTCGAACGTAATAAATTAACACCGGCATTGCCACGCCTGCGGTAGGTACATCGAGAATCGATCGATCGGCTTTAAAGCCAACGCCACCCCGTCGCGTTAATGTTCCATTAAATAGTTTTGCGCGTGTTTTTACAGCCACTCCCTCGATCCGCTCTCGACCGCTTTCCATTACACCGATTTTCGGGGAGGACGCGAAGGAGCACCACCGGGATTTACTTTTCGGAACTTGCTTCGAGCTTTGTTTTCTCTTGATAGAAACTGCTACCCCTACGCGTAGGTATAGTACACGCGTTTACTTGGACGACCGAATTCGCTCTCGAGTTTCTGGTGTATTTTTTTACACGCACCCATCGAGATTTCAGATTTTTCGTTTCACTCGAAATGTCCGTGCAAAAACGTCACATATGAAAACAGGAGAGCACAGCTCACGCAGTTAACCTGTACACTCGATACGGGATCATTGTTATCACCGGGTAACAGCAGGGCCCCAGAGCCCACTCGGGTATAATCGCTGCGGGCTACGCTGCGTACGTGCACTCTAGTTTCACGTACAGCGCGCACGTGTGTGTGCGTGTGTGTGTGTATGCGTACTTTCGGGGGTGGACATTGGACGTATATAGGAGGGCGACAAACTCTCGAGAGCCCCTCGAACTCGTTTCCGGGGCTAAGCTGGGCCGGTGAAAATTTTTAAAGGAAAACATATCGCGCGTTGGGAGTTTTGGAGCGGGGGGGGACACCGGGGTGATTTACCGTCGCGCTTGCCTTTGTTATTCGCGTCGCGTTCGCAAAGCTCTTTTTGTTGCTCGCTCGCCTCTATCCTCCCTCGTAACGTTTTTTTTTCTTCACCCTCCCCCTCCTTTATTTTCGACTTTTTCTTTTGTTTCGGTGTGCACAAGGGGCTCACGCGCTTGAAAAATATATTATTCGCACCGACGGACGAATCGGCATGTACAACTACAGGCGAGGTGACTCAATGATTATTTCCTCGTGTAGTATTTTTGCAGTTTTTGACAAGTAATTTTCGCACTCCTCGGTCCAACCGTCATCCCAACGTCGTGTAACTTCTCGTCCAGTGCAGCCCTTCGATTGTTGCCCTTACATTCCTTTGTACGGTCGCTTTTGCGAGGCTAGTTTTTTCTCCCTTTTGAAACTTCGATGCTTTCGCTGCCTGTGACCTGCGGGACTCTTTGTTTCGTGCTTTGAAACTGACTTGTCAACTTCACGCACTTTATCGTTTTTCAAAGTCTATGGTTTAAAAAAAATGTAAACATAATACAATTCCTCAAATATTTGTAATAAATCATCGCGCAGTCCGCGTTGCTCTAATAGTTGGTGTTTTGTCGTGGTATCATGTATTCGTACGTCGGATGTAAAAAGTAAACCTAAACTAAAATAAAAAAAAAACAAAAAAAAAAAAAAGATCCACGTGTCCGAGTGAAAAACTCCCGAGCGAAGATTTATCCGAAGCGTTTAGAGACAACACACGGCCGAGCCCTTCGCCCGTCGTCCCTCAGCCCCTCGTGTCGCGTCAAGTGCTACCATCTCTATCCAGCGTTGCAGCAAAATTGACCGTGGCCTATTCGAGCTCTACTGTACGATGTACATGCTCTGCTGCTGGTGTCTATAGGGTGAAAAAAAAAAAAAAAAAAAAAAAAAAAAAAAAAAAATAGAGAGAGACGAAATTTACACGCACTCACACCGACTCATGCGAACTCGGCGACGAGTACAAATAACAGTGGCCTCGTTACGCCATCATGTACACATACATATTTCGTTTGCTCGATTTATATACACACGTTACGTGACTCGCTGGCATTAGAAAGTCGTTGGTAGGTATAATTAAAGGATCAGAGGTATAATAATTGCTGCCACGCCATTGCCTTCGCTGCTCTGTATGAAAATGTATGAGGGAATTTCGCGATTTGCATTTAATGGATTTTTTGCCCTCTCTGGTCGTTTTTCCCTTTTTTTTTTTTTAAATTTTTTTAGTTGAAGGGAAAAGGAGAAGTTGAGACCACGTGAACAACTGTTGGGCTTTTTTAACGATAAGCCGTTGCGAGTGTGCTTTTTTCCGAGATCGGATTAAGATTAAACTTGAGGTGTTTTGGTCTAATAGGGCACCTGATTTCCAGGTATTTTTCATTTACACCCAAGACTTTGTACGTGCATGTAATGTACACAAAACTTGTGATTTGCGGACTGTAAATGAAATTATATTATTTTTGGTGCACCAACCAACTGCAAAAATAAAAAAAGAGTAATCAGCAGAGTGTCGTTTGGAGCTGTAACGTGTAAACAAAATCATCGGTCGTGTTGTTAATTCATTCAATTTGACCGATGGCCCTTCTGACGCTCTTTCGCGTTACGGGCTTTTGATAAAATTCCTCTGGGTGTTTCTTGACGTCAAATAATGATAGCAGACGCTGGCGATTTATACGTGTAAGGTATGCTTGCAAAGCGAGGAGCTATTCCGGGGATGCCTAATTTTATGACGTGAACTCGATTTTTCTCCCTGGCAACGGAAGTAGTTGCACGAAAGGTATTATTTTGACCCAAAATCTCGGTGTTATTTTTCTTTCAAGAATAAATTTACCATTTAATACGTACCATTGATACTTGAATAAATTTTTTGCTTAAGTAAGATAATTTAAAAAAAAAAAAAAAAAAAAAACAGACTGAAAAATTTAGATTTTACGATCAATAAACATCAGTCCAAAGCCAATCCAAAAGAGAATTAACAAATGGATGTCCCATTCGTTGTTACGGCAAAATGGAAGATGTCAAAGCGGAAAAAGGGGTTTTTTCAATCACTCAAACGTATAATCCTGAAACGTAGTTTATTGAATTGGTGAACAGGAAAACCTTTTAAAAGTACCGGCGAAAAATGTGGAGCTCCAGGCAACACCTGCTTTAAAAAGTACAATAGTTACTGCAGTAGAACGTGTTGGGTGATAATACTTTGTAATTAAAAGTTACGAAATTGTTATCCTTTCACGAAATTGAAACCAAAACTTACACAGTGCACGGTTAAACGAAAAAAAGGGGGGGGGGAGAACTTTGCAAGTCTAGAGTTGGGAAACAAAAATATATACAGTTTCGCAATGCAGAGTCATTTCGGAAAGAGACGAACGAAAAAAGAAAAAAGCAAGTGCAAAGTCGAAAACCAAGGAAAAATCCAAGGGAGCAAAGAAGAACAATGGCCGAGTGGCGAAAAACGCTCTCTCAGATTTAACGAGTTCGCTCGGGGCTTTTTGCCTTAATGGTACACTTCTTCTTCTTCTTCTACCCTTTCTTTCCCTTTCGTTCTCCATACACGCGGAACGGCGAAAAAACACACGCTCACACGTACCTAAACATCTAGTGCTGGTAAAATAAAAAAGGTGATCCCGCGAAACGATCACAAGCCGGGGACGAAGAAGAAGACCAGCATTTCGACGCTTACGTATATATAGAGGGAGATGGGTGTTCGACTTACCTATCATCCGCTCTTCAAGGGCATCATCATTGTGGGCTTCACTTCATGAGCTTCAATGGCTGTTTATGGCCCCTGACATTCACCGAGTGCTCCCACGTTAAATCTATAGCGATTCCATCGTAAACTCGGTCTCCAGGGCTTCCCATCTCATAAAAAGTCGGGCACATTTGGGATCATTCATAAATTCCACCCCCAGAGCATGACATGATAATGCTTTTGAAGGGACCTTTAGTTGTGGTGTAAGAAATGGTTATCGTTTCCTTTGCAGTAAGATACTATGCTGATTACCACCACTATAGGGACCAACCAACCAGTCAAATCGTAAGCTTTCATATCACGGTAAAATCGAAAAATCTAGTCCCACGAAAAAGATCACCGTGTATACTCGTTGGAAAACACACGAATTAGCCAATGACACCCCGCATCATCCACACGTCAAAGGCCGTGGCCTTAAACTGGTGCGCGACAACCAACGCTCGATTAACTTTCTCGCTCTCGACACCCCACACTCGGCATATCATACATGCCAAATGAGCGCGAGAGACACACGAGTAACCCCATCCCCCGAGTGTATATACATGTACGTACACGCGTAAGGGGTATATACTGTTATTAGTGCAGTAAACTCACGCGGGAAGCCGGGCCGTCACACATGTACGCACGCGACCAGGGGGATTACGTAACCTGTTAATATCCGGATAAGCCGAAACGGGCGCACGCGACAGCCAGCCAGAGGCGATGCTTGTATATGTACGTATATATATACTGCGCGCCCACGTCATGCATTGATGTTTCGACATTTGCATGGGAATCCAGTGCCGCGTGCTGATTTCACGCTCCGGCAGAGCTACTGGCTCGGGGTGGAGGTGAGATGGAAAGCGAAACGACGGCGACTCTGTATCAGCCGTACCTTAGAAGGGTGGATTATCCATGGGGGAGGGAAGGAGCTCAGCTAGATGTGGTTACATATCTCTCCCCCGGCTGTATTTGTCATCGCTGGTAAGCGAGTGTCAAAACGAGCGAGCGAACGTACGTGCATGGGGTTGAATAAGCAATTGCGCGCATACGGCTGCGTATCAATTATATTATGTGTTTTTAAGGGTGGATCGGACGAAGAAAACGAGGGTTAGGGAGAGAGGGAGAGAGAGTAAAAGTTTGCACTGGAGTATACCTTTAGCTTTGTGAATAATCGTGGACATTTTCCATCCCCTGTTTTTTTGTTTTTCCAGGGGACGAGATACTTTACGAGGACGAGGGCGGCAACTTGATGATCTTCAATGCGTCTTCCCGACAGAGACGTAAGGTCCTCGACATAAGCAATACCGTAAGTAACCGACTCTGTTTTTTAACGTCCGGCCCCTCTTACCGATGTATATAGTTGCTGCTGCTTTTTTACCCTAACGTTAATAGAGAGTTTCTGGAAGACGTATCTCTCTTTTTTTTTTCTTTTTTTTTTTTTTTCATGAGACTTGTTGAATCGAGGCGAGATAAGCTGTAAGAAAAAATGAATTGTGTGCTTTGAATGTACATAGAAACTAGTTGAAAATAACTTAATTGCTTTTGTTTTTCATTTTTTTTTTTAAATGTTTTATTTTTATAATCAACCGAATTGATAGAAACATTTTCTGTAAGTGTTACGTTTTATGAAATCAAAATTTTTGCAAGTCTAAATTAGTACGGTTTGTTAGCAGAATATTTATGTATAGCATGTGATAATATTGTCAAGTCGAACATGTCGAGACACGATGACTATCAATTAATCACTGATTTTAAACCTATTCTTCAATCCGTTTATCCAATGGTCACATTTTCGAGAATACTGGATTTACTGTGAGCTTCGGTACTTTGCAATTTCATGAAAGTAATGACGAATATAATGGCAAGTTATCACGTTTGTTTGACACATACAGGAGGGCAGATGAAGTAGGTGAGGTCAAATATTATTACAGTTTGCACGGAGATCGCGATAAGCTACTGCTTCGGCAGATTATACGGCCCACATAATATTATATACAGGTATACCTACGTACACCACCGCCAACAAACTCCTCTAGCAGCATGTATCCGTACACATGACTCCATAACTACCTACGGACCTCCAAACTGACGTCACTCGTGAAGCAATTCCGTTAATTACCCCACCGTTTCGGGCAATTTCGTTAATGAGCGTTTCAATTTCTAAACCCAGGTCAAACTTCTATCCCTCGTGTCCCGTACTTCATTATTATGCTTTTTTTTCATTATTATTATTCCTGTTATGACTCTCCTGCGAGTCGTCTTATTTCTTCTCCTATTTAATGTTTTTTCCAAGTGCAAGTTAATCTGCATAAATTATCAACTAGAACTCAATTGGGACATCAAAGTGAAAGTTAATTTTTTTCAATGAAATAGTAACGCTTCTCCAACTGAAATTTCAAAAAAAGCTACTATGATGTATTCATAGGACCTTCTTTTCCGTAAATAACGAAATTACCCGATCTCATCGTGAGTTACTTCGCTTGTATTTTTTTTTTTTTTTTTTTTTTTTTTATCGACTTTCCAGTGCACCCTGCGTCACACAACCTGTCATTAAATTATAAATTACCTCGATGCCGTTTACCGCGTGAACTGCATAATCAAGAGCGCGAGAGTATGCGTGCGTGTGTATACAGGACGAACCGCGCACTTTTGACAATAATCACCCCGTTGAATTTGACCCCCCGACAGCTCGTTACTCCCAAGAGACTTGAATTATGCGCGCGAGAGATCATCAATCGCGGTTGTGTGCACAACCATTGTCGTCCCTCCCTCGAGTGGCGCGCCAATTATTACCCCAACGCGCGCAACAGAGCCGTCATTTTCCACTAATAACCGTAAAGCACACTCGTTACCCCCTTTTTTTCATACACGCGCGCTCGATATCTCCGTTACGTCGAGTAAGTAGATCAGTGTTGTTTTTTTTTTTCCAACAACTTCATCCTACTCCCCGGGCAATCGGAAAATAATTCACAAGGTACTTGGCACAACTCGGCCTCGTGATAAGTGTTTCACGCTCGCTCTTCCGTGATACATGTGTACATGCCTCGAGTGTTTACTTACGCACGAGTTGTTCTCTCCGTTAAAAAGTGGTAAGGTTTGTCTCTGTACATACCTCCTCTCGCACCTAATCTCGTGCAAACACGGAAAGCCGCGAGTATACGCACACACATCTCTTGGTAAATACCAAATTATCCACGTGTGTAATCTCCCGAGCCACCTCGTTTACCCTGCCAGCTCCGTTCTCTTCCTTTTTTTAAATTTTTTTTTTTTGCGGCCAGGCGCGCTCTCCAGTCGTACGCGTCTACCATTTGCCTTAATCAATCCGCGTTAACCGCGGAAAAGCTGCTACGTACAACTCAACCCACACGCGCGTACCTTAGCACGTGGCCGAGCTTTCGCGGTTACGTGCACCCTCTACACGTGCACGCAAACACGCGCTTACCTCGGCTCGTGTTAAACTTTCAGGCGGCCGACTACTTTGGCACACCTGTAGCAGAGGCGTTGCTCTTACGGGGCCCTTTCGCCGAGTCGTTTAATTTTTACGAAGCCCCCACCCCCTCCGAAACCAGCGGGACTTTTTCTTTTTTTCTTCAAGTCGGACGTAGAAGCACAGAGACGCGACAGTAAATACGATACGAGCGACCGTAAAAAAAAGGGCTCAAATTTACAGGATTGAGTGCTAATTTTTTCCACCCCCGTGTTTTCTGTTACAGCCACTCATCACGAGCTTCTATCACCAGTTCTCGGCGGACCGCAAGTACCTGCTGTTGGCTTTCAATTACCAGAGGGTGAGTACACATATACAGTTGTATCGATAGCTGCGGTCCTCGTTATTTCTATATTTACGAGGGGGGGGCTACCGAGGTGGGGAAGAGGCCATTGCCGCCGTCTGCACGTATATATAGGTTATACTGGGAGCTAACGAAAAACACCCGCGGCTATTGAGGTATTTTCATTGGCGTTATGGCCCGTTATGTTTTTAACGGCGTATAATGAAATTTCACGGGGTCGAGCGCTGGATCTGAGTGCTTGGCTCTCGGAATTTCGCTTCTTATCGGGTTGGTTGGAACAGCTTTTGCCAACTGACACTTTACGGGAAACGATCGAACGTAAAGAGTTGATGCTGGCATCAAGCTATACCTCGAGAATTATTGCAAATTAAGGACAAATGTGGGGCTCGCGATGATAAAGATCTTATAGATTTTTTTTTCTTTCATTCGAAACAAATTCGCAATGGCAACGGTGTAGGACTACAGACGTTTATCCCCTGGAGATGAGTCAAACGCTCGAGTTTTACGACAAAATAATAATTGTCAATCCACCGGCCACACGAAAGTAAATAAACACGATGGAAAAACATTGCTCTGGTGTAAGGGGCTGTGGTATAAGTTGTAAGCTTTTGTCCCGAGTGTAAAACACGAGTACACGGTTGCGAATGTTTTGCGCGCAAAGCCACAGTCTGCCCGTGGTAGTTGCAAGAACACGCTTGTACTCTTGTATGATATACCCTTGTGCAGTACTAGACTGTATACTACAGCTGTTCTCGGATGGACCGAAAAAAGCGAGTGTTTTATCTACCAGCGCGATAATGCGACTCGTGTGGCGGAAAGTGCCGTGGCTCGTTAAAACGAGCTCTCTCTGGGGGGGTACATACTTTGGTGTGTTTTGGTATTCCAACGCCTCGTTTACGACCAGCTACGAAAGAAAGATTATTAGATCCCCCCCCCCCGCATTCGGCGAGAAAGTCCCACTTGTTAAAACTACGAAATCGCGCTTCGTTAAAAGTAGCGCTGTGCGCTTGGTCGCGTTAATCCCCTGATTCCTTTGGACTGTTCGCGCGGCTACGTGTATACTGCAAGTTTAACTGTCGCAGCCGAACCATATTCGTGTAAGTTTTTCGGGAACGAGCAAGTTTATGGTGCCCATGTCGTAACATATAGGGGAGCTGCAGACGCGGGCCCCGTTAAGCACCGGCTAAATTTAATTATCCATTCCGCTCTCGCGTAAAGTCGCACTTTCACGTTAAAACTTTCACAATGGGTATGTTTCTTCACCCCCACCCCCCTTATTGCAGTGCCAGGAGTCATTATGGATGAAAAAAAAGTTTGAATTTTTTTTTCATTTCGAAGCAATCATCATAGGGGTTATTGCTGTTCTCTTTTGGTCCCGGGATGACGTAATTTGTCACGATACTGGAGAGTATCCGACAACCAATCATGCCGCAGGGAAATTTGTTGGGTATCCCCGGAATCAAAACCAATCTGGCAAAAATACACAAACAATCATAGCAAAAGCACGCGTCAATCACTTTGATACTGATATGTAGGTAGTAATCGAATATTCTAATAAAATTTGTAAGTAATCGGAGATGATTGCCGAAAGTTGGGCATCATTGGTACGTACAAGGTATATATGTATATGTATGTTCCCGAGCGCAATTGCACGAATGGGATGCATTAAATCGAGGAGTGCGCCCAGCTATCCCATCAGCATAGTAATAGTCAATTGATGAATCGACATGTTAACGATGAACATCGGCCTCTCGGGCTCAAGCGCTTCTCCATCGACGTGGTTCCGCGAACTTTGAAGTTTGCGAGAGCGCATGTATACATATATATAGCTTTCGCGTCGTTAAACATCATGCCTATACCTGTAAAAGCATACCACTCGGCGAGTCGATCAATTAAAGTTATGGTATGCAGTTCGGTTGTCGTTGTAAGTACCTATCATAGCCAATAGCCTTGAAGCTGCAATATCAAAAATCATCGATACTAATTTGTTGACGAGAGCAGCATTTTATCGTGACATCTCCTACTTCGTTTTCAACAAGTATTCGTTTTACATCGAGAAAAGTAAATCGGAGATAAGCTAAAAATTGGACTAATTTGAGATAAAATGAACATTAATCGTTTGATATATCTCACGAACAATAGTACTTTTACCCCTTGTCTCTACTCCAAATCATAAAACAATCCACTGCAAAAAATATTTTATGTACGTCAATTCCTCGGTTCCAGCAACACTACAAATGAACCTTCGTTTTGCATAAATAAATACACACACTTTACGACATTCATCTACTCGCGCGCATAAGTAGGTATGTATACATATACGCTGGAATCGACGTAAATCCGTTAATTCGTCGACGCCGTTATTGCAGGACAACCCACCTGCTCTCGCTCGCGTGCTCAATCTCCCCACTTTGTATTAATCCAGGAGTATCGTGCCCGTTAATAAACCAAAGTGGAAGCCCTTGCTCGCGCGTGTAACGTTGCCAAGATAGCCTGCGTGCGGCACGCATAATCTCTCGGCTGGACTTATTTATGCGAACCATATACATATGTACACAAAAGAGGACGAGCGCGTTCGTGCGTACGAAAGCAGCGCGAGGATTTCCTCGATCAAGTAAATAAAAGTGCGGGAGCGTTCATCCGCGAGCCACGGAAACGTCGATCACGTTTCGCGCGCCGTCGCTGATTAAACTTTGCCCCCCCCCCAGTGCAACATGTCCTGGCGGAGCAGGGAGAGCCAGAAGTCGCATGTTGCGGCCAATATTACGTCGCTCCGTATCGTTAACACACCGTATGAATTATCGGTGTGCACCCACGACTCGCTTAAGAATCTCCCGAGATATGCTGGTGTTTTTCGGGGCCCGCCGTGTGTATACGCATTTAACGATCGCCGTTAATATCCAGACTCACGTGGGCACCGCGATACGACCCTCATCAAATGTACATTACCCCTCCTTTTATGCGTACAGTTATTAAGGCCATCTTGCCAAGCGCGGTTATGATGACCCCGATAACTCACGTTTATGTGTATATACATATATACATACATACCCACACGTGTCCCAAGGAATTTCTTATCTTTGCTCGTTACTGCTGGACCCGATCGCCCCTTGTGTGCATGTGTCGTTTGATTCATGCCGTTCGATAAAACACCGGGGGGGTGTCTGTTTGTTTGTTACCCTCTTCGTTTAAAACATTTCGGGGTGATTCGTGCGACCGTAGCCTCATTTTCTAATGTATCGAGTCGCCGGCTGTTGACCCGAGCTGTGCAGCTCTTGTATATTACAATCGGCACTCGTGCGCTATCGTCGACGACAACAACAACGTACCCGTGCACCCGTAATTTGGCCCGCGAAAACTTTTTCCAATTTTCAATCGGCTCGAGAAGAACCTCGTTTACCGGGCTGCTCGTGGTCATTGTAGCTGCTGACGGAGTTTCGACGGGCGATGTTTGTGCCTTTGTTTCTCGGGAGCTTTTCGCGCCGCTGTGCGCCTTTTTGCTCGCGCTTCGAGGATATTCATTGGGTTCCGTCTCCATTGAGTTGTAGGAGAGATGACTTTTTTTTCTCCCCCTCCCCCTTTTTTCACTCTTTACGGTTACGGACGAAAATGAGTTTGGCGCGGAGGTGACGTTGTAAACGGATATCGGGGGGGTACGTATAACGCGAGGTAGTTGACCTAATTATCGCGAGTTCTGAAATATGATGTTGTCAGTTTCACGGGCCACCCAAGGTGTATATACAATATCTATGCACTCGTGCGTAGGTATATAATCTACCGCAGTAGCAACCGAGCGCCAACTTGGTTAGCTTAGTTAGCAAAAGTTATTGCCTGGTCAGCACAATTTATATTACATTATACATGCAGTGGTTAGATTGCGCGATCCGTTTAAGCACGCATCGCTCGATTAGAGACCTCCCGTTCGACAAATGTATGAATTTTCACTCCGATAAATATGTGGAGCATCCTTAATAATTTACGAGTTTTGGAGATTGGGATTTTTAATGGTTGCTTTGAACGGTTTTTTTGCTGATGCAGTGTGACTTTTGAAACAGAGAAGCTCGTCCCACTAGAGTAAACAAAGAAAAATAATTGCGATTTTGGTCATACAATGGCCTCTTGATAACAAAGACAACATTTTGTGTGACCACACATGTCACAAATCGACAAATTTATGGTTAATGGAAAAATAATTTTCTAAAGTCAGCCATAAAATACGTTGGCAGTTTGATGAATTTTTCATTGAAATACCACGGTAACATTCGCGACAAAATTTCCAATTTAACCTTCGAAAATGATTAACAGTGAAATGTAATTAAAAACTTGATTAAAACTTGATCAGAATGAATTACGTTTTTCCAATCACGAAATAAATGTCGTGAAATGTTTGAAGTACTTTTTCGATCCAATGTTTATTTCAGGTCATGGAACGCAACTCTTTCGTAAATAAAAAAAAATGCAATTTTCTCTCTCATTACCTTTCAGCACAATCAATTGAAATCTTCGTTAGACTAATGGCGAAAACTGATACATCGGTAAATGTCCATAAAGCAGATCCCAAGGAACATTGTACAGTCCAAAACTTCATAAACTTTCAATTTTTCCACCCCATCGACTACAGTCTGACTAAACGTCCAGCGACTACACGCGACCCCTGGCAAAATCTACAATCGCGCTAATAGATGGAAGCTAGAGAGAGAAAAAAGCTGCGAAATAAAAAAAGGAACTCGAGAAGAGAAAGCGATGCGCAAACTGGCGCGCGAATTAATTTCCTCGCTCGAGTTTCGCGAGCTCCGACAGAATTTTACGTCCGCGCGTAAAACTCAATGCCCCGCACACACCCGCTCGTCCCCCACTTCCACCCCTCGACTTGTCGTTCGCGTACGTGTTTACAGCACCAATCTCAGTAATAATGTATTACAGCGCGTCAAGCGTCCCACCCGCCTTGGGGCAAACTCATTTAGGAAGGCTCGGCTCCCCCGCAGGCTGTTGCTCCCCCGTATCCATCTTCCAACGCGTAAAGTTTTAATTCAGCGTGACTCTTTTGACTCCTTTGCCAGAGGGTGAGCCGGGAACCCCCCCCCCGTCGTTTTGCGCGCTGCTCACAAAGTCGCGAGAGCCCCGTATCCGGCGCGGATTAAGCATCGCCTCTTTCAGTTCTGTACCCTTTTTTTCTTAACATATCTCTCTTTCTCTTTTCGTTTTTTTTTTTTCGTGGCAGGGGGTTGTTTGCGCCTCTGCTCCCGAGGCGAGATTCCGTTTTCACTCTGCAACTTTTTTTCCTCGCGGCCGACCCCCGTTTTCGCGCTTACGCGTTTCTGTGTCACTTTATCCGCGGAGCACCTCTTCAAATCGCGTCGAGAAACATGAGTGCGAAAAATGTTGCCCCTCGTATCCGACCGACACTTGGAAAACATATACTTCCATCATCTCGCAATGATGTTTCACCACCTCGAGCTCGACTACAATAAACACCTACCCCGGTTTCGTTATAATGTATGCCAGGGGAGAAAGGTAGAGGGGGGAGAAAAAAGGAAGGAGAGCGTACCGCGCGACGCGGAAACTCCGAGAGCAGCGTTTGCCCCGCACGTGTGCGCCAACGATACGAGCCAGCGCGTGTTTTCACTGATAATAGGGGACAACTCCGTCTCCGTCTTAATTTAAATTCGCGGGACAAGACGCGGTGGGCTCGCGCTAATTGAGTCAGCGTTCCCGCAGCTTGGGTTTGATTGTGTGTTGATATGCTAATTGAGTTTGCGACTCGGGTTCGTTCTTTGTTTGTTTTCTTTTATCTCCGCTGGAAAATAACGTGTGGAAACAGAGAGCCTTTGATGTTTTTGCTGATTATTCGTTCCGATGGACGTGGTTTTTCTCTGATTCGGGGGTGGAAAACTCTTGTGCGCGTGATAGCTACAGTTGTTTTACATTAGTGATCTTCGTGTTTCGCAATAATTTTTACTCATGTATTTCAATTTTTAATGTAAAAAAAGTACCCTACGTATGATGGAGACGTTTGATTCGTCTACTTTCGTCTATATTCGTCGAGGAAAAAGTTTATGGAAAAAACTGGCAATTCACAACTAATGTTATTACCAGTGAAGATTACGTTATCCCAAGTGAAATACGCGAAATTCCGGCTTCAACAAACTTTAGTCGTTAAATCCGTAGCAGATGCTGCGATGTTCTCCGTATGTGTTCCAGAATGTACATATATAAGATGAGGTGATTTCGTTACGCGACTAAATTAAACAAAAGCATGTCCATCCAAATAATAATTTAAAGAGTCACGATGTCCTTAGAAAAAAAAATGTACTGAAAAACTTTCCTTCCACTGCTTCGCTGATACGTGTACGTGAGCACTTATTATTTTTACAAGAAAGTAAAGCTCTTACACGTGGACTCTGGTCCGAGATTAAATTATTCGTGTAAGATACAGAGTCCACTTTAAATGAAATACGAAAGACCGTGAATGTGAAATTTAGGGAAGCAAACCCATAGAAGGGTAAATTACCTTAACGAATCACTTGGGCTCATGAATGAATGAAGGAAGAGAAAAGGTTCCCGCAAAACATATACCAGCAATTCGTTCATCCGAGATACCACCATTGTTCAGTAATAAAGCTTTCGGATTAATTTTACAGAATCGTGTATAATGTACTTTTATCTTGTCATGTACTTTAGCTTATTTATTTGCGATAATAAAGCTGAGAGTACTGTACATGGAACAGTTAATATCAATCAAGCTCCCTAAAAGTAAGTCGTACTAGTAGTTAATGCCCCCTTCAATATTGGTACTGATTTTCGAGTGGGGATTCAAAAGGGAAATAAATTAAAATCAGTAGTACAACTCATGGTATGTGCTGACAAAAGATTAAATACACATCAGAAGTTTATAATCCTAGTACGATAATTTCGCAGTCATCTAAGTTCAAGATTTTCCAAAAACTTTCATTACGTGAATTTTCAATAGTTAGGAAAAGTTGTAGTATTTTGACTTTTATTTAAAAGTTGTACGCGAACATTTATATTAGAGTTAGCAATAAAAATGAAGAAAAGTCATGCCTAATAATAAATGACTGATGATAGGATAACCCAGCTCAAAACTTTTTCCGTTTCGGTAAAAAAGCGGTTAAGTAGTGCAACTCAACGTTCGATCAAACATGCGATAAACTTAAGATATCGTCAGTATGCTAGAAAATGAAACCTTTCAACAACCAAATTACATCAAGTGTCCGAGCAAGGGTGATGGTATTCCATTCGATGGACTAGAAAATAAGTTTTTCAACCTTAGCGATGATTTATCCTCTTGATCGAACGGCTATTCAATGACACTGTAAAAAAAATATTTGATCAATCGTCATTCTAACATCTACTGAACATGTATAATAGTAATCTAAATGGAACGCTTAGTTTATTGTACAGTCAGTTTTTTCTTTTTTTTTCTTTTTTTTTTTTTTATTAGAAATATCGATCTTACGAATAATTGGCTCACGATGATTGAGCACGATACAACGCGATGATAAGCTTGTAAACGTCAGATTATAGATTGATGAGATAATTGTATTTGACAGATTGGAACAATGAACAAGAAAAATATTTAATACAAAAGCCCTTGTTGTTGGGGATATCGGGATTTTTGTCTGCCATCCCATACGTTGACCTGTACTACTGAAATGCTGAATTGAATTGTTCAACCTCGAACAAGTACACGAATGTATTTCAAGTCGCTCGTCCAAGTATAACCCAACATCACGCCAAATAGATTGATCAAACGTTGTCCTTTGACTACTTTTATGAGCCATATTAATTAAAAGTACCAACACAATGCGCTGCGATCCTTTTTCACTGTTCACTAGCCACGCAAGAATACAACTTAATTATCTCGAATAATAAGCCAAGCTATAGCATCAGCAACAACAACAACAACAACAGCAACGAAGCTTAAGTTGGCTCTCAATTATCGCATTCAAGCTCATCACCAACACCATAACCGCGAGTGGAGTAACGCGAGCGTAATCAACTCTAAACTGCCTCTTGACTCTAAGCCCCCCTCGGCTCGGCTCAGCGTATGCAGAAAAGCCAACACTCGCAGTTCAGCCCTTGTGTTTTCCCTGTCCCGTAAAATATCCGGCTATGCGCTCCCATGCACACCCACACATTAAGCACGCAAGAACCACTAAAACGCGCGACAGTTGAGAGTCCTGCTGTAATTACATACGCAAGCAGGGCTGAAAAGAGCATGGCGTTATAACGTACACGCAGTTGGCGAGTATCGGGCCTCACGTCTCGCAGATAAATTCCGCGGTAGTCCCGATGAGGAGGGGAAGAAAGAGTCGGGCTGTCGTAGCGCCCAGCTATTACGTGGCTCGTAAATGCGTCCCTCCGATCGTGCGTCTCCCGCGCTGAATATGCATATATACTATGCGCACCGGGAATTTTGTCCGCTCCCCCCCCCCTGTCGATATCCGAGTGCCTCTTTGGCAGTGTATAGACCACCTCCTCTTTCCAGTCTCGAGCATTGGCGATCGTTAGCGCTGAGGGTACTACATAAAAAAGAGAGGTAGTTTGGTGGAAGATGAGGGAGAGAGGGGAAAAAAGTAGCTGCTGACACTGCACGTTACGCCCTGTCGAGAGCTTATTTTGCTCCCAGTCGATGTATAATATGTACCTGAACACCGAGTATCCAAGAATTATGATTCTGCACAGGGCATGCGTACAATCTACACGTGATATCAATATTCAACTTTGAGTGGGGAGTTGTATAATTATGTTTCCTCCCCTCGGATGTCCAAAAGAGGGAGGTGAAAGAAAAGGTAGGGGGTGAACGTGCATGAGCCATCGGGCGAAAATCGACTCTCATCTCTTCTTCGCTTTTCCCTTTCCTGCGGGGGAGCTTGATTTATTTTTCTCAAGGCCGCGCTTCTGGTATCTTGCCAAAGACGAAAGGGGACGGAGGAGCCACCGAGTTTGTTTTCTTCCACTCCGCGTCGGGTTTGCTCCTCCCGACCGGGTGCAGCTGAATCAGAGACCGCCACTGCCACTCCGGCCCTATACACCTCTCCATGGGAAATGACCTTCTCCCCTTTTTTTCTCTCTGTATTTTCATCTCTCGCTACGGCTTCTCCTTCCTCTTAAAGTCCCGAGAGTGGCGGTGTAGTGAGTCCTCATCAAGCCGGGAAATTGAACCGGCTTCCGTCCGCTCCCTCGACCCTGGAGCTGCTGCCGGCCGCGTTCGACGACGAAGAAAAATTGTTTTTATTACTCGTCGGCCGTTTCCAGGACGCGCTCGCCAACCTCCGGTAAATTAGTATTTATTGCGCACTGCCCCGGGAGTTCCGGCAACTTGTACTTTTACTTGGATGAGAAAGTGGATTATTCGACGGCTCAGCTTTTCCCGCGTCTTGGCTCCCCCAGCTTTTTTCCCCCCGCTCGTGATTAGCTCCCTCATTAGATTCGTACTTTGGGACAGCTAATGCTTTGTTTGTTCGATATAAATGCTCGAGAACTAGATTTGCTTTGGTAAAGAAAAAAAAGGAGGATTAACGAAAGGTTCGTGAATTGCTAATTAAAACTATTATATAAGTCAAAAGGCAGTTATATAGGGTACCCGAACATCATCTCATCAAATTGCAATTAATATTACGTCGATTTATCGAGCTTCCCGGCGTAAATTTAAAATCGCCCCCTTTCCGTGTATCGCGTGCACGCCTTTGTGTGCGCATCATTAAATTTGTTTGCAATACAGGCATAAATTTACACTGTATCGCGCGCACTCGCGAAAAATCGTGCTGATAAACACAGCTTATCGCGTTTGCGTTTAATGTATTTAAAATTTACGTGCAACATGGATGTGGGCAATTGTTTGCATAAAAAGAGCTTTTTGTACCAAATACTCATTTACATTTTAAAAATGTATACACACATTATAAAAAAGCTGTACAACGCTTTTGTGCGCACGCAATTTTTAATTTTACCCCCGATTGCGGAGCGAGCTTTAACGCGATGTTTTGTTCTACTTATTGGGGATTGTAAGAGCTCCTTACCCGTGAATATGCAGCATTTTTAATAGAACTCAATTGCGAACTTTTTGAAGAGTACACATACATTTAGTAACAAAATTAAAAAAAAAGCGACCGTAGATCTTTCAGTTGACGTAGTTCAGCTGGTTACTATCTTGAAGTACGACTATGAGCTCGGAAGTTTTTTGAGATCTTTCTCTCAAGGCTGAACTTAAGAATTCACGACTAGTCCCGAAAGGGGATTATGAGGATAAAAGTATATATTGGAAATTATGCTCAGGATTAAGGTCCTTAGTACAGTGTTATCGGAAAAAAATTAAATTGTAATACACATCTAACAAGAAAAGTTCATTAGAAAAGTAAAATCAATAGTACGAGGTATTTTGTTGTATTTTCGTGATCGTGTGATTAAAATTTAGTACTGTACTTGGCACGCAAATGAGCATTTAAGATTTGCGGCACTTGTTTAGATATATTTTTGCATCAACATTAATATTTTACTACTATGTAATAAAATTGTTTATAGTTTTTAAGTTATGATTCATTAGTCATTTTAATTTACATCAAGATAAACAGTAAAGAAAGGTAATTGGAAAAAAAAATTTTCATTTAAAAATTTTAGATGAGATTCTATATTAAGTACTAAAAATTATTTTCATCAAAGTTTTATCAAGCTAAGAACGAAATCGTATAAAAAGTTTTAGTTCAAATAAAAAATACGTGAAAGTACACCGCCACAGCAGATCCTGAAATTTGTTTAAACAGCTGGCATTTCTATCGTAGGCACCTTTCACAGTGGCTCTTTTTTCAATTCATTCTTCGTAATCAGCATCTGCGAGCAAGCCGCTTATCCTCGAATCGACTCGAAATAATGAAGGAAAAAAGGGGGAATGCAATATGACCACCTGAGCTTTAAAAGTCATTTAATTTACCCCTCTAGTAGTATAATAACGGGAATTCATCTCGGCAGATCGATCGCGTAATTAATGTGCACCTCAAGGAGGAAAAGAATCCCTTCGATGAAAATGATTTCTCATCCAGCAGTGTCTCGAGGGAGCTATTTTACATCTGATTTTCAGCGTTAGCAGCTCATTTCGAAGACAAACGGCGTCCGCGCGCAGATTTTCACTTGCGGCCGGCACGTACGCGATGGCCTTCGATATTTCACCATCTTCGGAGGTGCCGCGTATATGTACCTATATATATATACATAACCCCGAGCAGCTAAAGAGCCGATTCTCTAAAGTCTACGGAGCCAAAAGCAGACGGGATAGCCCCACGGTCGTCCATCTTTTTTAACGAGCAAGCAACGTCGATTTCGTACCGGGAGTCACGAGTTCTTTTGTGCGTTGGTCCACGCGCTCGTTCATTCGAGCCTTTTTATATATGTTGCCACCCCCAACTTTTGCACTCGGACGGCAGGTCAAGCGTATTTCTTCCCAAACGTATCCCGCCGTGAGCTTTATTCTCTATTTAACGGAGCAGTGACTTCAGCTTGAAAAGTGAAAAAAGCTCGCGGAACAAAAGCAAGCTTTTGCATTTGAGAATTCACGTCGTTAATAATCTTCAGCCCTAAAAGAGATACAAGTGCACGTTCCAACGAGAGAGGGATTTGTACAACGTGCTCGCAATGTGTGGGAAACGTCGGTCGAATTACGTGGCTCTGAGCTGAAAAGTAAATAATCCATTCAGGCAGATCCACTCCAGAAATTAGTGAGCACGAAAAACAAAAAAAACCACTTAGCGCACTCCAATGATGAAACATGTTTTAGAGAAGATGACCGAGTGCCGGGATGAGCTAATGCGTGCTATGAATTCTTTTTTTTTTTTTTTTTTTACCTTTCAATGATAATTTATTTACTTGCGTGCTTACATGCACTACAGAGAACTGAGTCATAATAGTATTTAAACATTTTTTCTTTTTTTTTTTTCAATTTTACACAAATAGTTGTGTTTTTTATGATAGTGAAATACATTATACCTAGAATCTTAATAATTTAATTTAAAATTTGGTAAAAATTTATGTAAAAACTTACATACAATTTATTGCAAACTAATAACTCGTAACGTATGGATAAATATTTATTTTTTTCAACAAATTAAATTTTTTTTTTTTTAAACTAATGAAAAATTCTAAACCCGTTAGATAACTTTGAAAACCCTTGAAACCTGTTAATATAACTAAATTAAAAATAATTTTCACGGTTCGTAAAATTTGAAACTATGTTTCAGAGCTTATTACAAAACTTTTTTCGCCACTGTTTACTTTATCAATCTACTCTTTTCAGAGGATTAAAGTTTAAATTTTATAATTACGTATGCAGAGAATCACAACATCGTCAAGTTCTATCGTAATCCTTGTTACAAAAATAAACTGTGTCCAACAAAAAATAAAAATTATTTTGATTTCAAAAAGATTAGGTTTGAATTTCTGCTTTGCTCGGTGAAACTACGCTTCATTAAACGTATTCCAAACAGCGTTAGAAAGTCAAATGAAATTCCACTCCCCGTAAATTCAATTCCAATAAATGCGTAGTACACGTACACATTCATACATATGTACATACACACACAGACACACATGTATGAATTTCGAGATGTATTAAAAAACCAAATCAATCGAGAACAGTAAAAGGGAGCGACTCCCTATCTCACTGAAAACCACCCCCCTTTCCATTTCTTTATTTCTATCTCCATCTGCCTTTCTCTCCCTCTCTTGCTCTTTAAGCGTGGCCCATCCTTTGCTGCCTTGCATTTGGAAAATGGCATTTGAAACGACAACCGCGCCCTCGACTCCACCGCATTTTATGCAAAATTACTGCGCACAGCCATCGCCCCGTTACCTGAACTCACTCAGCAGAAGTAGTCGCGCAGTCTTCAGGCCCTCCCCGCCCCTCAAATACATATGTACCTATACACATGCACACGCGTCTTCCTACAACTAACGATGCGATGCCGGGGTCGACTTTTACAACTCATCCCACCGCTTTCCAGTGAAAGGTACATGAAACGCCACGTGAATACCACGTGCGTACGTATATATTTATTTATTTATTTATTTGTATGGACCTATCGTCGTTACGTCTCTTCGATATCGGCCGCTATTCATCCGATCCAAATCAATTCATCGGCGAAGCTATACCGTTACAGCGTTAATCCGGTCTTTCATGTGAAAAAAAAATGTTTTTTCTCGACTTTCAATCGTAAAATGTTTATCATCTAAACGACCAAGATCCGTTAAATGATCAAAGCTCTCTTTGAGCTTCGTTTCCTTAATTTTACAAGCCATTTGATGTCACACCCCGTAGTAGCTCAAACGCGTCGAGCGCAAATCCCTCGGCGTGACCGTGCGACTGTCTCGATCAGAGGGGCAAGGAAAGCTCTGGGGCGTAATGGCCAGGAGTATACACGGGATGAACGTCACTAGGAGCTCGGTCGTAATCACAGCATCGGGACATCGCAGTATACACACAGATGATACTCTCTCACAGGACTCGTGATTACCTTTTTCTTTTGAGATGATTTCACTTTGGTTTGACCTACTTTTTGGATGATGTTGGATTCGTGTTTTTTTTTTTTTTTTTTCTACAAAGACAAAGCTTGTGTCACAGGAGGCAGGCGAGAATTTCAAGATTTGCGCTTTTCTATGAAATATAAGCTATGTCAGATAAGCTGAAATAAGAAATATTTTTGTGAGCACAAAGAACGTAAAGGACAATGGTGAGAAAAGAATGAGAGACACAATCAAAATGCATGAGAGTAGAGGAGCAAATGTTTGGAAATAATGTATAATAGATGCGTCGACGTCGAAAAGGAGAGAAATATACCGTACGTGCCCCTCCAGCAAAAGAAAAAAAAAAAAAAAAGTCACCAGATGAAACGGGATGCAAACGATGATATGAGGAAACAAAGGCTTGTATTTTTTTTTTTTTTTTTTTTTTTGATAGCGTACCATTCAGCGAAAGAAACGTTTTTTATACATCGCCTTTTCATAATTACATCGCGTGATACTAAAATAGTTAAGAGTTGGGCATGATACAGTACGAATGAAATGAATAAATCTTCATGCCCGGAAATACATTTGCTTTTTTAACATTTGTGTCATTGTTTCCACTCACGTTATACACGTAAAATTTAAGTGTTTTAAATTATATACGCGTGTGCAAACTAGGTATTTCGTATACGTAAAATATATAAACTCGCGGGTGAGCGATAAATTTGAACATTAGTCACAAAGTTACCCTAAAATGGCTCGTATAAATTCACGAAACGTTTTGCGCATGCAGCACTTGGAAATGAAAAAAATCCAATAATAATAATAATAATAATAATAATAATAATAATAATAATAATAGTCATAACAAACGAGGGAAGCAAATCGACGACCGAGTGCTTTAAACTTCGTTTCCATTATTTATAGCCACCTTTTTTTTTTTTTTTATCTCTACACGCTACTCGATCAACACTCAGTCCCCTCTCTTTCGATGAAATTGAAATAAAGCTGATAATAAAGAAATACATCATAACCAGAGCCGAGAGGAGCGAGCGAAAATAAAAGCTTGTCTTTGGTTTTGTTGAAGAGCCAAAAGTGTATGTTGTAGCAATTGATGCGGAACCATCGGTGTACGCGGTGGGCAGTAACGTTCGGCGAATAAACGATGCGCATCGACGACGCCGGGGCACAGTGACTTATACACGAGTGTCAGGGGCAGAGGTGGCCGGTGCACGGAAACCCGGCACGTAGTAGCCCACTTTATTTTCCGCGGGCCGTGTCCCGCGCCAGCGATGCACGACAGACAGAGGAGCAAAGGCCGCTACCTGCACGTGCGCCTCGCGGTGGTGCGGTCCGGAGGGGAAGGGGGTGTCAACGCGGGTGGAAAGCTAAGCGGTGGCGTTCTGCATTTCCAAGGGGCGAAATTAATTTGGCGTTCGAAATGGCTTTAAAAGCCACCTTGCTGCTGCCGCCTAGTCAACGGTGCAGGCGCGAGACCGGAATGCTCAAGGAGCTCCCTTAAGTGACTCGAGCCGACGCGCGGAGGGAGAGAGAGAGGGGCTTTTTCGCGAGCGGTAATTGGGCACGCGACGCGATTCCGCAATCGCATGTACGAAACGAACCAAAGAGCGAGAAGTACAGGGGAGGTGAAAGCGACGGTTATGCGACTAACAACGCCCGACGCGCTTGTAGAATGTGGGTTTGTGACGTTTATGTTGCAGTTGATGGTGGTTTATAAGCGGTTTCAGGTAAAACATCGCGAATCACGAGGGTGGAAATATACATGAGATATGATTCACCCGATGCGAATTTATAATTTCTTTTTATCGAAAAAATTCCAGGCATTGCTTTTATTCGCTTGTTTGCAATTTTATCGCGTGAAATAAATTAATTCTATCGTGGGAGGTAAAAAGCGTCAATGACCAAAACAACTGTGAAAATCGTAAAAATAGAAAAAGAAATGGTAACGGTACGGAGTGGAGCCGGTAATCGCTCAGAGCTCGGGGGGGAAGGAAATAAACAAAAATCACATGACTGGTGGTACCGAGCCGCAAATCCTATCGGCTCGCGGGTAAAAAGCACAAAGCCTCCCTCGGCGTGTTCTATATACCTTATACCTTGGATTCGTGTAAAGCCAGCCAGCCAGCCGGTGCACGCACGCATCCTGGCGAATCCAATATAATTCGCGATTATACAAAGAGTCGGCTGAACCAGCGGAACCGAGGTGATTCCGAAAGCAATGGAAGACAGGAGGAGGGGAAGAGGCGTTGAAAGCGATTATCGCCGTTCCCGTCGCGCGTGTGAATCCGCCCGTGATGCAGTGGGATGGTCGTTCAAATTGAAAATGAATCGAGAAACGGGGGGAAAAAAATACCCCTACCGGTGTCCACTGCTTTTTCGGGGTGGCAATTTTATTTCTTGCAGGATTTTCCGGGCAGTTCTCTTGTAACGAAAGAGTTGAGGTAATACATTTTTTACGGTCCACTATTCTCTTCGTCAAATGTTGCGTACTTATTTCAATTTGACGACCTGAAATATGAATTTTCATCGAAAAGAGATCTATTTTACTGGATATTTTTATCTGTACTGACGATTCCTGTAACTACGCCAAAGTGGACGATGGAGTTCCTTAATTGGGCACAACCCAAAGTTTGTAGAAAACACAGTGGAGTTATTGTTTAAAATCTTGAGTTGAAGTGTTGATAGAAAGAAAAAATTTAAAAAAAGCTCGGTGTCTCCAAATACTCTTTAAAAACTTCAAACGTATTTTGCAGTGCAAAAACAGCTGACCCGGAGAAACATTTTTTCTCCCCTTAAATTTTTTATTTTGATTTTTGTTGGGAAAAAATTAGTACTCATACCTAATTATTGTTAGTCCCATCATAACTACGGTATGAGAAATTTTCACAAAACGATCGAGTCGTATCCGTATTGAGTCCTTCAAACAAAGCTTCGATCCAGGCATTTATATATACTTGCGCGCACACGCGCATCCTCTCTCCCCCCAACCTCAGCAAACGCGTGCCCACTGCAGCCGTAATTTCGCGCAATCGGCCAATCGAATCCAATTTAGCTCCTGCTGCCTCTGTACATTTGATTCTCTAATCGAGGTATCGGCGAACGAGTGAGCGAGCCCCACACTTCCAACGAGGGAATTGCCGATCGACGACAGCAAAAATGTTAATTGGTTAATTTTCCCCTGATATTATTGTCAACTCGCGTACTATCGGCTTCCATGTGCAACGAGCTCGGCCACACTCTGCGCGGAGTAGCTCAATAAGTACATTTTTTCATCAAACGATTGCCCGAGGCGTTTGAAGCATACAAAGCTTTCGACGTGCACTCCGATTGACCGGCAAATTATCCCTGTTTTCGATAATCACTGTACTTCTCTCTGGATCGTACGAACGAGTGTTTCAAATACCAAATATTGCTTTGCAAGGCAGCGCAAAAAAGAAAAACAACTGATAAACACGAAAAAGAAAATACGATCTCCCCCGTATACGTGTAAGCTCGAAAGCTCTCGAAAATAGATTTTTCCACGCTCGCAGCCTCTTCGGTACTATTGGCAATATCAATACCGATTTTACAACTCTTTGAAAAAATATTTTTCAAAAAGTACATCGTGGCACAATAGCAGAAAACTCGGAATTATCAAAGGTACATTTATTTTTAAAACCATGGGAGCTTTTTTTGCTACATCGCGCGTCGAGAGCACATACAGAGAATCAAATTCGGATCGACCGGCCTCGAGATGGAGCGCCGAATGGAAACCGAAAACCCCCGGAGGAACCCGAAAAAAAACACCGTTGGGAAAACAACTCTCGGCAGAGCATCGGAAATTCCGGGCGATTGGTCGAAAGCCCTACAGCGCTCTGGCTGACCGTGGGGAAAAAAAAATTATGTAAAAATAAAAAGGAAGGAAAAAATCGAGCACATCCACGCGCCAGGCACGGAATGCAGATACCGTCGAGGCGGAGGGGGAGGGTCGAAAGAACAAAAAGCACCCTCGATCGATTCCACCCCCCCCCCACCGCGGATGGCGACAATGATTCGCACCGCGTGAAAATGGCGTTATTCCGATCCTTATCGCAGCTCGGCGACGTGATTTATGGCGCGCCGCTGCGAAAGAGTTAATGGAGGCAAAATAGCGCGCGCACCATGAATCCTTCGAGCTCACCGATCCAACCCACCCCCTACCCCCCTCGGCAGCAGCAGCTCCAGTCCTGCACGTATCGACGAATATTATTGATGATCCTGACACACCGTAGCGCCCCATATCTCGTAAGCTTTAAATTTATTGGAGGGAAATCGGTGGGCCGCGTTTATCTGGCGCCGCCATCCCTCTCATTCCTCCAAGGTTACCATTGCTTATTAATAATATTTTTACTTCTCAAAGTTTGCCCATCGATCTGCGCTCCCTCGCCACAGCGATCCCAACACTTGACCCCCCCTTTTGTCTGGAATATTTTACTCGTGAGTAAGCCAGCAGTTGATTAAAAGTATATCACGGCACCGTGAAATTCCCTCACTCGAGATCTCGTTAGATCCTCACGGTCCCCCGGCTCCGAGGATCGGTGTAAGACACGCGGTGCACAAAGTTTTCGTCTGGCAAACAAAGGAGCGAATCCTCGTTGGCGCGCATGCAAAGGAAGAGCTCATCGGCAAACAAGCACCCGCGCTGAGAGCCGAGGAAAATGAAAAAAAAAGTTTTTTTTCCGAACTTTGCACGTTCGCCGTCTCTCTGTTTCTCGTATGCATACGTGCGAGCAAACATTTAAATTCGGCGTCATCGTGCACGCAACGGCAGCTGCCGTACGTATCGCATTGACGCCGTGGGGCTTTGGATTAAGCCAACGTATACTTTTAATTGAAAGCGCTGGATAAACCAAGCCTGAGCCGGGCTGGTAAAATATGAGGGGATGAATTGTATTCGCGCGGAGTTGAAGTAAAACGACACAAAGGAATGTTTCGTATCGTGCAGATAATTGACGCTTCGCTGCAGGAAACGCGTATTTTACTTTCATAAATTAGGTAACACGTGCTCTGCACGATTGTTTTCATTTTATTTTTATTTTTTTCTCTTGTTTGGAGTGAATATAAAAAAGTATCCCAACAGTCAGTACTCCTTCTTCAAATGGTTGAAGATCTGTTGAGAGCTCTATCAATTAATTTTCAAATCAAATAATTTAACATTGACCGGATCTTCGACATGACTTTCCATATTCCGATCTTAGCGTCTATTGGATGAGTTTAGTGAGTTGTATATAATTGATTTTAATTTAAAAATTAGTTGATCGAGCTCTTAATATATCATTTATTTGCCTATTCAACGAAAATCCATCCACGTTATTTCTTGTACAATCGACCATTCAAAAATCTAATCAATTTCATTCCTTATGTGAGCTTGCTCGTATTTTATGTGTGCTAATGAGACTTGATGGATTTTTAATTCAGAAAGTGATAGTTGGAAAAACATTATAGTCTCTCGAGTAATACATCACGACGATCGATTAAAAATACATTAAAATGGGAGTACTGGCATCTTTTTGTCACATACGCAAAAGGAAAAAGATCAAGACGTAAGTATCCATTGATTCATCCCCGCAACGGAATATCTTATACAAAATTACAAGGGACGAGATAAATGCACACGTATATTCGTTCGCCCACCAAAAAGCAATGAAGGGTTAAATTGAATCAGTTATGATAATACCTCCTCGGGTAATAAGAAACGAGAATGGAATTTGCGACGAGGTCTGGAATACTTAAAAAAAAAGTTTCCGTGTCATTCCGCCCGGGGACGCGGCTACTGTGCTCAGAGAGAACCCAGAGGCTTTCTCTCGACACCGCGGAGGAAAAGAAGAAGAAGAAGAAAAAAAAAAAAGGCTTGCGCAGTAGCTTTGGTCGCCTAGTCTGAGGACGAACCGGTGCAGGGGTCGGTGTCATATTACGAAAATGCACGGTAGCGAATTTCAATGAGAATAAAAAGGGGGTGGGTGAGGGGTTGAAAAAAAGCTCAAAAAGCCACTCAAAGGTGTCGTTTTTTTCTCTCTCTGTTTCAGCTCTTCCGTCACACGTTCCTGGCCCAGTACAAGATCGTGAACCTCGAGACTCTGTAAGTAAACGAGCCGCGACTGCTCATCGCATTCACTTATACACCTCGTAATCATATTTCAGACTTATTCCACGCGAACTCTGGAAAATTTAGATTTGCATTTTAATCCCGAAGACCACCACCACCGTTGAGCGCAAATTACAAACCGTACCCGCACGCGAATTTAATCTAGCTCTTTGGCCGAACCTCTTGTACAAACGCACACACCCACCTTTTCGCCCGGAGGAGCAGAGCGACAGAGGTTCCCCCTGAGAGGCTGGTGTTCCCCAACTTTCTCCCGTCCGTGCAAAAATACGTGTACACTTGCGTAGGAAGAGTACGCGCCTCGCTTCGTCCCCTGCCGTTTCTTAAACGACGTTACGCCTCGGACTTTAATTTTCACTAATTCCCCCGAGTTTATTTTGCGAGGCCGCGCGCACCGCCGATTTATCACTTGAGCCCCAGAAATGACTTTTCCGCGCCGGCTCTTCCCCCAGTGCGATTCCGGAACCAATTTTCCAAGACGACGGCTGCCCCCTTTGATCCGAAATTGCGCGGGAGACTCGTCCGGGAAGGGTCAAAAATTTCGTTACCCTTCCTCGAAATGAACTCGGACTTTCTCATGGAAGATCAAACGCTCGGGGGCGTTTTTTTCCGGTGAAAACGGGAGCTTCGAATCGATCGAGCCAAGCGGAGCTTTGGTACAGGAAAAACACTAATTCCCCGGGATCTTCGTTACGAAAGAGGGACGGCCGTACTTAACCAACAGCCGAGGATAAGAAAATCGGCAAAACACGTTGCGAGCACCCCTACCTTCCGTCATCCCGTTTTTTCCCCCTCCCCCATCGAGCTCCTCCTCCTCCAAGGAAACGAGCGAGCGAGAACACGTACACACACCCGCGTCCGTGCCTCACTCATAAATCGTCTTTTTCGAGGTATAAGCCGGCCGGAGCTGCTGCTGGTGGTGGTGGTGGTGGTGGTGGTGGTAATAAAGGTATAGTCCGTGCGCGGGGGAAGGAATGACCATGACAGCCGCAGTGCGAGCCGTTATTGCACCGCCCAAGAGCACAGAGAGCCCGTATCTCAGTTCCTCCTTCGCCCGCTTCTTCTGCCGCTGCGGTTCGCAAGCTCCACTGTTCTTGCCATCGCTTATGCGAGAAGACGAGCTTGCGTCTTGTTAGGGCGGCCTATTCGTTGTTTTGGTGTGTGTACCCCCGTTGCTAACTTTTACTGTGGATATTACAAAACTGCGCTTTTCTTTGGAGATAATGACGTCTTTAAGGTCCGAGCCTTTGATAATTTCATCTCGAGATGTCATTTCACGTTGATGATACACTACGTACACTGTAGCACTAAAAAGCAAGTATTATGAAACGGCAATCACATCGGCAAGAGAAAAAGACAGACTTCGAGTTCGATTTTCCAACAAAACGGAATGTTGAAAAAAAAAAAAAAAAAAAACAAAAACAAAAATAAAAAAACAGGCCACCGCCGTCTTTATTATTTTCCGGAAAACATTCCTCCCGACCATGTAATTTTCTCGTAGCTCGCGGGCTCCCTCATATATTAACCTCGGTATCAATGTCTTCTTTGCAGAAATAACAGACGCGGAGTAGATACACGGCGCAATGCAGATGGAAATATGGTCCTCCTCTCGAAAGTAAACACCTCGATGGCCGGTGGTGCAGCACCAGCCAAGCGATTCGCGGCAGCTCGTTTTCATTGGCAACTCGACACTGCGCTATATGTCCCATACGGAGCTCGCGAGTATGAAAGAAAGAGCCCTCGTTTTTCTTGTCCGAGGATTCGGACCTCGAGAACCACCCCAGAAAGGAGGTTAAGCAGCAGGGTGTAGGTAGCGGGACAAGTGATCCTTTGCGCAGGAATTTCCAGGACACCGCAGTTGTTATCCTCTTTTCCCATATTCGCGCTTATATCACCCATACGAACTGCGAACTGCACTGCAAGATATATTGCACTGTACATGTATGGCTTCAAACGTCCCACACGTACGACACTTGTCGCGCGGTACAACGTCTTGGAAGCTATACCTTCGCTTGCAGTCGTACGACTAGAGGTACACGCCGAGCGAGACAGGCGTACACATATTATGTTATCGTCACTGGCATGTTGAGCCCATCATAAACCGAGAACACATCCCCTCTGATATACGTATGCGTGTGTTTTATAGACCCATGACACCCTCTTTTTACAGCTTACGTGATTTTATTCATAGCTCTCCGATGCAGCGGTGAATGTTTGTCCCACCGTGTCTTTTACAACTTTTTACGTGGGTCCCCCCCGATCCACCTATATCTCTCCGAAGAGCTTGTTTTGGGGTGGTCACGCATTGATTCTTGGTCCATCAGAGAATTCGTGGTGATCCGAGAAATCTTGCATTCCAAAGTTGATTCAAAGAAATTACCAAGGGATGTCATTTTCAGTCAAAAAAAATCTGAAGAAAAAAAATGTCCTGAGCGATTTCGCGGTGCGTTCGTGTTGCGATGGTTGGTAATGTTTATGCTTGTTTGAGAAATTCGTGTTGTTTTTCCATCCCAAGTACCCGACGTATGCATTCATCCCGGTATCCAAAACCAAATAGAATAAAGTAAAATAAAAATCGACTAAAGCACACTCGAAGGAATAATAATGATGTTTGCAGGCAAGAAACGCTGCTGAGCGACAACGAGTCAACGGGCTTGCAGCTGGCAGTCTGGGCGCCTCAAGGCAACGGCCTCGTCTATGTGTTTCAGAGCAACATTTACTATCGGCCGCAGGCCGAGTTGCCCAATAATTACCAGATCACCACCAACGGGGCCTTCGGCAAAATCTACAACGGCATACCCGACTGGGTGTACGAAGGTTGGTACCGACCCTTATCCGTTTTTAATGGTGTTCATGTATCCATCGTCTTTTTTTTTACCGTTCTGTAATGGGAAGAAATAACGTAAAAAATTATTCATCTCACCTATGGATTCTTTGTATTTCTGCATCTATATTTCTTCAAAGAGAGAATGAATATATAAATAACTTCTGTTGGTTACCTAAGGACTGCGGTCTAACTGTTGCATACAAATTAATGCTCATGATAATTGTATAAAACAATTAAAGTGAAAAAAAATTGTACGCAAATTTCAAAGGTAGAGAGATGTTGGTTTTTCCATTGTTGTCCAAAAGTACAATAATGAAAAATCTTTTTGTGCTATCTGTACACGGTCCATTGAAAGTATGGTAGTCAGGGTGGAAAACAATAACACATAAACTTTAACGTGAACTGTCGACTACAAAAATTATAACATTAAAGTAGCTAATAGTACAATAGATAATAAATAAGTAACTTGCATCCACAAGTCGTCAACTACGAAAAAACGTATTTTTATTCAACCAGCTCGTATGGAGGTCGTCTTCTCGGATCTTGCATAACTGACCGACCATCGATCAAACTTTGTTGAAAAAAAAAAAATTTGTACATACATTTTATGTTTTCAGATAGTGATGTAGGCTTATAAATATGAATACGGGGGAAGTACAAAAAATCCGGGCATACAACGGTGACAGCTAAAAGCAGCGTTCAGACAAAAAGCTAAAATGTAACTCAATACAAAGCTGGGGATCCCTTTTCGAAAAATATTTCATATCACACGCTGTTCGATCCAATTACGTTGCTCGCAATAATTACATATTATGTTTTTAAATTGCAGTTTTTTTTTCAATACATACGAGTGTATTAGTCATTCATCCACAAAAATAAAAACTGCATCAAATTCATCGTTTCAATCAAACACACAAACAAAGGGAAATAACGGGGCCCGTGAAAAAATACCATCACGCACTTCCATTGCTCTTTTTACGTCAAAAACACCAACCGTCTGATGAAAAAAAGGTGGCAATGAAAAAAAAAAAAAAGAAAAAGAAAAAAAAACCAGAGCAAAAAACACCCCCGCACCTGCAGTGCGCCCAATCAGTTAGATCGATAAACTACCGGCTCAAGTCTACGCGTATGATATATTCCTCTTCGACCCCAGACCAGAGACACAGGCAAGAGAGAAAGTGTGGGAGCTTTTTTTCCCCGACATTATTAGCTTACCCGTTTTTACGTGACTGTCAATCCGCTTAGATTTACGCACATGGGAAAGATTGTGCTCTGCTCTTCCGCACTGGATGCACGTACTTTTATCCCCGTTTGAAAGACAATAGGATTCGACAAGTTGTAGCTGCGCTGAAATTTATTCGTAAGCTCTCTGTGATTCCGGGCTTATGGAATTATTATTCTCTGGTTATCAAAAAATCCTTTTTCTGTATTGTCATCGCCAACTTCACTGCTGAAAAGGGCAACTTATATTATTTAATGAATGATTTATTAACCATAATTCGAGGCTTTGGATTAACGACAAACGAACGTTTACTGAGTGTTAAATTGCAGTCAATTATAGTTAATGTACGTGCATTCGATGTCATAAGCATAATTTTTTACAACCACCGTTACAAATTGTTAAATACTTGATTTATGAACTGTTGACGATTGACTACTTACTTAAATTAAAATCCAAATTTATTACCTACCAATGACTGTGGCTTAAATTCCAAGAGTCTCTCCTATCAGTGTTTCAAAGAAGACATTAAAGTTAAATTTACAGTTTGTCGTGCAGTTGGCCTATGATTTACCTCTCATCTCATTAAGGAATGACCGTCTGACCAAACGCAGTTTATACTACTGAAACTCGCGCAATCGGCCCTTGCCATCTGATTTCCTCGCGTGTATTCAAAACAAAAAGACTGCGCTCACAGGCCAACGCACGGGATGATGCAGTAAAGACAATTTTCTCTCACCACTACCGGGTGAATCGTCGATCTGAAAGCGACACATGCTCCGATGGATCCAACAGAGCGCATTACTCGGTAATCCTGGTAGCACTGAATTTCCATCAACTCTACCCAGCTACGCATCTGATCTTATTCGCATGCCAAAGCAAAAGGACTTTTTTTTTTCTCTCAACCACCACCCCTCTCTCTCCCACAAAAAAATCCAGCCGGATGTGACGCTGAAAGTACCCAGGGGATTTAGAAAAATACTTTGGAAAATCCCCCACTCGCTAATGGAGTCTCAGCTTCTACTTAGAGTAACACTCTGAATCCACCAAAACGTTTCTCACCTCCTATCATGCACTGATCCTTATTCGGATGCTCGACTGCACGTTCGTGCACCAAAAGGGTTATTATTATTATTATCATCATTATCATGGTATATACGTATAGGTCGCAAGTCGAAGGAAAATTAAAAAAAAAAAAAACTGGTATCAGCATAATCGCGAGTAAGAAAAAAGTCGTGCTGGATCGATCGATATCAATGGTGGAGGGAGAGAGAGAGATGATTTTATTTTCTTCCTCCTTGGTTATACTTATGTGCACTTACCTACATCGCCGAGACTCTTTAAGCGTCCGGAGTGAAAAATCCTATGAACACCGGCGCAATCGGACGAGTGTTCGGCTCTGTCTCGAGAATTCATATAGAAAACCGGTCAATTCAAGCTCGGCATGGAAAAGCACAGCGGGAAATGAAAACACGAGACGATCCAGGTATGGCTCGATATTTTTCCAAGTACCCTCTCGACGCTGTTTTTTGGTGTTACGGTATGAGGCGAGGACGCTCGATCGTCCCCAGCATCGAAATCCAATCATACGATCCTCCGAGAGATTCGCATGTATACCTACATCCATCGATCCTCAGGCCGTTTTCTCAACTTTTTCTTACGTTTTTTTTTTTCTTCTCTCTTTGTCATACGAATAAGAAATGAATGGCGAAGAAGATGGAAGACATCGGTATTTCGGACACGATTCTGATTTAGGATTCTACGCTCCCCTTATGCGCTCGCTGAGAAGCAGAGAGCTCTCACAACTGGCCGGGAATATGAATGAAAAGTGCGCGGAAGACGCGAGGAAAATAAATGGCACGCAGCAGCCACCAGGGGAGGAGGATCAAGAGACTTTGCGGGACATTAGCTCGTTGACTGTGTGTGCAAACGATTCAAGAGAGAGTGAGAGAGATAGAACTGGAGCTTTTCTGCGCCAAAGATTTTTAATCTTCGTTTGCGAGAGAAAAATGATTTAATAATCACCAAGCGGGTACTCTTCGGGAAGGGACATGTTCGTGGATTCGTGCACTTTTAAGGGATATTAAGCTCAATTTAAGAGACTCGAGAACCGAGTTTAATATATGCGATGCTACGCATGTTAGTCGAGGAGGCCTTTTTGAACTTGTTTTGTTTCTCATTCTCGCACCTTTCAGCAAGTTTTTTGTTGGAGGAATCGACACGTGACTTTTAATGTTGCGAAATGTAAATTTTGTTTGTAATAACCATAGCCTCCCGTAGTACCATCGATAAAATTTGAAAACCAACAGGATCTGATGTTATATTGTAAAAAAAAAAAAAATTATATCACGCCCATTTTTGAAAAATCCAGCGAAAAGTAACTTCGTACGCGGCTCCAGCTTGTACTTTGTTCATCGTAAGGATGAAATTCAAGTAAACTCAAAGTTCCAAAAAACTTTGCAACAACATGGTGTAGTACAAATCCCACCCTCCGACAAAGAGGATTCGAAAAAAACTTGGAAAACATTGGGAAAAGCTTTTTACCTTGATTTTTTTTTGCCATCCCGTAAAATTATATCACGTGAACTCCGCCGCGAATACTCGGAAAATCCGACCAACTCCCCCGAGAGCGCCTTTATTTTTCTCGGATTCATAAAAACACGGCACAATGATACGCGCCAAAATTCCGAATACAAATCACTCGTGCGAGCAAAAATCAACCCCACACGTCCCTCTTCCACCCTCCTACAGCCGCGCAAGGGCGCGAATAAAATATGCACGCCCATAGTTGTTAATGCAGCGCAAAAACTTCCTTCCGAATAACGAATGCAGGGCTCGTGGCCCGAAACCGAGAGATGATCGGGAAGAAAAAAGCACACTGTCGTCGCGTTGGAAAAAAAAAAACCTTACCATCCGACACCTGTTCCCGATCGCGTTTACGCCGGCAATAAAAACAAAATATAAAATAAAAAAAAACAAGGGAGAAGGGTTCAAGGCGTTCCCTTGCACCGCACTTTTGCTTTCTCTGACCATCTCTCTCGCTCTCTTCAAAATATCAGCAGCGCAATAAATCGGAAAAAAGCAACACCCGAGTCGTCACCAAGCGTAGGAATTGAAATGGAAGGTACCTGTATACTTTGGAGCCAAAGCACGCCTACATATGTATATAAGGTCTCGGGTGGAACTCGAGTGCCGCCGCGTATGAAAAGACAGAGAGAGAGAGGCAAGGCCAAGACGTGGAGAAAGGCCTGGAAATCAGATGGTTTGCTGACGCGACGCCCTCGACACATGTAAATCAACGTTTATTTCGCGGGACTTTGAAAATCGCGCCAGTAGTCGTGCGGAGGGATATCCACCGCAGGTCTGTACCAGGGAGTATACGATGGGAGGAGGCAGGAGATGGAGCACGGCAGGGGGTGAGAATGGCATAGCTCATTCGAAAGGACTGTCAGCGTCGCTAGCTATATCTCTCCTCTAGCGAATATAACAGCACGGCAGTAGACTGCAGCGGTGGCGGTGACTGTAAGTTACAGCACACGGGCGGTATAAGGCCTCGAGGGGTCCTCGTCTTAGAGCTGACGCGAACGAGAAATATACAAGCCACCGCCGCCGCTTCCGAAAGTTCTTGGCACGCGCTCGCTATTTCCTGCTACCATCTTCTCCCCCCTATCTTCCCTTTTTTTTTTTTTTTTTTTTTTTCTTTTTTTTTTTTTTTTTTTTCCTCCTGCTGCCAGTAGCAGTGCCGAGTGTGTGCAGTAGATCGACTTTCCTTTTACCCGTACGTACACGTGTACGCGCGTGAGCCGTGCCGCAGAACAGGTATCGACAGCATTACCGTATCAGGAGACTACATCTGCTGCTGCCGTATAGGATTCGATAATGTAGTTCTTTCGGCGGGGAGGGACCCCCCAGTGGAGAACGACAGTGCTGAATTCTAATCGACTCTCTCGAGAATGTAATCTTCGCCCTTGCCAGCGAGAGCCGGTCTTTCTTTCTGCTTTTTCCTCCCCTTCCTTCCCCCCCCCCTCCCCACTTCCGCTACCCTTCCTCGGGGGTGATAAAAGTTTAACGCGCCTGCTGGCTCCAACTCCGCATTTCAGGGTGCACGCCGAGCAGCTCCTCTCGAAATTAAGAAATTTCCCGCCCGTAAAATTAGCCGGTTTTCCCACGCCACGCGCAACACATTGTGTTCTCTTTGCGCGGAACCAATAAGGGCGCTACTGATGCGCCCATCGGATTTCGAGTGCGGATCGATACGGACAATCTAATTACAGTGTATAAGTAGTAAACGTAAGTCATGTGGCCATACAATACACCTCCCTCCCTCCCTCCCTCTCGTTCGATGGACAAGAGCTACGGCTGTTAATACCGCGATTATGGAGCACGCGTATTGTGAACTCGTGTACCCCATTCAGGGCGTTAAAGGGTATGGAGAAGTGCGGGTTCTTTTGTTCCCCTTCCCCGGATGAGGACAGATTTCGTTAGCCCGTGTATTATCGCCGAGTCGTGTATTTCGTGAAACGTTAATTAAACTCAACGCTTATGTGTCGAAGCGTGTACTCTATGGGGCTTCGCTATACAAGCTTATTTTCAAATATATTCGTGATTGCGTAAGTGTGTCTTTGTAAAAATAAATGATTCACGACCTTTTTTTTTGTTTTTTTTTTTTTTCAAGTTCTTGCCACGTTTTCGACGATGCTAGTGTCACGGCGCCGGTGGGTTGAATTTCCGCGTTCAAAGAGAGAGAGAGCGAGCGTTTAATGTATGCGTTCATGAATATTTAAACTTTATTTATGACGTGTTTTCAAAATTTCAAAACTCATGATTTATACCGCGTGAAGTTTCCAAAGTTGAGATAAGCTCTGAAATAAGATCCGATCTTCGAACAAGGCCGTATAAATTGCAAACAACCACTTTAGCGGGGCATCAAAGAAGTAGACAAACTATTTGGATATCTTGTTTCGAATTAAGAAAGGAAAGTAAAAAACTTTGGTGAAATTATTCTTTCCGGCCTCCGACGCTGTCGTTTCGTGCGTTATCCCGTGGTGGTGAACTTTTTCTCCGGGTCAACGAAATATTAAAAACACGGCCCAAGGCCGCACGTCGCCATACGTACAGTTATCGAAATGATTTCAACTCTTGTTCCAGTTAATTTATTTAGCTGCCACATCTGACCGATGCAGGGTTTGCTGGTTACAACCGAGTTACAACAGCGCAGTAGAAAATGTTTTGAACAATATTTACCCAATTAAAAGCTTTATTTGCATCATTTTAATTATAACGTGTCGTAGAAACCGTGAGATAATTTGGTTGTAAATTTCATACGTGATAAAGTTTAGCTTTATTTAAAATTATTTCTGATGAAGAAAAAAGACCAGCATACGTCACAAATGTTATTTAATTTGTACACTCAACTGTTGAGTTACGCAAAAAAAACTTTATCATCCCACCTGCCACATAAAAGTACATAAACAAAATGTATATATTTGAGCGTCCAGCTGCACCATGCATTCCGACTAGAATTTCGTGTTATTTTTAAAATGCTAAAGTAATGTGAGCCTGTCAATTACGACCATTTCTGTTAACGCAAATGTGTACAACAAAGCAATAAGTATACAGAGGAGGTAAAAAAATTTAATCTTAAAAACGAGAATTGATATTTATAAAAGTTCTTTCTTCTGCAAAAAACAATTCTTAATCGATTTCAAAAAGAAAAAAAACCGAAAAATTGGATTTTTCCCCGATTGTGGGTCATCAAAAAAACCTAAACATCCCCGTCGCACCCGAGAACTCGAGTTGCCCGCCACAGACGTTGGCCTCTTTACCTTTGCTAACTGGCAGTAAAAGAAACAAACACGGCAAGAGACGAGAGGGTGAATCAAAGAGGCTAAAGAGACGCGGGGGAGGCAAGAACTACTCCGTGAAAGTCGAGCAGTGGGGGAGGGAAAAAACTCGGAGGATCGTGGCATTCGGCACGAGCGAGTGGAAAAAAAAACACCCATCCCACAGAGGGACGAAGACGGGGATTCGTATTTTTTTTTTTTTTATTTCCCTCCCGCGAGTCTTGATGAAGCCACCGACCGAAGGTTTTTTTTTCTCCCTCCTCCTCTGGGGTTACCCGTACAGAGACGTGCATGGCGTAAATACGTGCAGCAGCGACGGGGGACGACGCACGCGTGAGTAGTTGGAAAATACTTGCTCCAGACAAGTTTCACCCCGCGCTAAAATGCTCTGGAAGACTGGAAAGCCGACAGCGTGTGCGTGCGACTCGAAGAAGCTTTTGCTCTCCCTCCCTCCCTTCGCTTCGAGTCTGGGACACGGGGAGCTGGGGAGGGTCGAACACGTGTTATAACTTTGGGAGCGGGCTGCGGTCACGCCAACTGTATCCTGACGTCGTTACCGAACTGTCCTCGCTGCTCGTGTACGTGTCATCCGAGTAATAGTTTGTGCGTCAACAGGAACAAGCAGATTGAACATATTTACTTGGCAATACAAGCTTGTGTTACCGTTTCGTGGAATCTAGTTGCGGCTTGGCAGTATTTTACTGCAAAATGACAGAGTAAAAAGGGAGGGGGGGGGTTCATCCAACAGGACAAGCGTCGCTGCGGAAAAAGTTGTCAATTTGACGGGTTGACGCTGAGGCACGTGTGCATACAAGGGCATCAATAATCTGTTTGTGTGTCGTTGGTAAACAACACGGAGTACAAATGTTTGCGTTACACATCGGGTATTCCATGTTTTATGTAGGGAAACAACGAACGAGTGTCACTTTGTTGGAATTTCGTAAAAATGAAAACGAGCGTACGAGTTGAGACGATATAATGGACGTGACAACGTTTCAAGCATGCAAGTTCTTAATTTTTTCAGCCCCGCGTCGAGTATTCTCTGTAAGTTCTGCCCGTTAAACTCCGTGAAGTTTAAATACTGTCACGAGTCGTTAATTATAACATTAGGTGCGCTCATTAGCATAGCAAAAGTAAGTTCCGCCGTATCGAGCGGCTCTTGTTACGCTCAACGGGTAATGCACAACTTTGACGAGTAATACAAAATTTCCTCTACATTACGTACGTGACTCCATTGAACCACGAGGCAAATCTCATGTTTCGAAGAAAGTAATGTGACGTATCGATTTTATCGAATCACCTGCGGCATTCGTGAAGTTTTAAAGTAATTTGCGACTCTGATTAACAATGACGATGCTTCGCTCCGAACTAATTATAACAGTACACGTCAGTAATTATAATTTCCGCGTCAACGAAATTTCTCACGCTTGACTAAACCAATGTATGGCTAGATCACATCAAGGATCGCTGCAAACAACTCTACGTGCAATTTTAGCCATCGACTATTTTATTTAACTAAAGCACGTATATGTCTATATTATACATAGAGGTAATTATTTTTTCCGTCTTATGATGTAAATTGTATCACGTTAATGATTATAGTTTCATCGATAGAATGTACGGAGAAGTTCATACATTTGCTCTGGATGATAGATGAATAACAAATATTTATACGTGAGCCGGGCACTCTCGAGCTAAAAAAATATTCATCCATGTAGACTCACCACAACACATTATTTACTTGAAGTAAGAGCTCAATTTAACTGGCTGGTTCAAGAAAAGGGATGCGAGCTAGGCTCAAAGCATCCATGGCCCGAGGTTACTTCCCCTGTGAGCGCTTATAGGATGGCGTTTACTTGGGTGCGTGTGCAAGAGCATTAAGGAAGGTGCAAAAGCGACGAGCGGCGCATTGAGAGAGTGGTATTTCACTGACCTAGTGGCGAAGTTACGTTGCTAAGTGCATCCTGGAGCGTAAATGCTTTTGAGCGCCCTTCCCTTATATCCTCTCTTTCTCTCTCTCTCTCTATGTTTCTCTTTATCTCCTTGCTTGCTGCATTATTCTCTCGGCTGTAAATAGCTAGCTGTGTATACTCGAGGCCACGAGGTACACGTGTTTTCCGCAATTTCCGTCGGTAAGAGTGTACACGAGCAGCGCTGTGTGATGGAATTTTTTTTTTGTAACATTACTTTGGTAAAAATAATTTGAAAGTGTCCGAGAATGCTTTCGTGTAATGGAGTTATTGTTTACTTGTATTTTTTTTTTTGACACGTTTTCATATCGCGTCGAAATAATCGCACGTGTTTCAAATTTATCATGTGACAAGGTTTGAAATGTTTTTTGCCCAAGCCAACGCGAAAATGTTTTCTTAAAGCTATTTGGATTTAAATTTATCGTGAAATTGATGTCTTTGAGAGGAAAAAGAAAATTTTCCCAAACATCACGAGGCCCATAAGAGGATTAGAGTGGCCAGAAAGTCTTTGCTTTCTTATCTCATCGGCCAACACACCGTAATGTGGAAAAATAAATTCCTTGCCAACTGCTCTGGCACATCATTATTTCTTGAGTTGAAAAAACTTGGTCAAGAGGGTGACTCAAGCAGATATGTTTTTATTAAAAAAATGTTGTTGACGGTAAAGAACTCCGTTATTAAAAGTTGCGCGAGAAACATTTCATACAGTTTTTTCATATCAAGTAAATATTTTCGTTTCATTATTTGGCTGATGAAAATCACATCATAACATTTTATTATGGTTCAATCTATATGTGATGATAAACTTTGAAAATTTTTTCCACGATAACAAGGTACTCGTACAATAATTTTATTTCTTTTCCAGAGGAGGTATTCAGCTCTAACAAGGCCGTATGGTTCTCTCCAAGTGGCACTAAATTGGCCTTCGGCCACTTCGACGACTCGCATACTCTAATAATGAACATCCCTTACTACGGTTTTCCTGGCCTGACTTTTCAATATCCCAGCGCCATACCAATTTATTATCCCAAGGTAAGCTTATTAATTAACACCTTTAGATATTCCCTTAAGGTCATTAACTGATCAATTTATTTACTGTAACAAATTTTACTTTAAATAACCAAGTAGTAAAATCAATATTTGCTCAGCCATATCGATACGCCTTCTATAGTTTACTACATTGGTTTTTTATTTTATTTTATTTTTTAACCTAATTTTTTTTCAAGTTAAATCAACATCAATATACAATTTTTAAACTTTAAAGTTACGGATTTTTGACTCTTTTTACACTAATTAAGTAAAGTGATGCATTCGCAAATCGGGAACATTAAATGGTTGTGTATAGTTCAGCAAATTTTCTAAGGCATATTACACTATTATTTTAATATTTCATTAATTTTTAAATTCAGCGTGTCTTTTAAATGCTACATAAAGCTACCTGTTAAGAAAAAATTTTTTTAACTCGCACAAGAGATAAGATCAAGGTTTAGTCAGACCTTCGAGAATAATAGCAGTTAACTAACACGACTTTAATACATTCATGTGACATTTGATTATTCATAGGACTTTGTACGACTTTTTAAATTGCATGGCAAACAAAGAAAATTGTTTTTATTCATTAAATTAACTTTCTTTTACACTTTACGGCGTAAACACCTATGTGTGGTCAAATCAATTCACAAGCGAAAATATTATAGCCAATTGACTACAGCGTGCACTAAATTATTTTCAACTAATATATATTTTTCGAATGATACATGTAAGCTATACGGTACGTAAAAAATTTTTTCGCGAATCAAGTAGTAAGACCAAGGTTTAGTCAGACCAAAAAAATAATGATTATTCTGCGAGGTACTAACACACTTTTTATACTTTAATATGATGTTCATAAGTTACTTGTTTCACTGTTCATGTAACTAAATATTTTTACACTACACAAGTGATTAATCATTATCACGTAGCGTAACATTGTCTTGTAGTTAAATAAATGTTAGTGATAATATCAAACAACGAATGTACTTGAACATAATTTTAATATTATACTAACTCTTATTTTTCAAATAATACGTCAAAAATGCCTATCAAAAAAAAAAAAAAAAAAAAGAAAAAAATTGTGCGAATCGTACAAGTAGTAGAGTCAGTGATTAATCAGACATGCAAGTATTACGTCGATTCCGTAATGCATCTCCGTTAATTACTCGATAATACGTATTATTGAATTACTTTCTATGGTATGAAAGCTGGTTTTCTGTTAACGAAAGGATCACGTAGTAAGATCAGTATTTAGTCAGCCAACCGAAAACGGCTACTGTGCAGCCAAGGCCGGGTTGATTAAGTTTCCCATTAATTAAAACTTGATTCAGCCTCAACTAACGTTACAGGAAACCATAAAATACAAATACTTGGACCGTCCTATTATTATCCACAAAATTCCCGCACGCATCGCCAAGCATCAATGTACCCAAGCTAGCTCGACGGTCTTCTGGATAATATTAACGGCTCCCTCCCTCTGCTGTATTAATACAAAGCATGACAGTAATCAAGGCAACAATGTACTCGTGAAAGTATATGGCAAGAGCGTCACAAACAGCTTACACTGTGCCCATTAAGGTGGCAAGAATTAGTATTAATTGTGGCAATTACAAGCACCCCGCTCTCACGTATAAGTACGGTATGGTCGTACAGCTCGTGCACTCACTTAATATTACACAGCGAGTGGAAGTGAGAGAAGCCACCGAATAAATTAGTAATAGCATTACTAAACACAACGGAGTGGAAGCAGCGGCACCAGGCAGGGGGTGACTTTACGACGCTCGCCATTATCTTTCTCTACCGGTCTTTCTGTGCGCATTTTGCACGACTGCTGCTGCTCTACCGGCATAACGATTCGACCGAACACGTGTAGCCAACCAGGACTTACTCCGTGTGTACGGGCGTATACTCCACTGTGTATGGCGAACAGCAGCGACAGCAGAGCTTTTGCGGCCAAGCCACCATCACCAGAGGAGAAAGACATAACGCGTAACGCGAGGATGGGCGCTGCGTTCGTTCGCAGCTTGCATAATATAAAAGCTCGTAGGTGCGGACACCCATTACTGCTGCTCCTGCTGCGGAAGGAGTCATCGTAATTGCGCGAGCTTGGGGAAGGGGTTGATTCTCACGTGTGCAGGATGTGAGTCTAATGGGTCGGCTACGTCCGAAGGTCAATTTGTGTGAAATTTTGCTACGATGTTCGCTTGGTCATGAAAAATCGCCAGAGTATATACACTCGTGAATTTATTTCTCCGGTTCAACAAAAACTTGGTTGAATTAATATCGAATATTGGCAGGTGTCAGCTATCAATTCACGGTCACGCTGGTGTTAATCAACAATCCCCTCACATGCACCGATCATCCAATCTTTCTAAAATTTTCCAATACTACTGTCAATAAACGCGCGCTATTTCATTGTACCTGACAACTACGAGTCGTTCGATCCCCTAATTGAGAGATTCAGCAGAAAATAAAAGCTGCAATGTACTTCCCCGCCCGACTCTTCCGTCCAATTGCTGTCCGAACACTCGTTTCCCAAAATAAAAGAGCTCGCAGAAACAATCCGCCCGCAATTATCGTAACAGCGGGTACAAGGGCTCGTTACTAAAAATAAAACCACTCCCTAGCGCGTCTCGTTTTGTCGGTGGAAGGTAAAATAAGGAGCTTTTATCCGGAAGAGAAGGGGAGGTTCTACGAGGCTTATCCCTAGCAAGTGCGACGTATAGGGAGAGCAAGGACGAGCGGATTGTTCTTATCCTTCGGCCAGAGAAATACGCCTGTATCTCCAGCTGCAAATTGGACGTCTCTGTACCCTATACACGTCTCCCGAGTGGCCCGCGTGTACGTGTAGATCTCTCTTTTCTCCATCTAGTCCTGCAACTCGCAAAGTCCGCGGCAATCGAGCCAAACAGATTTCAATCTCGGAGCTTTGCAGCATCTCCCCTCCCTTCGACTACTAACTCAAACCCTCAGCCAAGGCGGAACTGCTTCTCCAAGGACGAAAAGCCTCTTCGATCCGGAATTTCAACGATATGTACAGCTACAAATGCAGCAAATTTACGTGTACCTATACCCAACTAGGCCACCGTAGCGAAATCCTCGGTAACCCAGCGACCGACAATTGCGGAAAGGGATACAACCGAGGTTAGATATGGCCGTGAGTAGGAAAACACTTGTCATTGATTAAAATGGATTGACGCTAATGAAATTTGTAGAGCCGTTTACATTCAGTGGAGTATCGCGTGCAAGAAAAGTACGAAACAATTTTTTCCACAATCTTTGAAGGGATATGGTAAAATCGAGACGAGTCCACTAGTGTGTATGCATTTGTAACACTATCAGTAAAGGATGGATCCTCGAATGGTACTTGCAGGACTTAAATTTTGTGAGTCCAGGCAATTTAAAATTGCTTCTAACGAAAAGTTATACCACGATAATAAGCTAATCAAAATTCATTTCGAAAAAAAATCTTGTGCTTACACAGTTGGGAAGAACAAAAAAAAAAAAAAAAAAAAAAAAGCGCGAGATACTCACATCTGTGGATAAATTCAAGGCGAAGTAAAGAGAGCAAACGCCAGTAGAACGAAATAATGAGAAGCAACGGTTTGAGTAAATCAGCCTCAGAAGTCGGTACAAAGCCCGGATAAAAAGAGGAGACTTTCCGCCACTGTTGTTGAATTGATGTCGAGGAGGCGGTGGCTTAGTACTAAAGATGCGGCGGAGAGACAGGTATCTCTCTCGGGATAGCAGTGGTGGCGTCGCCTATATAGGTGCGTTATATTGCCGGATCTTCATCGACGGGGCATCGTTTGTGATGGCTTCCGATGGTAACTCTTTGAATTTATTTCACCCTCCCTCTTGCTCCGGAAAGGATTTTTCAAGTCGCGAAACCTTAACGCGCGCAGACAGCTGGATTATGAAAGTGTGCGATCACCTGATAACGCGTGGTTTTACAATACGTGTTTTCTGGATGCGTGAATTTTTGTATCCATCGTACCTATTTTTGAAATAAAAATAAACAAAAGTATTGTCACAATGTATTTCGTTGTGAAAAATAAGAAAAAAGATAGGAAAAATTTTTTGTGAGCCTTGCAAACAAATCACGCGAGTTTCGTTACTGTAACTACACTTGGCGCACAACAGGTACACGGTTTTACACCACTTCACTACTTACTTTGTAACGAGTTTCGTCGGCTAATCAAACTCGCAGCGCAGACTCGTTCTCGCGAAGGAAGTTCATCACGGTGCTGTTCTACGCTTGTTTTCCAAATTTTGACGAATCAAGGGGCAATGACGGAGCGAAAGTTTTGATTTCGTCAACCTATAGTATCGCGTGCACGCCCTTCCGAACAATCTCGAGTAATGCGCACTTGGGGGCAATTGCTTCATGGAATTTCGAACCCTTTGAACTTGAACGCCTTTCCAAAAATGCGCATTTTATTAGAGAATATAGTTTATTATATAGTATTTTTCGTTCACATTTTTACTTCTTTTAAAATGTGCCATTCACTACTAATTTTCTGGAAAACATTTTATTAAGTAAACAAGTTGTTTGACAGGTAGTAACGAGAACAATTTTATTCCAGTACAAATAATGTACGATAAAAAAAAAAAAAAAAAGCTGCAAAACAAGGTATTTCATAAAGTATCAAAACCCACGTCTGAATATACACGGACAAAGAGGAAGGACTATTGAAATTCCGTGTCAAGCGATTCTGTAGCTGTGTGGATGAAAAAAAAAAAAAAAAAAAAAAAATGTTTTTGTATAAACACAATTTCCCTTTGACGCATCGCATGCATGTGACACGCGAGCAACTCGAAAACACCATTGTACCGAAAGGCAAGTTTGGAAAAAGAAGAGAAAAGAAAAAAAACGTGGGACGAAGGGAGAAAAGGCTCTGGAACCATTAAAAACACCGAGAGCAAAAGTTCAAAAAGGGAGCCGGCGACAGGACCGTGACTGCTGAAAAATCTGCAGTCGTAAAAATTAACGATCCACGAGTGCAATTGCACCAGCCGGAGGATGGAAAGAGAAAAAAAAAAAAAAAAACAAACGAAAAAAACATGGGAGGAGGAGAGAAGGAGATCGCATTTTCCAGAGGCACGCGGAAGGATTCTAAACTCAGCTGCCGACTCAGCAGAGGCTACACTATACTTACACCAACGCAATGTACATGTATACGTACACAGATGGGTATATATACAGGAGCGCGATAATTACAGCTGGGGCCACAACAAGTAATGCTTGCCGAGGGAGCATCCGGGGCAGCGATAGCAATAACAGCGTTAACTCTTGCGTGGAGCGGAGAGAGACGCAAGAGTGTCTCAGCGCGGGAGAGGATGGATGCACCGGCTTCCACCCAGGGGATAAGAGAATGAGCCGCGAGACGCAATCCGATTATTATATCGCTGTCTACTCTCGTTATTATGTCGCTCGCTTGAATTATAAACCGCTCGTCACCCGCCCAACGTGTGCAGCGGTGAATGCGTTGTTCGCGCGATGGAAAAAAAAAACGAATAGAACGTCTCACTACCTGGCGTTAGCATTGTTAAACTTGAAAACGAGTGACTACAGGAGAATGATAATTACGCGGTGGCTTCGGAAAGCCTTAGTCAAAGGGGTAGTTCGAGCAGCCGTGTGGACGCTTTACTACGCGCATCTTCGAGCGAACGAACAGCCGCAGCCATGCGTTATCGATGTGTCCTTTGACTCTCCTTTTTTCCATACCACGACTGAGCTGCCACAAAAAAAGCCGGAACCCGTACTCGATTGACTTGTAAATCTTACGGGCACATATAAAAAAAAAAAAAAAATTGCAGCTAGCAGACAGTATATGACGCATGTAAATAGGTGCGAGTGTAAGCTCGTCGATCATCGGCACAATAGAGACACAAAACAGGTAGTAATATACATACACACAAAGACGAACACGAGCAAAGGCTGTGCCTCTCTGGTGTGCTATCCTTACCAGCACGAGCGCAATAATCCGAGGCCCGACCCTCCCCCCCCCCCGGCTTTTTGCCTTTCGTGCAGGCTCCTTTCAGCGCTCGTCGGAATTTTCGTAATTAAACTACCTTTTGTTAACTCGGCTAAGTGCGAGCCTACCGGGACTCCTGTAATTATATCTAATGAATTTATGAATATGCATGAAGCATCCACGGCTCTATCGTCAAGTTATTAATTTTCATGACCAACGAAATATCACACGCAAAGTGGGAAATGTGTTTTTTTTTTTTTTTTTTTTTTTTTCTTTTCTCACGACTCATCAAACTTAATTATTTATACCATGGAAATATCGTCTATGTGTTTCAGAGCGGCACGCAAAACCCGACCGTAAAATTGTTCTACGTCGATCTGGAGGAGGTGATCAGGGGCAACGTGAGCTTGACCGAAATAGAGTGTCCGCACAAGCTGTCCTTCTCCGAGCGCATATTGGCGTCGGTTTCCTTTCCCACCGACCATCTGGTCACCGCCATTTGGATGAACCGAGTCCAGAATCAAGCTTACTTCCACACCTGCGACGTCGTACATCGCAACTGCACCACGGTTAGTATACCATTCGTACATCATGGGCTGGTGCAATTTTGTGCATTGATCCGCTCGTGCGTAAGACTGTCGGATAAATGTTGCTAAATACGTGGTATATGGCAAAAGCATTTCCTTGATGATGTATGAAAATAACGATGCGTTGTATTCTTTGGTATGGAACAACATTTGTCGTTGCAGGCTCTCGAGTACAAAGAGAGAAACGGCTGGGTCGAGCAGTTCGTGCCGCCGCTGTTTAATAGAGACGGGACGGCCTTTGTGCTGATTTTGCCGCAGAAGCAGGGCAATCGTGGCGACTGGAGGCACGCGGTCATGGTGTCGGACGCAACTTCGTCCTATCCGAAAGTTACTGCGTTGACAAACGGACTCTTTGTCGTCACCGAAATCCTCGCTTGGGACGAGGACAACCACTACGTGTAAGTACAGCTTTTTTTTCTTTCTTTTGTTTGATTCGATAGTTGTGTAACAAATAGCCCGTTGTTTTTATTGACTCGGAGTGATTGGGAATGTGCAATTATATCAACGTGGATCCAACAAAAGCGTGTTTTATTGAAAAACGTTTGCTTGTAAACACGGCTCTTCGACATAACGTAACAATCAGAGTGAAAGTGGGCCTTTTTCCTTTATGTTTTACGATTGTACATGAGAGGAAACACTGAACGGTTCGGTGAATAGTTTTCGTTTTTGTAGTTTGTTTGGTTGAAAAAATTTCAAAGCACAGTCTCATACAAGACAATTTGGCGTACAAACGTAAATGTAATAGTTGATTCGCTTGACTTTGGCGAACTTTTGCGCCGAGCAATTTTTCATGCACGGCACAAATTTTAGAGCTTGTCGGTGTACTAAAACTTTTCCGTCAAACGGTTTGTTCATCGACTGAAATGACTTTTTAATTAGTTGATTTATCTCCCTTCACCCCGCAAACTTTATGAGTTTTCGCCACTCCCATTTTATGGGTTATTTTTAATTGGACCCTATTTACTCGTAAATGCGAAAAATGTACACATAGATAAACACGATTTTTTTATATTCTTCGCCATTAATCGCTGATTTTTTAATTCATGTTAACGACTGTAGTTTATTTCTCTCAACCTTTTCCTATACACTTTGATCGATTTACTTTCAAACCTGACCAATACAAACATCGTGGATCCAATTGTTATTCAAATTTCTCTAACATTCTAGGATGACAGCGTTACCTACAGCGTTTTTGTGCCAATCGTTTAAGGAAAAAAAAAACTTTGATTGTTTTGATAAAGCTAGGAATGGCATCGATTTGCTCGTCGTGCAATCGTTTTTATGTTCCTATGATAAAAAGCAAACCAAAAGCATTGCACTCCTTGATCAAAAGTGGGTTGGCGAAATTTCGAAGTTTCATCCGAAAATCAATAAACTTGGGTCCCCGAGCCAAAAAGTATTCTGCAAGAAGCCGGCCAAAAAAACCTCAGGCCAACTCGACCGCTGCGCCAGCAGCCGGAACAAGGAAACGTGACTGGACCTTAAATTTTAATTGATCGCAGCGCGCGCGGAATCCCAAACTCCGACCGCCCAGATTTTTCTTGGCCCAGTTTTCTCCTTCGACCGGCGAATACCCAAAAAGACGACTATGACCACGCGAGAGCAAAAAGCAACTCCAGATGCGCTCGAACGAAAAAAAAAAAAAAAATCCAACACCCACCCATTTGGGACACAACGACGGGATGGGGGTGCGGGAGAATCTCGCACAAAGTGATTCCCTCTCTCAACTCCAAAACACTAGTTACGCGCAACAGCGGTGCACGCGATATTCACAAGGATCCTCGGGTCGTGGAAGCAGATCACGCGGGCGCCCACAGGGCTATATCGTACCCCTGTGCACACACGATGGTCCCGGGCCATTTATATCGGCGCAACTTGTCCACGATACGGTAGATGCCGAACAATTGGCCGACAAATGACCAACTGCGAGCACTTGCCCGACGACTTATTTGCGCATAATGCGAGCTCGGGTGGCCCGGTCTTGATTGTACCTCGAGTCATTGACGGAAGGGGGTCAAAGGGCTCCGTTGGCGCAGTGATTAGTTTGCGCCATTGTTCCAACTGCTATATGGGACTGAGAGCTACAGTGACATACCGACGACCCCACACGGATCAAGTAGTTTAGTTGTACAGGTATACGTACAGTATACACGTAAAGGGGCTAGCTATCGGAGAGATTCGAGTTTTTGACATGCTAACGAGTGTTATCGACGAGCGTGTGGCCACGGGGCATTTGTTTGCGAAATTAATTAGTCCGAGCAAGGATATACTATACACGTATAGACGTTTCGAGTGCACGGGAAGCCGATTACATAATACAACCTCGCGGAAAGGAAATTTCTCATTTTCCCCGTTTATAGAGTAAACCCGGATTTGATGGAAACAATTTTAAATGTTTAGGCGTACGCGGATCCATTACATTTGCGTGTGCGCGCGTGTGTAAAACCTTTATCTCTTTGGATTGTTCGACGGGACGATCGCACAGCTCGAACCACTCGTTCAATGGAGCGTTGGCGAACTCGATCGGTTTGTTATTGAAGTTTAATTGAAACGCAGAGTCTCCATTACCGCGTTAATAATCGATCGCAACGCAGAGAGGCGGGGGGGGTGGTAAAAGGATCGGTCGTCCGACGGGTGGTATCGATTCGATGTGATTGAATACTCGGGCTGCGATTGTCGTTCGCTCGATGGAAATTAGAAAAATGATGGAAAAGAAGACGTTGGGCCCTTCCTCATCCCTTTAAGAGGGACTGATCCACCTTTTATCATGCTCCCATTCATCCGGCGCGTTCCCACCGAGGCATAGCCCATATAATCAGGCTCTCTCTCGGTTTCCTCCGACCGAATGAAAAGTTACTCCATTAAGGGCCGGCTTAGCGGAATCCCAGTAGTGGCGGACGAGTAGTTACGTCTGATTTTTCTCTCCTCGTCCCGTGGCTTACTCTTGTTCGCTCGTGGCTTCGAAAAGAAAATCGCGGGGTAAAGAGAAAAAGATACCCCATCCGAAGACACCGGCTGTACGTACGTACAAAAGCTCAAGGGTGTGGCGATCGATGCCAGGGGGGGGGGAGAGCGCTCTGTTACGACGAGGTATTCGAATTCGCGGAATTACCTCTCTGCCTTCCTCTTCGAAAACTTTCGGGGGCTTACGCGGCACCTATTCATGAAACGCATAACTCGGGTGCTTCTCCCTTTTCGTGGAAGATCGAAGCGATTGCCGAGGGAGGAGGCGAAACTATAGCGATCGGAGGAGCAGGTATAGGGAAATAATTAATCGACAGTTTACGGGGAATTAAGAAATCAGGGAAGTTGGTTGCAGCGACGAGGTAAAGTTTTTGGAAATCAGGGGGTGGTCTGGCGATACGTGTATAACACAGGCACACGCGGTGCTCGGGTGAAACTATCGACATTGATGGAAGAACGAAAGAAAGAAAAAGGAAAGGAGTTGTGGATCTGAGGTTCGTTTTATTGGCTTCGATTTTTAAAACTGCACATTATCAGTTTACATACTAGTAAATCTTAAAATCATGTATCACAGGTGAATTAGTAAAAATAAGACGTGAAAAATGAATAATAATTTTTATTGGTACAAACGGGAGTGAGAAATATAAATGAAAAAAAAAAACAAGCTAAAATTACTAATAACAATATGTGGAGAAAGAAAGGGAAAGAGAGAGAGAAAAAATTAAAGTAATAAAAGAATGGCTTTTATTTATTCGTGCAAGTCTTTGCTCTGAAAACCATACCATCACTCATCGCGTGTACTGCTTTTCTCCGAAGCATCAGTACTTTTTCATTTCTTCAAAAAGGGCTCTATAGGTACAGAACACGAGTGTATACCTCCCCACTGTATATTATTCAAATAGCAAAAAAGTGCGAATAAAAGCTTATGAATCCTTAGTTTTACGAGCGCAAAGTTTACGATGGATAAAACCGGTGCTATACGTGTGGCTCTCGCGTCCGTCTCCCCGGGGAGTACATCGTACATTATTGTTTTTATTCCCGTTACGTGCGATGATTTCTTATTTTCCATTCGAGCGCGATCGCGAGACTCTCATCTTTGGAGGGAACGTATACACCAAGCCCAACAAGTATAAGTAAATGAAAAATTCAAGGCGGACACTCGCGCCCTCAATCTCGAGGCCCGAGTAAAATCCGATGCTCGGAGCAAGGAAAAAACAGCAGCAACAGCGCCACTCGACGTGAATCGGTCCCGCGCGGCACCGCAGCATCGAACCGCTCGATTACAGCCCAAGGCACCCACTGCAATCGAGCCACGTTGCCATCCCCCAGCTATACGTATAGCCGCTAAATTGCAGCGAGCGACGCATTCCCCCCGGAACAGAGAAAACAGGGGAGAGGGCACACGTATACGTGTACATATAGAGGAAGCGCATCCCAACACAACGTGTCCGTGGCTCGCTCATCCGGTCAAGATCGATCCATTGACGGAGCGATCGATCCCTCGCACCCGGGGCTGAATTAGCGCGTGGGCCCCGCGAATTAATCCAGCCTGAATAAGAGTCATCCGTCTTCCGAAAGCTGCCGTGCCGGCCAACTTGCCCGCGACTAGTCCCCTCGGCTTCTCCCCTCCTCTCAAAACTCCAAGGCCATTATCTCTTTTGCTGCGCTGCCGGACCCCCCCCCCCTCCGTCTCCTCTGGTTCTCGCTTCGCGCACACTTATCGAATTACCCGGAGCCGGGCTCTCTCTACCGGAGAGCGTCTTTTTTTCCACCCACGAGCGCGTGTATGCTCAAGACAGATGCGTATCGGGGTAGCTTCGTCGTCACTTTCCTCCTCCCCCAACCTCTTTCTCCGAGCACTGTCACTTGCCACGCGTCTCTCCCTCCCTCGTTCGCCACCTCCGCAAATTGTTTCGCCGCCGAGGACGTACTCTGGCGCTGCCACGTGGAAAAGATCCTGTAAGGAGGTAACGTGTGTCTATACGTGGGTGTGTATAGATGAACAGATGGATGTGTACAACGGAGGTAAGGTGCAAGAGAGAGAACGTACACGCCCGGGCGCTAAATCCAGATAGAAGGCCCTGTCAGATTTTTCTTTTCCCCGTCTCTGGGCGCTCTCTTATCGACACCGCGCGAAAGTGCGTATGTAGCGGGAGGTGCGCACTGCAAAAAATGGGACACGATACGTGCGATAAGTCGGATTTGTACAGCTTTGATCCTCGGTATACCTGTACGTACCTCCGATCGTTTTCATTAAAGGCGAGCCCGCACCTACACTCCTACCTTCGTCCGCGGCTGATTTGGCGACGCAAAGTTACGCAAAGACAGACAGGCGTCATCTACGACAGACCGCTATCTCGTCAGACTCGAGTTGTAGTATATGTAACTTACCCCCGAGCTATACGGGTAATTCCAAAGCGCACTCCCCAGTGAAGGGTAAGTGGTGTATACTCTTTCGCTTCCACGTTATTCCACGCTAAAACTTTCTTCCCGGCGAGATGTTCAGTTCTTGCAAGTTGAGGGGGGGGAGGATGGCAAGGAGGCCAAAGTCGCAAAGTTGAAGTAGCCTGGGCGCGCATGCACGGGAATTCCTCCCCGTAGACGGTGTACATGAATTGTACGCGCAGAAAAGTACAGCGGCAAAACAGTGGTTCAAACTTTGCGAATGCCCGGGCTATGTTGTATATAATTAAATGCCGAGGGGGCGGGGGGTAGTTTCTGTCGGTTGATGCATCGCCCGATTCGAGTTGGCGCGTTACACAATAATCGGCCTTTGAAGTTCGCTCGCGTATGGTGGGGGAAGAAAAAAATGATCGAGAAAAGTGATTGCGTTGCGCTTTCGATTTTCACGGCACAGTTCGAGCTTTTGAATTAACGCTCGGAATATTTACCACTCGTTTGTAGATCGACGCTCGCGCCCATTGGGGTTGTTTGACGTAACGAAACTCTTGGGTGAAATATCGATGGAAAAAAACGAAAATGCACGATGTGAGCTTATATTTTCAAGTAATGCGCGACGCCGAGTTACTTTTTGTGTCATCCCGGGAATGGGGTGAGGGCGCGGACAATGGAGCCGAGACGCAGCGTACGACCGACCGACGGAGAAAAATTGCATCACGGAGCCGGGGCCTCTAATAACAATGCCATACTCGCGCTCAGCCAACCAAATCGAAAGTTATCTACCTACCAGTTGAACAAAAGCGCGCTGGGACATACTGCACGTCCCTTCATTTCAATACGGAGGGGGAGGAGAAGTGAAAAAGCGCGGGAGATATTGCGAGCACAATACCCGTACGTGGCGACAGAGAGAGAGATATATATGTATAGCAACGGCGAGACGACCTATACTCTCGTAACGCTCGGCGCCCTTGAAATACGCTAATTCGCCCCTGCCACCCCCTCTGGGGTCTCTTTTTATTTGCCACCCTCTGGTCGGGCCAATAACATTTTTCATTTCTCGCGCGTCTGTTTGCTCGCTCTGGCGGTTTTTTTTTTTTTCTTTTTTTTTTTTGACGCATCGCTTTACACTACAAACGCTCACAATGCGATTTCAATGATAAAAGGGACATCGGCTAATTATGAATTTACGATCGGAGCTCTGCACGACGCTTCGGCAAATGTTCCCTCTCGCGCGGTAATCTGTTGCGGGATTTGTGACTTTAGCTACTTTATGGCGTCCGCTCGTGTACGCGTGCACGTGTTTGGTTGGCTGTAAACAACCGGCAACAGCGATTGGCTGTGTATTCGCATTATTGATCAAATTAATGGTAATGTTTGTAAAAAGCTGTCCTCGGTTTCCATTACAAAGAATCATGTGGCTAATAATTTTTGGAGCTCGAGCGCTTTGTAGGGTAATGTCTCATTCTCCTATAACAACTGTTCAACAGTGCGAACGAACATTATACTGATCGATGCTTGATCGATTTCAAATGGAAATTATGACTTACAGAATTTTTGTATAATTATTGTAATTGTAGAAATTATCGTGATTGGTGTACGTAATGCAGACATTGTACTATTAACGCTATACTCTTTCTTTAAGTAGTATAACCCGAAAATGGTCAGCCCGTCTTCTAGTTGACTTACTTTCGCTCTTCCACATGCTCCGACTACCGTCTTGGAACTCTACCTTCTGAATCCTGCGTATTACTCGTAAAATAACTCTATTACTAAGTATTTTTGACCTTCTGTATATTTCGATCGATAAAATTTTTGTTTCTGTGTACGAGTACTATTTTCACATTTTGTATCAAAAAATTACATGACGACTGTGCACGGCTGATTCTTCCCTCGCTTCGCTCAGGCAAAAACTCTTACTACTCATAAAAAAAAAATTACTCATTTAGTATATGAGTTGTGTAATATATTACTTCGTAACAATCGTATTCGTCGATATAAATATATTTCGTGTACTAAACATAAATATTAAACCGTTAACAGAAGACTAATCTAGCTTTCAGAAGAGTAAATTGCTTTTATACGGTTACCTATTTACATGCTGTTTTTGAATTCATTCAAACATGAATGAAGTATTAAACCATTATCAGTAGTAATAACTCACTATGGTCAGGCTAGATAGACTTAATAAACGAATTATGTTACAAGTCGTTAAAGCTTAAACATAAGTTTTTATTATAAACCTTTTTTTAGTATATTGAATATGTTTATAAAAATATTTGAAATATGTTTTAAAAGTTAAACCATTACCATAAACCAAGTCAATTTTCAAGTAGTACTGCCGGGAAATAGTCAGACATTGGCATAATCAACTTAACGCAATGGGTGATAAAAATCCATTTATATACTCCCCATAGCAATAAAAAAAGTAATCACAAACACATTTCCATAAATTTTTCAGTGGTAATATCCAATAATGGTACGACGTTCTCTGAGCTCGCGTAAATGGATTATATCGATCCCCTTGAATGCGATTATTAATGAGCTACTTTTTGATGTTTGTTATTGCTTTTAGCTATTAAGATCTTTGTCAAAAGAAAAAAAAAATGTTCTTACTATTTTGTTTGTTACTTTTCTTTTTGAAAATTCGGAGTGATAATTTCGAATGTGCTATATACTCGTAATTAAAATTTTATGAGTCGCAGGAATACAAAATCCTAAATATTTTTTTGTTTCATCTTATACTTTTTATAAAAACTACGATATTTTATAAAAGTAAAATTATACCGCAAAAGCGAGAGAGCAGATATAGAGATGTATTAGAAAGGTACCAAATTTTCGTCTGACATTGAAAAAAAAGTAATACCTATCCTACGTAAAATCTGAATGATAACTAATTGAAGTATACTAAATTTTCCACGAACATCAAGTTCGTACTTTTATTTAATCTGAACAATACTTATTGTCTTCAATAAGAAGTTGCTGTACAAACGAAATGTTAAAGCGTTGTTCCGTGCAGCAATTCTAACTCTGCGGGAGAAACTTTTTCTGAAACCGTAATAAAATCCATGTGTTGTACAATTTAATGTGACCAAATGATGTTTGAAAACCTTAAGCTATAGCTGTATCTCTCGCTTCTGTACTCGAGTTTCGAGTCGCATTGTGTCAACCGGAATCCGAGATATGGAATCTACCGATGCCGTAACATTGTTAAAAGGCCTTTGACGACCATTTGTGGTATCTGTGTTCGCAGGTACTATCTGGCGACGAGTGAGCGGGACCCAGCGCAGAAGCACTTGTATCGGGTCTCGGCGCTGGATCGGAACCGGGGCAGTCCCGATTGTCTCAGCTGCAATATCAAAAGCGAGAACGATGGCAGCTATTGCCTCTACAACTCGGCGGAATTCTCCAAGGACAATTCGCACTACGTACTCACGTGCGCTGGACCCGGAATCCCCGAAATTACCATCCATAACAGGGTAAGCCCGAACACTTGCATGACTCTTCACCCACGTATGAGTCTGCGTATTTGTGCACGTGTGCAAGCGTATGGACCTTGCATTCTCCGTTGTTCCAGACTTGGCTGTACCTACTCCGCGGAATTCACTGCTTTTCAACTCAAAAGGAAATTATGGCTTTCACTACGTTTACTTTTCGCCCTAAAGGAGATTCGTTGCTTTTCGCTTTGCGTTGACGAAACAAAAGATTCTCGAGCATTAAATTCAGTACAAGGGCAAAAAATTCAATTGCCAAGTTTCTCACAAGAGATACCAGTATTCACGAACTTTGTTACAACTTATAAAGGATTTTGCCAAAGGAATCTCTTGTTTTTGCGACATAGTAATGATGTAAGATTTCAATGTAGGGACAATATACTCTTCTTGGGAAAAATATGAAATGCTGAAATTTTGGATTTCCATCGTTACTTTTACTTCGCGTTTATTCGGCCTTTGAGTTTGAAACGAAACGTATCATCGAGTAAATGTAAAATGTATGTATAAGAGCTTAAAACGTCCAGAAAAAAGAGAGACTAGTTTACCCTACTCGACGTCAGTTCCGCAATTTCGTCCTAAAAATAAATTCAAAGAGCTTAAACAGACTTTAAGCTTGAGATAATCCAGAAAAACTTTGAGCAAACTTTTTAAATTACGAGGTGTTAAAAAATGGGGCTACGCGCGCCGCAAGAACGAAAAAATTATTCATTCCCATCCCCTCGACACCATGAAAGAAGCAAACAATAGTTTTCCCGCACTCTTTTCTTTCCTCGTGCTGCAACAAGATCCCCCAGATTAGAGTTTCGCTTGTGATGCTTTTGTGAAATACATCGAAAAATAATAATGAAAAAAAAAATAAATAAAAATAAAATCCAAGATAGAGAAAAAAGGAGGAAAAATATTTCCCGCATAAAAACTTCCAATGTAAACACAGCTGTTTTACGCGAGCGTGATGCGCAGGAAGAGGGGAAGAAAAAAAACGCTAGAAAACGCCTTTGCTCGCTTTGCCCCCAACTTTCTTCCTGGAAGCGTTTATGAACCTCTGCGAGGAAAGGAGGAGGCGTCGCGAAAGTGGTCACGTAAAAGCTCTCCGAACGTGCCTCGATCGTTATACCACCCGGTGTAGCATCTGATCAACCCTCTGAGCTACACCGAACGCAAAGCCGATATGCTTGTACATACCTCTTTCGCTCAATTTTCAGTTTTCCCGTTCGCCCTTCGTACACACATTGATCCTCCTCCGGTGCACTGTGGTGGTGCGAACGCGAAAATAAAATTTGCTACTCGAGCGATCCCTATTAAATTCTGTTATCCCTAAAGTTGTTGTTGTTGTTGTTGTTGTTGGGATAGGTGTCGGTAGTTTATGGAGCGGCATGCCCCGGTGGGGCAGCTTTAAGCTTTTGCACGTGGAACTTCGCAGGTAACAGGTGCGTCGGTGGAGCTTCGCGTGTGATCTACGATGCGTACGTAAAAAGATAAGCTGAAAATGCCGGCCGGGCAAATATACGTGCACAGGGATTTTAGGAACGCACGAGTTTCGTAAATTCAATCCGAACGGCGAAGTGATGCGCGCTATTAGTTTGGATTTGCCTCGGGAGACCGACATTTCATGCGACTAGGGGCTGATTTCTTATTTTTTTATTTTTTCAAATCCAGACATGTCCCTCTTCTAGCAGATGTATTTGACTAATACATTTTAATTGTACATTATCAATGACGAGTTAATTTATGGAATAATCGGGCAGGCCAGTAATGTAAATCCATTGCTAAATTATTGATTGTAGCCTCTAATTAGGAATTATGAATCCTCGCTTTCGTTGTTTTAGTGATAAACGTATATTACAAAGGGTGTGGGGCGCTTGAACTGATAATAAGCACCGACGAGAAATAATAAGCGATAAATTCGTGATTTCAATGCCCCACCTCTTGTAATTAAAGTTTGTACAGAAACTCGGGCAAAACAAACTGTCATGCAAAACAGCTTGCCGTGCGCTCCATACAATAATTCAAACGAATTTCTTGTACCTCTTCGGCAAACGTGTCACGAGAGGCGAAAGGAAAAAAACATTTTCCCCGTTATTAAATACGTATCGACCCCCTTTTCGTCTACCAATTGATTTTGCCTCAGACGAGCCTGTGTAGATACATACACGTATACGCACTCGAGGTGCCAATAACTTTTTTCCCCGATGCTCGACCAGTGTGCAACGGAGGCCGACAGTATTGCGCTTTTTCACGCGTTTAAATATTGATACACGCCCGCACACGCCTCTGTTTGCATTTGACGAATCATTCAGCTCGATCCAAGGGTGTGGGGTGGATGAAATTCGAGGTGACACGAAATTTTCGTATTGTACGGGGCGTCGAAGAGGCGGACACGTTTTTGCCCGAGCTGCTGCCTCTCGGCCAGCAGCTACGAATTAACCACCTTTTTTTGCATCCAGCGTGCTAACTATAAACAAACGCGCTTTAATTTCAAACTCGCGCCTCTATTGTTTGTCGCTTTGCGCTTTTGTTGTACGATTCGTGTGTTCCGATACTATTGCAAAGGCGAAAATTGAAATTTTTAAGAATTTTAAAAATGATTAAATGTATCAATTAAATATCGCATTTGCTGATAAAGGGAATGTAAGATGATTCATAAATGCATTTGCTAATGGACAACGAATAATACACGATACGAACATTGGTTGAGGTCTAGATCTCTATTTGTATGTATAGCTTTTAGTAGGGAGTCGAGCTTGAAAAATTCGGACTTGCAGTGAGTTTTTAACAAAAATATTCACCGAAAAATAAAAGTAGCTCATAATAAGCCTTTCCTAATTTAAAAAATAAACAATCTTCTTCCTTTTATTCAAGCGAAGTATCGTTACTTTCAGAATTCAACGAAATTGTTTACGTGGGAGAGCAACAAAGCCATAGCAGAACTCATCGCCGAAAAGGCTCGTCCAATAGTCAAGAGGTTCACAGTGCCAGTGCCTGGTGGTTTTGAAGCTCAGGTCAAAATGCTTTTACCACCGAACGCAGACTTGTCCGGAAAAACCAAATATCCCATGCTCGTTTATGTGTAAGTACGTTTACTACGACTAGATGTTAACTTTTTTTTTCTTTTTAAACACCGTTAATATCATCGATACTATACTAACTTTAAAACATTAAACGTTCACTTATTTTTGTTCGTTAATACTTTTAATTTCCACATAAGTACATATTGAACAAAAGACTAAGAACTAAGAATAATATGAGGTATGGCTGACCAACAGTATTACGATTTGTTAATGGTCATCCATTTGACTATCGATGTTGTCGACAGTAAAAGCTAATAGCTTTGAAATTTCAAAAAATATAAATTCAATACCTGCAGTAGTGATAACTGATTATAACTAGGTATAATTATCTCAGGTGAAATTGAAAATACACACTTGTTTCAAATATGTCAATCATGGGATGTACATTAAGCACACTAGACCAAAAAAATAATTATTTTTATAGCATCAAGATGTTACTATTTTTTATGATTAAAAATTTTTTCAAACCACATCGAGATAGAATGAAATTTCATTAAGTAGAATTTAATAAATGTGATCAGTACTTATAACCAATTACGGTTGAGCGTCATATTATCTGTTCTGGGTGCTTTGGGCAACTCTTGGTGGTGCCAAAGCACACCAGAGAATGCGCGTTCTCAATCAAAGCAACTTTGAGGAGCTCTGGGTGATCCGAAAAGGAAAGTTCCGTAATTAGCTGGATTAGCATAACGTGATTTTCATCCAATCACAGCACCCCTCACCGATTTATCTAGAGCTACTTAAGTAAACCGAATAATTGACTATTATCAGTAATATTTACTAAAAGTAGTTAGGCTGTTATGTATTTAACTCGTACAACTCATACTTTTTTAAAATCAAATTTTGTGTTGATTCAATTCATTGAACACAATAGAGCTACAAATACATAATGGATCTGCAGGTTAGTAGTATTGCCTAAAAATGGTCAGACGAACACTGAACCAAATATTTTCATATTAAAATGACTGTTATAAAATGTATGACAAATCAAGTAACAGATAAAACGTTTTTTTTCTTCTCCAAGTTTTTCAGTAGTGTAGTATTAATATTGTCAGACGTTACTTGGGATGAAAAAATACAAGTATTTGATTTTGAAATTTGAGAAATTTAATATTTACTTTAAACAGTCAAGATGTTATCTATGTAATTCGTGCTATTGTTATTATTTTTTAATTCAAATTTTCTGTTCACTCAATTATTTAAATATAATAGAGCGATCAAGAGCATCGTGTATCTGCAGATTAGTAGTATTGCCTAAAAATGGTCAGACGGACACAGAACCAAAGATTTTCATATTAAAATGACTGTTATAAAGTGACTGACAAATCAAGTAATAGACAAAACTTTTTTTTTCTTCCTCTTCAATAATTTTGGTAAGATAGTCTAAATATTGCCATACGTTACGTAAGATGTAAAAATACAAGTATTTGATTTTGAAATTTGAGTAATTTAATATTTTCTTAAAATATTCAGAATGTTATCTATTTAATTCGTGCTATTGACATTATTTTTTAATTCGAATTTTGTGCTAATTCAATTCGTTCGATATAGTAGAGCTATCAAATGGATCATAATCTGAATGTTAGTAGTACTGTCTAAAAATGGTCAGACAAACACTCAACCTAAGATTTAAATGTTAAAATGACTTATAAAGTGTATGAGAAATCAATTAACAAACAAAACTTGTTTTTTTAACATTTTCAGTAGTATAATCTAAATACTGTCAGACATTACTTATGGTAAAAAATACAAGTATTTATTTTTTAAATTTGAGTAATTGTTGTAAACATTATGAACATCAGTTCATTACAATTAATATTGTAGATGAGACAATGGAGCTCTTCGAATAAAGTTTGAATGAAATAAATTCTTGATGATCTAATCGATATCTTCAGTAGTAAAAACTGATTGTGGTCAGGCGAAATATCATATGTACTTTTTGAGAAATTACATTTAAAAAACCAATTAATAGTTATTTTTACAGTGATATACTGTAAAATAATTTTGTTAATACTATGAAAGAAATCTCATAAACGAAACAAATGAGAACAATTGATGGTAGCAAACTTTAAAAGAGTTATTATCCTTGTTTTTTATTTTATTTTATTATTATTTTTTTTTTTTTTTGCAAACATTTATACTTTATAGCATGCCTGACAAAGTTGTCCGAATAGAAATTAGAGCAATAGAAATAGTCAATAATGTTAGTACAAACAACTAATTGTAGTCAGACATCACTCAATGCACTAAAATTGAAGTAACAAAAGAACGCGAGTTGTCTTTGACAAAGAGGAAAAAAGCTAAGACTCTACTCCTTCTCTCGTTGTTTTCAAAAACATTCATACCCATGCAAGATAAGCTAACATCTTACATGCCAACAAACAAGGTCGAGGCACTTTTTTTGCATGTTCGAAGCCAGCTTCCTCCCTCCCCCCCCCATCCATTCTCCGCAACCACTGCACACTCATTCGCCGTAGTATTGTGGTGCTGAAACTCAAAGTTTCGTCTCGAAGGCTAAGGCTAAGAAAGAGGGGTAAGGGGGGTGGTGTTGGTGCCGAGAGTGGGACGCTCGCATACATCACTTGCTGCTGACCTGCGCGCGTGATTTCAATAGAACCACTTAACTCGCGCTCGTTCTCGCTGTATAAGACCGGCAAACTTCGAAAAAGCCCCGCGCCAGATCGATCGAGCCACCACCTCTTCTGCCTCACCCCCCCGTGCTTATCTTTTCTTTATCCTCCTTTTTTTAATTTTTTTATTTTGTTTTTCGTGCACATTGCAAGTGTCCCTCAGCAGGTATACAAACTGATGAAGGCATGTCTCCCTTTGAAAGTTACTTTACACAGACTTTCACTTTCGCTCGACATTATGCATTTTTTTCTAAATGTCACTGCGTACACATTCTCATTTCCACCCCAAAAATCCATTTTTATCCAGCTTCATTTCGAAAGCTATCCTCCCAGCTGATTCTTTCTACCTCATCCAACTCCCATACAGCTGTTCTTCCAGACCCATTAATAACGTGGGGAACGGCAAAGTGATATGTATATATACAGAGAAGAGAGAGGGAGAGGAAAAAACTCGTCACGGGCGACGGTGTTGAGCGCTCGCGTGTGTTCGCGATGTGCTCGAGATTGCTGTAAGTTAATTGACTCATAAAAGCCAAGGTTACCGCTGTAAGCCAACCAATGGAATTTGCAAAGAAAAAGTAACAATAAATAAAAAAACCAAAAAAACATGTATGAAGCATGAGTTTAATTAAAACTCCAATACTCTACGCTTCTCTCCCTCGAGATAAAGTCGAAATTCACTGCGTTTTTTCAACTGTTTTGACGGTGAGGATGAAAGTAGCTTGTCGTTAATTTTTTGCTACAAAATCTTCGCTTGAATTATCGCTGTGTTAAATATACTTGCAGGATGGAAGATTTAAAAAAAACGTAGGATAATAACCGGCTACTCTTTTTTTTCGCGAATACAAGGAAAATACAACAAAGAGTAGTTTCAATTGAACTTTTCATTCGTGTTCCACATGAATTATGAGTGAAAGCAAATTGGAAAATTCCAATCGTATTTAGTTACAATTCTCACGAGTATAGAAAAAACTCCCATAATCCAATACTACAACTGGTGCAATATTCGTTTGCAGTGTTCACTGTTTGTATAGCTACATAGGAAACCAAAATTCACCGGTTCAGGGGAACTTGGCCATTCGGCTTCCAACCTCGGGTTGAATCCAGCAGTCTCCCGAGCCTCCTCCAAACTGCAAGGGTATGCTGAAAAAAATGCTCCTCCAACTCCAAAAACCTACCTGAGAGCGTGAAAAAAAAGCTCAAAGGAACAGTCAAAGACTTTGAAAGCTATGTGCAGCAGTACATCGTAAAGAAAAAGGGATAACTCACTCGTTGAGTTACGTAACCCGGAATTCCGGGAATTTCGTCTATGAGGAGCGCGCAAGCACCCCCCGTTTGCGAGCTTACTCCAAAAAAAAAAAAAAAAAAAAAAAAAAAAAACGGCATTACGAACGAGAGGACGCCGGGGCTCTGCATTTGATTATGCGCGAGCGGCTTTTCGTGTTCCCAGCGACGCGTTTCCTCGAAAATTTACGCTCGAGCTTCTTCTCTCTCTCGATGGATAGGTAAGGCAAGCGAGCGTACGCGTAGCTGTACGCGTTTATCTGTAAGGGAGGACGGCGCCGCGGCGCGATATAACTTCCGGCGTAAATCCTAATAACGTCTAATTTGTAGACGGTGGCGGTACCGACTCGGGAACGACTTGAGGGGGAAGGGTTAGAGGGACGTCGTGGGTAAAAACTTAGCCCGGATGCTTCGGGGTGGGGGAAGGAAGCGGCGTTGAGATATTAAGAGGTCGTTTGCGCTCAATTAACGTCCCATGGCTAATTTGTCAAACGAGTTTGTTTTCGGTGTGTTATTTAATTATACCCGCTAACGATCTCACTGCTTTCTCGTTTTCCGGTGACCACTGCCTCGGACCCCTTTTTCTCCTCTACTCTTTCCTTCGTTTCATTAATTGGCAAACAATGTCATTTTTACCCCATCTCGCTCGCGCATGGCTTCTGTACACTTTACACGCTCCCGCTTATGTGGTTAAAACGGGGATACAGCTATAAGTTACCGCGTCGACGATGGGGCACTTGAAACGAAACGTTGCTTGTATTTTCAGATAAAATAGTAATACCGCGGGTTTTATCTAAATTATAAGCAAAAAAAAGGGTCGCGTTTGTGGACGCGAGGTGCAATTTCGAGGACGCCAAATAAAAACTCTCCGCAAATATGTACGGTACCGTGCCGGTGCCTAGTAGTAAAATTGTATGGCTCAACAGCATTAACTATATTCGCATACGAACGAGCTCATGTATTTCACAGTTTGCGATTCATACATGCGTGTAAAATTTATCCACAAGTAACGTTTGACGCAAACGCAAATTCATCGTGTACACCTAATTCTACAGGCTGTACTTAATTCACAAATCGCTGCTCCATCTTCATCCCCAAATTGAATATACATAAATGACCTGTCACTCCCCATGTATTGGTATAATGGCCGATCCATCACTTACGTTTCACGAGCCATTCTCTGCCCACCCCAAAACGTATTACGCAACCCCACGCGTTCGCTATTGGTGAAAGTAAGTCCATGAGGGTATGATTTTCCCAAGCCGACCAGCGTCTTGTACAAACACACGGTTATCCCATTATGCTTAAGCTACGTTTGGTTGGTTATTGAGGGCGGCCACCCACAGCGAATTCGATCCGCTGTAATGGGAACTAGAAAGGTTCCGGAGGCAAAGCCAATTTCGAGCTGTCGAGACAGAAAAAAGAAAAAAAAGAATCGAGGGAAGGGAGCTGCGTGTAATATGTAAAGTGACGATCGAAGGGTCGTGTTTTATTATTTTTTCCAGCCTGGAATCTAAAGGCGAGTCGAAATTTTTCTTTGAAGCGGTACTGGAGAAGTAGCCTTACGAGGTACGACGAGAACGAGAAGGGTCCATTTTTTGGCTGATATGGTTTGATTGTAGCTTTTTGGATGGAAAGGGGAAAACAAAGCGGTCCAAAGGAAGTGCTGTCAAGTGACGAAACAGTTGCCGGTCGTCATTTCGAAGCTTTGCAAGACTTTGGGACCTTTGATTACTTTAAATGACTGCAAATGACCTTTAATGACTTTAATAGTCCACTTTTACTTCCCTTAGGAATGAGTAAAGCTAAAATCGCAAATTCTCGGTAATTTTTTGGCTTGGGGGTTATCAGGGCACGAGAAAAATGTTAAAAGGGAAGGTTTAGCGTTACGTGGTCCTTACCAGTTTCCTCGAGAGCCTGCCTTGACAACTTCCACCTGTGTGTGCACGAAACTAGCAAAAGTCAGTTTAGAGAGCAAAGAAGACACCAAAAAAAGTACACAGGCGGTGGTGACAAAGAGCAGTGAGCGCTGAAATGAATAAAGTTGCGACACTAGAAAAAGGAAAAAAAAAAACTTCCAAGTCGTGCTCGGTGAATCCGAGGAGGAAGAGAAGAAAGAGGAGTGCACTTTTTGGAACTGTGATCGATGGCTGCGCGAAAGCACGCGTGCCCACAGTGGAAAAGAGGGAATCCGAGGAGGGGTAGTCAAGAGCCCTCGATTACCAGCTAGCCAGCTACGAAATTGAATTCCATCGCGCACTCTAATTCCAAAGGCGTTGAATTCATTGTGCATCTCTCGGAGAGACAGAGAGAGAGAGAGAGAGAGAGAGAGGCTTTGTGCTGACAATTTATAAATTTTTAACGAGCCAAAGAACTCGGTTATATTAGTTCTTCTGTTTGAACGGCGTATCTTTGAAATGCAGCTACGAACCGATGAACCAGTCGATTTATATAGGATCTCTTTATTAACGTCAGTACTTACCCGATGCTGTTAGATTAGCTTTGCCATAAATTCTCGTCAAAATCTCGAAACCTATTGTACAGGTTTTTAAACGGAAAAAAAATCATTCACAAAAGATTTATAGCCGAAACTCGCCACATACGACTGGTTAAAAAACAGAATGAAAAAAAAAAAATATCAGTTCTGAATTTTCATTTCGGAAACGACAATGGTCGGGTCAAATTTTGAAACACCTCCGAAAGCAATTAATGAAAGTGCCGAGCGGAGGGTCCCAACAGCTATTTGATTAATCTAATGGATACATTCAATTCAAGGAGGAGCTGGTATGTATAATCCAACAGAACGGGAATTATCATCTTCTCGCTCGTGTGAATTATCAAACGAAACAAATTTAACCATGTGGGTGGGAATTTTCATTTTCGAACCGTCGATGGCGCATGTAGATTTCGATGAAATTAGACGAATGTACTTCTCTCGGAAAAAACGAACATTGCTTTTAGAATGAGTCGCCGATACTCCGCTTTTCCAAAAAATCAACGCCAGTTGAAGCTCCGCGTGTACGTTATATACACTACACCCATGCAGTTACAAAACCGAGTATCCGATAAGCTTTGCAAGGTTATTTCGGATCAACAGCGGCGGAGAGCCGCAGACTGGCCTTATACGTTCCAAATCCTTCTTAAAGAGCCGAGAACTCAGCTTTTGCTTCCCTCCCCTTTCGTGCGGATCGTGCACGCGGTTGACGCGACTTTTCAGAGAGAAGATCGCATCGGAAATCCAATCGATCGCTTAGTTCGGTATTCACGGGTACATGTCCCTTCGTCCTTCACGACTTTTTACGAGGCTCTTTGCCGCCACTATTCCATTGAACCGCGTGGTTGTACACACATTCACGTATTACGAAAGAAAAAATCAAAATAATCCAAAAAAAAATAAGCTGACGAAGCACGGAGCGTGTAGCCATTGCATAAAACCACGAGTACGGAACCATTGTATCTCGTGCACAGGGCGAAGAGATTCGGTAATTACTCCGAACCCCCTGAAACAGCACCACCGGCGGCGAAGTGGCGGTCCATTAGCCCAAAGTTTCAGAGCAATCTGTACAACTGCGGGTGTGTATACCGCACGCAAGGGCACGAGCAGCCGTAGGGCCACGGTCGCCCTGGATTTTCGAGGTGCAAGCACAAACGGCTAAAGGGTCCAAGGAGTCGCTGTACACCCCCCGAGCGCCAATGGCCTCCTTACTCGTCGTGTCCTTTTTCTCGTAACGACGTATACAATAATCTGCAAGTCTGGCTGGATAAGTTGCGCGCTGGGTGTCCCCCGAAAACATGTATATATGGGCTGCCCGGGTGAATATTGATGACGACGACGACCCTCGAACCCTCCCCTTGGGAAATAAGAAACAGTTGGCCAGATCGTTTATTATGCATTTTCACTCGTACACCCGAATTATACATCGTACAGGTATATTGTACATACACGCACGTACCGACGTTCGGTCTCCAATTACTGGTAGCCGTACAGCCGCGTAGACGGCACTCCGAGAGTCAAGTAATGCCTATACCCTCGCTCGCGGGGAAGGAGGTTGGCAAGCACACGGCGTGTATGCATATATACATATATATATATAAACGCGAACTCGCGAGGCTATGAATAATTTCGCGGGAGGCGCGAGGGCGCATAAATCCCTGGATTTGCCGAAAGACAGTAGATGTGCGTATGCATACATGTGTTCACCCAACGTGGCTATATATACCTACACACCGTATGTTGTATTTGTGTACAAACGCGTGTGCACCGGTGTGGAGCTGTGCAGCTGATTACGCACGTATCCCGAGGCCCCTCGTTGTTTTATTTAGAGACGGAGTTTCTTTGATGCTTACTCCGGGTAATATACCTGTGTGTGTATACGAGGAAGCGAAAGGGAATCTAGAAACAAGCTATGCTACCTACCAGGGAGGAAAAAACAAAATCGGAACGTCTGAAATGCCGCCGGAGAGCGGGACCATTGCGAGTCTTTAGGTTCTGCTCTCTTTGATCACCTGTTTTTTTTTGTCCGCAGAAAAAAGAGTTTCCGTGCTCGCAGGTTTTTATATCTGTGTACACATGGGTAAGACAGAGTAATAATTTTCCATTGTCGTCCGCGCAGTTAGCGTACCTCTCGTGAGTATGTGTATTTTTTTTTTTTTTTTTTTTTTTTTTTTTTTTTCATCCGTCCATGGGAGTCACATGGATATAACGTCAACTGCGGCAATTTATTACGCTGGAAGACGAAATGGGAATCGATTTGGGGGGGATGCGAAAAATTCGGATCTCTTTCTTTTTGTTTCATCGTTCCCCTTTCCTCCTCACTGCTGCAAACGGGAGTGTTCGTTTATTTTACGAGGGGGTCATGCGCGCTTCCTTTTAGCGTAATGCATCTCTTAGAATCGGGTCTTTGCGACAATACTTTTAGCTTTAGTGCGTCCCGAATCCTTCGTGTGTAATTCAACGCTACTCTGTATCTTCTGGAAATAAATTCCAAGAGTCGGTAAATCGGTATCGAGGCGCTTTTGCGTTTTTGTCTCCCTATAGTGGATCTTAGGAAAATTAGAAAAACCAATGTAGACTCGTGATTGAGCGCAACGTGTTTTCACGGCTTTGTCTTGTGTTTCAGGTACGGTGGGCCCGACACGAACGAGGTCACGGAGAAATTCAACATAGATTGGGGAACGTACCTCGTGACGAACAAAAGTGTTATCTACGCGTCCATAGACGGACGGGGCACTGGACTGAAAGGCAACGCCATGATGTTTGCGGTGTACAGGAACCTCGGTACAGTCGAGGTCATGGACCAAGTCAACGTTACGAGGTAAGCGTGTTGTTATGAATCGCGTTGACAAACTTTTTTTTTTTTTTTTTTTTTTTTTTTTTTTTCACAAATAGATAAATCGATACCCCTTGAAAACAATGAAAATCATAAGACGATCATGAGCCTGGTTAGCGTGCAATCAAGTTAAACGAGGCATGTGTAAAAAGCGCGAAGCCGGTACCACGCGATACACACCGATGAAACTTAATCAGCTTCTCGCGTAATCAGCGTCGGATTAATATTGCGCAATCAATAGGCCCCCAGCCTCTCGCGTCTTACGTTGCGTAATCCCGGGCGTGTCACTCAAGCCGAGAAGCAGAGAATGGCGGGGCGAAAACTTTCATCGATCACAAAACGCGGTACCTGCTGCGCCGTGCTATATATACATCACGTGTATATTCATACAAGCGACTCTAATTCTGTCGCTCCAGGGGCTGGGTATAACTCAGACGGAGACACAGCCCCTTTAATTAATTTCGAATTCACGCGATTAATGACGTCGATCCCCGTATCTTTGGGCTGCAGGTCTAATATCAATCGTATCCACCTTCTTCGGTTGACGGCTTGCTCAATTCGATATGAAATTCCATCGACTCCCGATACTTTAATATCGTCAGATTTTTAATACAATGAAAAGCAGCGAGTGACAGATGCGAGGTGAGACGTTAATTTCAAAGTGTTCGTCGCTTGTCGTCACTTCTCATCGTGTATCGTGAGCAATAAATACATTATTTATCGTTTTACTGCAAATTCAAGCGCTTTTTTGTCACCAAACGATCGAGTGCACAACAAGAGTACAACAGTGCGTTCCGGAAAAAGTTTAACGCAACGAGTTTGTTTGAAAGCCATCATTTGTAGGGTTAAATTAAAAAAACGCTCGCGTCTTTTAATCTATTTAAATAAAATGCTTAGGCTTTGGGCTTTAACTCTTATCTTGTCCCTAATTTTACACGTTAAAAAAAACACCTCTTCTTACGACAAAGTTAAAAACTTAAAGCGCTTGATATTCACAACTCAGGCATTTTCGTTTGGAGTACGCGTAGTTTCGAATGCTCAAAAGCTTTCAAGGTATCGAGAGCCGATGGAAAAAATTAATAAAAACGCTTTAACTTTAGGGTATACAACACTTGGATTTATTGTACATAGTATAGATAGAGAACGTAAGAAATAAGGGTAGGAAAGAGAGAGGGGGGGAGAGAAAAAAAATTGATTAAAACTAAGTACCAACCAGAAGACGGTTGCGCAATATTTTTTAACCCTCTTAACGAAGCTAACTATAGACATATACCTGTGTATGCCTACGTATTCAGAAGAGGCTCGCAAGCACCGAGCCCCGTAATCTCGTTATCCCCGCGGAGTGCAACTAACTTCCCGTTCGTTAAACCGACCCCTTCCTCTTGTTTTTCACATCCCCCTCTTTTTCCTTTTTTTCGACCCATCTTTCGACTCTTGGGTGCATAACATCCCGTTGTCGCCCCTTCTATGTCCTTTGCTCCCCGTAGCAATGCAATAAAAATAACGTTAACGAGAATTAAATTGCTTGCAAACTCATCGAACGTCAAAGTAAGAGTAAGCCCACCCCCACTGTCGGAAAACAAAAGGATGAGAGGAAAGCGCGCGAGACTCGAGCTCTCCATAGTGAGGCGTTGGCGCGTCAAGCGCACATTAGCCCCTCTGCCGAGATAATTCGTTAAAATAGGCGCTCGCAAGAGAATCACCCAGGGAGTTCGTTCGCATGTATATATATATACGTACACGTTACGGGGGGGGGCACGCCCACAGATGCACTTGCGGAGGAACACACTGATAGACATCTGCTCCTTTTCAAAGGGAGGGGTGAGAGTGGAAGGGCGCGTATGATATACATATTTGTACACACGCGGCCCCTCGTACCCCTTTCGTTCTCCTTGTTTCTCCCGAGACCCGTCGTCCTCGACCTCGGGAAAATTGTCTTACTATTATACCGATGCCCGCGGATTGCCACGGGTTTTACAAGCAGACCTTCTCCCACGTCACTGTACACAGTGTAGAGCGCGGCAGTTGCTGCGTGCTCGTTCTTCAACGTCTTCCCGGACGTTGAGGTCTATTATCCATTTCTCGGAGGTGAAGTTCTAGCTGGGGTTCATTGGGTCTCTCGCACCGCACGGTATGCATACGTACAAACTCGAAGGATTCGGGAAGGCACGAGTTGGTCATGACATTACGAGTGATAAGGCATGCGATATCGGTTTGGCTGTGGTGCACGCAACGTGGGCGCTCCGAGGTAATGAGCCGATGGCCCAACACTCACATAGCATGAGCCTCTTGGCTGCACCCTCTGGAGGGAAAGGACTCGTTTATTCTCTATTTTTCCGTTTTCACTCTCGTGAAGGATCATTTCGGCAGGGCTCGAGGAGACGACTCGGCAAAGTGCCCCTCTCCGCGCGAGGCCGTGATTGTTCCACGCAAGGGACGGGGGGCGGGGAGATTGATGTTTGTACCCGCGGAGGAGGTAAGGAAGGAGGTATGCTAGTTATTATGACCGAGCTGCCTCGAATACTTTGCGCCTCGTGTGATGTTGGACGGTGCTCGAGCCTCAGGGCTTCTCGCGGGCTTACGTTTTTCCTTTTTTTTTTCCCTTTGACCTTTTTCTCGCGAATGCAGTTTGTGTGTGTGTGCTTTTTTTTCCTCCAAGTGAATTTTCGAAGAGTGAAATATTACAACTTCTATGGTTCAGCTGTTGGAATGAAATCGAATATAGACATTAAACTGACGAAATGAAAGTATTGCAATTACACTCGTGTCGAAGAAAGGGTGGGAAATTATAGTATAGCGTAGTTGGACAATGATCGAATAAATTGGGCATCCAACGGTAAGTTAGAGCACCGAAAGCTCTTTTGTCGATGCCTGACTCTTTTTTTCTGAATTTTCACGTCACGTGATGCGAGTGCAGCACGATCCACTGCTGGAATGGAAAAGCTTTAATGTTTACCCTCTTTCTATGGTTGGTGAAAAAAAAATGAAGAAACAAATTGAATAGCGTGAGCTGTTGCAAGAGATGGTAAGCTCATGATAAGAGGAACTCGAGGGAATTGTGAGCATCAATTTGGTCTCCCCAAATTTCCATGCATGGACATGAAATTAACCGCAGCCACGAGACGTCGTGTATACACATACATCAGGTTATTATCATCATTATAATCACTATTGTTGTTCCCCGAGGGGCAAAGGTATACCACAACGCGGGGAGAAAATACGTTTGACGCGCGCGAGAGAGACGTGGGCTTTCCACATATGCTCGGCCCGTGAAATCAGCTTACGGACTTGATAAGACGGTGCACGTAATACGCCCGCTGCGGTAAAATCAGGAGCAGCCACGAGGGCCAGAGGATGAACTTGCCGGGCGTGCGCGAACCGAACTTGCACCGCTAATGAATAGTCTTCCATCTCGTCTTGAAATTACTTGCAACGCCGCGAGAAACTGGATGGAATACACCCTCGACACGTCAAGTAGTGCTGTATCCGCGAGTATATTCATGTTTTAACAACAAATTCTTGGATACCATAAAAATTTATTGTGCTTATATTCGCTCCGTGTATATTCCGAGTGTCCTTCACGGGCGTATACATGCCGTGTACTCACGACTTACCAACTTCCGTCACGGACTCGTGGATTCTTTTGCGTTACTAAAACATTCTCGGTTCAGTGAGCGCAGATACGGTCGTATATACACTTCCGGAATGAAAAGCATTGTTTTGAGGAATTCCCCTACGTAATCCATCCCCGGAAAAATTGACAAAACGCCCAAAGCTCTCCCGGAGAGTCGAGTCACACCCCGACAACTGCAGAACAAAACAGGCTAGGGTGTGTACAGGAGAGGAATGACCAAGACGGAGCACAGTAGTGAGTATCAGCGATCGGTCAGCCGGTGCCTATACGTACATTATGTATACACACACGTACACACGAGTGGGGTTCGCGGTATTTGAAAACGAGGCGAAGGGGAGAGTAACCCGGAGCGACACACAGTACACCCCCCCCCTTCCCCCGTGCCCCATCGTCCGCAATTGCTTGGCCGCTCTCCAATTTCGCGACTGACTTTTTGCGCGAGCGGAGCCGGGAGTAGAGAGGGACGCGACGCGCCAGCAAAACAGCAGCGGAGCCCAGCCACACACACACCCGCGCGATGCTGCCGCTGGCGTGTGGGTTACGCCCCGAGAAGAAGAGGATGACTAGCTCTGGCGCACAACGAGCACCACTACGTACACACATGCCTGAGCCTGCCTCAACGTCAATACATACCGTACAGCGCGCTTGTGTGCACGTGAACTGAGAAGCTGCTATTATACGTACGCCCGCGCCTCGGGTATACTCTACCCTCGACTTGTACGTAGAGCAAGTGCATAGCCAAGAAAAGGATATATCATATACACCCACGTGCCTGTATGGAAGGTGTATATACGGCTGCTGTTGTGTACGGTCGGCGTTGGCTGGGCAAACCGACTCGGGGCATGGCGAGCGGTTTCGGAAAAAAAGAATTGCCCTTTTGGCGAGAGAAAGGACCGGCAGGGGAGGGGGGGGGGCTATTGAGAGGAGGAGGGTGACGTTTATTTTGTCCCACGCTGCTGCTGCTCTTCTGGGTTTTCATTTTGCAGTCGTCGTCGTTGTTGTTGCTACAGCCGGTCTATCCCAGCCGTATCGTGAATATCGATTGGCGTTGTACGTAGGCGTGCATGCGTGTGTGTATATATGAAAGAAGGGGGGGGGGGTAGGGAGGCTGGAAGATTTATTAATCGTATGGGCCATTTGATAAAGGGTTTTGCAACTTGGTTTGAATCGCAAGCTCTTCGGCATTGTCGAGAGATATTTATTTATTTATTTATTGGCTTATATATCCTGCACGAGTGGAAAAACATTTTATTGTTCTAACCCTTTTTTTTTTTTTTCTTTTTTTTTGTGCGTGTACACGTTGGCTGGTATCTAGGATAAAAGGCGATAGAAGGAAAAAGAAAAAGGGAGGGACCGCATGCGAGACCACGGGGTGGAAATAAAAATTGATCAGCCGCAACGCCGTCCTGCCTCAAACTAATGCAGAGATTATCATATCTCGTGTAGGATAAATTTGTAAAAGCAAATAAAATTTTATCTTCGGGCGTAGAGACATTTAAAAAATTGGTTTCTGTACAGACATACGTGTACATGCGTAGGTCTCGTCGGTGCACGCGATTCTCGAACGTATCTGCCTCTACAAAAAAAAAAAAAAAAAAAACGCAAGCTTTTACTATACCATCAAATGAATGATAAACATTGTTTTTGCGAAATTTAATGAAACCAACAAAGTAAGTAACCTAAGTTCAATTTCAATGAAAAGAAAAAGAAAAAAGGAAAAATCTCTGGAGAAAGGACGCATCCACAGAGAAGGATACATGTATTATACCCCACGAACCGCAGATCGCGCTCTTTTGGGGCGACGATTCCATAATAAATAGCTCGGCCGTAACTCCCGGACGTCTGCGGCCTTCTTTCGTCCCATCCGAGTCGTGACACACGAAACTCACGTATCTATATGTATGTGTTCCAGATCGTCAGCTCCGAGAAAACGTTGGCTCGAGCGTGGCCCGACCATCCCTTTCGCGATTGCATGGAATAGAGAAAAGGCAATTCGAACCGAAGGAGGAACGTCGAATGGGAATCGACTCGTTCAATTTCGAGGATTTCTGTGTCTCTCACCCCTTTTTTGCACCCCCTCCCCTCATCCCTACCTGCGAATTGTATGGGGACGCGGATACTCGGGATTTCACCACCTTTCAGCGCCGAGCTTTGCAAGAGTACATACATAACCGGTTGGCTACCGCTGTCGTTGCTCTCGAGGTTTTCGCCTCGAGATCGGACGAACCGCGAGAGAAGGTCATTGATTAATGCGCTCCTGTCAAGAGCCGAGACGGCTGGTCGCTGGAATTCGAGAGGCTATACAGGAATCGTAAAGAATTTTTTTTTTTTGGGGAGGGGTGCTAGTACCCGCTTTTATAGCTGCAGGCTCCTTCTTTTTTTTTCGAGTGGGGCTGTAAACTTTTTAAAACGCACCGACGACTGTACGATAAAACTTCGTGACGCGCGCGGATGGTTTAATTCCAACGAGAAATCCCAGTGTTGTACGTATATGTTTATAGGTGGGGGGGCTTGAAAATTTGATTTGCCACGCGAAATATGACCGAGATATATTTTTCTTTTTCAACACCCTTTGGTATTACCTCGAGAGGGGGAGATTAAACTTATTTAATAAGAGTTTGGTTATCGCTAATTCAGACGGCCGGGCTGACTTTACAAGGTTCGACAGCGATGTAGAGGTGAAGGGGAGGGGGCGAAATTCGGGAAACTTATTTTAATTAATCCATTCGCTCTCTTGGGCGCGTTTTATCAACGCTTGTATATATGTTATTGTCCCCATCCCCTTCCTCGTTTCTTGTCGCCAAAGATTCGGGGGTCTCTCGAAAAGTTGATTTAGTTTCAATTAAAATCAATCTTTTTTTTTTCCTTTTCCAAGCACATCGGGAGTTTCGACGAAATTCAACGAAAGTGTTTGATCACCGATAGAACTGATGGCCGAAAATAGTTGGTTTCAAGCAAACGGGAATTATTCCATGAATTTCATATTTACGTGGCTTTTGATAAAACTGACTTTTTTTAAATACATAAACATATATGGAAAAGCTGCGAACAGAAGAATCGGGCTTACACTATTTGCAAATTTACGACATGGGAGAGCATGTATGCAAACGAACGATTTTGATTAACAATAAATATTAACGATCAATCTCATTCGTTGCGAGGAAACACTTTCAGTACAGCGGGTACTATATACAGTGTAATGAAAACTGAGCGCGCTCCGCAAATTTTCCAGCGTTCGACCGTCAAGTGCGACAGCATGTTATCGGTAATATATTCCTTCCGATCAGATCCACCCTTAGTTGCGTACTACACCAACAGGGTAATTTTATGCCCTTGAACTTTGCTTGTTATTCGCATCGCGTTCGCAATCGTACGATATTTTAGGGCAAGCGATAAATTTTACTTAACATTTTTTCGTCACGTTTATTCTTGGCGAATCCCATGCGCCGTTTCATCTTACGCCACGCCAAAACTAAATTGATGTTTAAGTATAGTGACGCACAAAAATAACTGTGACAAGTCAAGCGATACTTCAGCCCAACTATACTATATGTAGTAAAGAGAAAGAGAAAAAAAAAAAAAAAATTATAATGGAAAAAACTTGCAGGTACATACAGAACAACTTCGGTTTCGTCGATCGCACGAGGACAGCGATATGGGGCTGGAGTTACGGCGGCTACGCGACGGGCATGGCGCTGGCAATGGATTTAGATGGGATTTTCAAATGCGGCTTGTCAGTTGCACCAGTGACCGACTGGACGCTTTACGGTAAGAGCACCGGCCTGCTTTTGATGTCCCCCCGCCAAATGCGGACTTGCAAAGTTTCTCCCCAACCACCCTTCTGTGCATCTCAAAACCACAAACTCGCTCAACACCTGGAGAGTATATGGTAAAAGCCGAGCCCTTTTTTGCTCGATTGTGCGTCTACAAAAAAAATAAAGTACCCTCCGTTTAAATTACATTTTCAATTTCGCACTGCTAGTCCATTACGCAGAGTTTCCCTTGTTTCTATTTTGTCAAACGTGTGTAACGTGCGAACGGAAAATCGGTTTAACATTCCACGCATAAAATCGGCAAAACGCACGTGCAAGACTCATATTGATTTATCCCGTATCTATTTCTGTACAACAAACGTGAAATAAAGATGAAATCACGACAAAAGCATTTGCCTCGATTTGTTTTCTTCATTACATTTGTACTGGTGTACCTACCCGAGGCGAGGGAAAATTTAATTAATTGCGCATTCGCAAAGCAAACCAAGAACAGCACAACGGAGTAAAAAAAAAACGGAGAAAAAATGAATTCTTTCTTTCATTGTTACAAGCTTTGCTCGAAGCTCGGGCGAGAAAATAATAACAGAGGTGCCAACGGTACAGCACAAGAGCGCAGCAAATATGTATAAGTACACCTACAGCTTCTTTCGAATCCGCGTCCTGGAGTGAAAGAAGCCGCTTGACAACGACTAATTACACTTCGAGTCTATACACCGTAGCCTTTTCCGTATCGGTGCATGGTATAGTATGCATTTACAATAGGTACCCATCCACGTACCCCCCAAAACACAAGGAGCTATGAGTAACGGAGCGAGGGCAAGGATCACAAAAGCAGAAAAGCCAAGTGGGAAAAGGGGCATCGTCTTTTGTAACGACAAGCAAGCTGGGCGCCAGCATCACGTCAAAGTTCCTCTCATCATCTTCTCTCGCAACTGTTTTTCTTTTTTTTTTTTTCTTCTCCTTTTACCTTGCTCGCCCCCCGCTTGCGAGAAATCTCATTAATCTCTGCGCTGCAACCGGAGCAGCGCGAGCAGTCCCGCGTATACGATGTATTGCGCGGGGGATGCGCCCCAAGGTAGCGCTGATTAATTAATGAGCCTCGCGTTTTAATTGCAGATTCCGTTTACACGGAGAGGTTCATGGGCCTGCCCAACGCGGCCGACAATCTAGCCGGCTACGATCAAAGTCTGCTGCTCAACAAAGTTGACAACATCAGGAGCAAGGGCTACTACTTGATCCACGGTACTCTCGATGACAATGTGCATTACCAGCAGTCTATGCTCCTCGCCAAGATGCTCGAGCAGAAGGATATCCTCTTCCGTCAGCAGGTAGGTCCATTTTTTGGCAAAAATTAAACATTCATTCGAACGACAGCTTTTTTTTCTTTTCTTTTTTTTTTTTTTTTTTTTTTTTTTTTTGGTGACACGATTGTGCAATTAAGATGTATTTACTTTTGCAGACGTACACGGATGAGACCCACGACATCGCTCGAATGCGGCTGCACTTGTACCACTCGATGGAGAAATTTTTGGACGAATGTTTCATACCATCGTCATGATCGGAGAGTGGCATACATCGTTGTTGAGGTGCAACGCTGTATTTTTTTTTTTTTTTTTTTTGTACATAGTCGCGTGTACAAAATTGTAACATGAATGTTTGTGTAAATAGAAACAAAAAAAACAAATTACGAAAAGAATAGCTTTTCAAAAAAACAAAAAAAAAAAAAGAAAAGAACAAACAAATCATAATACAAAAACTGACAGAGCAGTCGTTAGCCGTTGAAGAGCGTTTTTCATGTGAATATTTTTTATGAGACGTGTTTTATTCAAAGAGAGACGACGCAAAAATTTGGTCCTATTATCAGTGAATAAATTTTTACTGCCCGAGTTACACAGAAGAGTACTTATACGCTACGATAATTAACTTACAAAATATTGAAAAGATCTGCTTTATATTCGATTTTATAAACACGAGAAAAATAAAATTTTTAAGGAGCAAATGTATATTTACAGTATCAACTGTTATGATTAAAAGTTATTAAAGTTAGACAAATGCTTTATTCAAACGTTTTATCAAGATTTATGTTTCATTTTTCTCGTTGGTAAATCTTATTAGTTCACAAATTTCTCTAATATTCTTCTATTTGTGATTCAAGTTGAGACTTTTAACTTGTGTGTTATCAAACTTTGTTATTGTAATATTAAAAACTCACATGAATGTGTGGTATACTGCACAGTAACATATATATGTACATAAGAAAAAAAATATTACAGATTTCAGCGACTCAAAGTTTTTTAATCCAACATGGACCATTACAACATTTTTAAGGATTAATCAAAATGAATTTATTATATAAAACAACTTGTTAACTTTTAATATTTGAAATCATTTAACAGTGTACATACAAGGTCATTTCAATTAAAAAATTAATCAAGGTAGGATTGGTAGGATCTGCATCGGCAGACTTACAATAAGATTTAAGAGCTGCTTGTATAATCATCATTAATTATTTGTTAAATGTAAAACAAATAAAGCTCTATGTTTTATTAACAAATTTTCTTTATTTTACAAATAAACACAAACCCTTAACACAAAATTATGAATTTTCACTTTCTTTATATCTAAAACAAAAAAAAGTTTAAATTAGCTTATGGCTCACATTCTATTAATTTTATGTATAATCATGTTAGTGGTACTTACTTGCATTTTGTACATGTATAAAAAACTGTCTGTCCTTCATCTGCTGATCTCAACTGTAATGTAGCGTAAGACATTTGCTTATTGTTACATTTAGGACAGCGTCTATCAATAATTGGTCCATCTGCATCATTGTCATCATCTTCTGCTGTTTGTGTTGCTGATGCATAAGTGTTTTCGTCCTTAAATTTAACTACGTGTGAAAACGCCATATCCCCAAATACTAAAAATAATATTAAAGTTTGTGTGAAATCAGTATTTTACCAAAAAAAAAAAATTCTTATAAACTGTCATGTATCTTTTAGTGTCAGGCTATGAGAATAATTAATAGCAAATGATAAACAATGACCACTACGACTACCAGGCATATTAGTAACTACAAAAATTAACATATAAAGCTATCTAGAGCCAGTAAAATTCTATGATCCAGTTCATGCTAATTCATTGACATTAAATAAAAAGGAATGCTTTATAGAAACCAGTAGTGAATGTACGCTGTAAAAAATATAAAACGAAATCGAATGAAAATAAAAGATTTAGGTTTTATTACTATCAATTAAAAAAATTTTCACTGGTAAAACCATTGACAAGTAAGTACTTACAGCACTAAATTAACAAAACACACATTAAGTTCCGAGCAATATCAGGTAAGTAAGTAAATAAGAAAGTGTCCGACAAAAAGTAGACATCCAAAAAAAATGTGCCAACAAAAGAAATGGGCATGCAATCAGCAAAAATTAAAGTGAAAGTAATATTGCCCAATCCCTAGGTACAAATTGATATCAAAATGGCAAGCAAATACGGGTTTAAACAATGTAACAAAATGTACCTAGTAGTATATTTAAGTGTTTAACAAAAGATACTTAATAGAAATAAAGCCAGTTTCAATAGGTAAGTACTCACTTTTCGGTCCCCACCGTCGTTTACACGCGTAACAAGTCACACCACCATCTCCGGTGTCGTCGAGCAGTGGCAGAATTGACCCACAATCTGGACAAAAGCCTGGCGACGTCGTAAACGAGGCGGTACTGTTATCCTCGCCAACTGTTAGTGGATTTCCATCTAACATTTTGTTTTTGTTTACCTATTCGAGTGTAAAAACGTAAGTTAGCTTTAGGTAACCTCAAAATTCTACTGGTTTTGTTTTGACACCAGATTTGCAAAATAAATTAAATGACTACTTGTATACGTACTGAAGAAGTAGAATACCTACACTTTTACACGTCGATTTTTAGATCAAAGATAATTTGTAAACTTGCCGCAAAAAACACAGAAAATTTAAACTTTTTATTGTTTATCTATAAAATCAGTTGCGGCTGGTTTATATTTACAAAAGCGGCTCTACTGTTAGATAGTAATAGTTATTTGGATCAGCGCCATCTAGCGGTATTAATTTTTTGGCCAAAAGTGGCCTCTAAAATTCTCGATCAGAGCAATCAGGATTAGAGCCATTTAGTCAATTATAAACCAGCCGCAACTTATGATGAAGCTATAAAATGAAAAAATAACGATACGTGTGTTTTTGGCGGCAAGTAAACAATTTATTTTCTACAAAAAATCGACCTTCTATGTATTTATACTTTTAAAAATGAATTTTCTAATAAATGTGGATTGATAACTTGCCGCCAAAAACACATGTATCGTTATTTTTTCATTTTATAGCTTCATCATAAGTTGCGGCTGGTTTATAATAGACTAAATGGCTCTAATCCTGATTGCTCTGATCGAGAATTTTAGAGGCCACTTTTGGCCAAAAAATTAATACCGCTAGATGGCGCTGATCCAAATGACTTATACTTTACTTATAGTAAAGCCTGTTTATTAACTATAAACCAGCCGCAACTAATCTTGTAGATTGACAATAAAAAGTTGACGTATTCTGTGCTATCTGCGGCAAGTTTACAATTTATCTTTAAGCCAAAAATCTACATGTAAAAGTATAAATATTCTACTTATTTTATGTGGCTTATAAAATTGACCACATGAAAAAAAAAATACAATACCTCAACCCTTTTACCATTAACTTATGGAAGTATGGCCCTTGAACGTTATAGTTTAAATAAACAGTTTACTTATATCTGATACGTATTGTGTTACAAAAATCTTGAAAAACAATCAAATAACTACTTGAATTTATCAGTCTAACAGAGATGACAGGAGAAAAAAGGCTCAAAAATTATGTTCAGAGACAAGAAGAGTCTCATAAGAATGGAGCATTTAATCTCACTAAATCAGAGGTGTTTAAGATAAAAAGAAAGTGAGAATTCATAATTTTATGTTAAGGGTTTGTGTTTATTTGTAAATAAAGAAAATTTGTTAGTTAAACATAGAGCTTTATTTGTTTTACATTTAGCAAATAAATAATGTCCATTATACAAGCAGCTCTTAAATCTTATTGTTAGTCTGCAGAATTTGATCCTACCAATCCTACCTTGATTAATTTTTTAATTGAAATGACCTTGTATGTACACTGTTAATTGATTTCAAATATTAAAAGTTAACAAGTTGTTTTATATAATAAATTCATTTTGATTAATCCTTCAAAATGTTGTAATGGTCCATGTTGGATTAAAAAACTTTGAGTCGCTGAAATCTGTAATATTTTTTTTCTTATGTACATATATATGTTACTGTGCAGTATACCACACATTCATGTGAGTTTTTAATATTACAATAACAAAGTTTGATAACACACAAGTTAAAAGTCTCAACTTGCATCACAAATAGAAGAATATTAGAGAAATTTGTGAACTAATAAGATTTACCAACGAGAAAAATGAAACATAAATCTTGATAAAACGTTTGAATAAAGCAATTGTTCAAGTTTTATAACTTTTAATCATAACAGTTAATACTGTAAATATGCATTTGCTCCTTTAAAATTTGGTTTTTCCTTGTTTCAATAAAAATTTGTGTTACACAAATCTTAAATTACGATCAAATATATACGTAAATTAATTAGTCGAAAAGAGACAACTGAAGAAAAAAGGCCTAAAAAAGAAGCACAGTCCCAGAGAGAGTCTCTTAAAAGAATGGAGCATTAGATCTTACTAAATAAAAAATACATTTAATACAGATAAGTAAATTTTAAGTCTTATAAATAAACAAAGAACCCAACATTCTCTGATTATGTGAGATCCAATACTCCATTCTCAGGAGACTCTTCGTGTGACTGAAACTCTTTATAAAGCCTTTTTTCTTCGGTCGTCTCTTAGACTAAAAAATTCACGTATGGGCTTGATCGTTATTCAAGATTTCAGTGACACAATACATATCATATACTTAAGATAACTGTTGATTTAAACTATAAAGTCAAAGGGCTGTACCGCCTGTGCTTCCATAAGTCAATGGTAAAAGGTCTAAGGTATTGTAAGTTTGTGAATATGGTTGATTTTATAAGACATATAAAATAAGTAGAATATTTATACTTTTACATGTAGATTTTTGGCTTAAAGATAAATTGTAAACTTGCCGCAGATAGCACAGAATACGTCAACTTTTTATTGTCAATCTACAAGATTAGTTGCGGCTGGTTTATAGTTAATAAACAGGCTTTACTATAAGTAAAGTATAAGTCATTTGGATCAGCGCCATCTAGCGGTATTAATTTTTTGGCCAAAAGTGGCCTCTAAAATTCTCGATCAGAGCAATCAGGATTAGAGCCATTTAGTCTATTATAAACCAGCCGCAACTCATAATAAAGCTATAAAATGAAAAAATAACGATACATGTGTTTTTGGCGGCAAGTTATCAATCCACATTTATTAGAAAATTCATTTTTAAAAGTATAAATACATAGAAGGTCGATTTTTTGTAGAAAATAAATTGTTTACTTGCCGCCAAAAACACACGTATCGTTATTTTTTCATTTTATAGCTTCATCATAAGTTGCGGCTGGTTTATAATTGACTAAATGGCTCTAATCCTGATTGCTCTGATCGAGAATTTTAGAGGCCACTTTTGGCCAAAAAATTAATACCGCTAGATGGCGCTGATCCAAATAACTATTACTATCTAACAGTAGAGCCGCTTTTGTAAATATAAACCAGCCGCAACTGATTTTATAGATAAACAATAAAAAGTTTAAATTTTCTGTGTTTTTGGCGGCAAGTTTACAAATTATCTTTGATCCAAAAATCGACGTGTAAAAGTGTAGGTATTCTACTTCTTCAGTTAGTATACAAGTAGTCATTTAATTTATTTTGCAAATCTGGTGTCAAAACAAAACCAGTAGAATTTTGAGGTTACCTAAAGCTAACTTACGTTTTTACACTCGAATAGGTAAACAAAAACAAAATGTTAGATGGAAATCCACTAACAGTTGGCGAGGATAACAGTACCGCCTCGTTTACGACGTCGCCAGGCTTTTGTTCAGATTGTGGGTTATTGGGTTGGACTAACAGTTGGAGAGGATAATCTTTGCAAATCCAATTAGACTAAAATTTTCACTACAAAGATAATTATTTTTCTAACAGAATCATTTATAACTATCAAAGAAAAAAGAAAAAACTGAAAAAAATTGAATTGTCCTGAATACATCGCATTTACATGTACATTAAAATTATAATAAAATTTAACAATGGCATCTAACGAAAGTACAGGATGTTTTTTTGATAGCTCTCAAATTTGTGCATACGGTATTTTTGTATTATCTTGCATGTTTATGTATTGATTAATTCTTGTAATACAAATCATTATCCAAATGACAGATTCAATCGTTTAGTACGACGAATCGTATGAATCTGTATTGATAGAAGGTTGGAAAAGGTTTCTGAATTTAAAATAAGAATCATAAAAATAGCACCGTTATCTCTTCTCTGCATTAACTATCAGTCGAGATATTAATAGTACGAGTACACTCAAGTGGCAGAGGAAACTACGTTTTTCAGATTACAATATAGAAACCAGAGGTTCTTCAGCTCATAGACAATCATTCAAAGTCCCTGACTGGTGTTGGAAAGCCTTTTTGGGTTGCACGTGCGTTGAACATGCGTTTTTATCATCTGCTCGCTGGACTGCTGTTGAGTAGTTCAATCATGAAGCCAACCAACGGGTAACACATTATCTCATAATACATTTATTTGTAATCTAAAGTGCTTATGAACCATATACTTCCAATGTTCCAATACGTTTACTTTTTAAAACACAGAAGCGTTTGTTCTTATTTGAGGCTTCAAGTGTCAAATCGTCAAGCATGAAAGCATATTATACACTTGAAATGAAACGCCTGAATGTTGAAAAAGCATACGGATGGAACTGTTGAAAGTGTAGGTGGAACGAGTAGGTGTCAACATTTTCGGGAGGAGACAAAAAAACGTTTTATCGACTTGCAGAGCCAGTGCAACGACACTGTTCGACTTCACAGACCGGAGCGCGAGCGTCGCCAACTGGACCGAGATCTCAGACGTGGTGCGCGAAGTCGGCAAGTCCAAGGCCGTGCTGAGCCTGCAGAGCACCCAAGTCTTCCAGCGCGCCGTTTTCTTCAGCCTTCTGAACCCCCAGCTGAACGGCGCTGGCTTCGCTGGGGTGCGCGTACCCGTGGAGTGGGACCTGAGCGGGTACAAGGAGTTGAGGATCAAGTGCCGGGGTCAGGGCCAGAACTACCACTACAAGATCGTCCTGAGGCACAATCATCGGTCGGCTGACGACGACGTCGAGTACGAGCAGCTGTTCGACGCGCCCAAGACCTTCGACCACGTGAGGCTACCCCTCACGGAGTTCAAGCCGTACTTCCGGGGCAGGGAGAACAAGACCGCCCAGCCTCTGGACCTGGCCCACGTCACCATGTTTGGCTTTCAGATTTACGGGGGCGTTTACTCGCCCTTTAAGCAGCAAGGAGTTTCTGCATTGGAGATCGACACGATCGAAGCAACGAGAGCCTCAGAGTAAGCCCTCCTGGACGAGAGATACTGGCAGGGATTAAGTAATTGCAAACCAAGGTCTTTGTTGTACTCCTCGAAAACAATAAAATGCACAAAGCGCTGAAGATATACAATCGGGCTTCTTTTTTAACTCTGTTTTCCTCCATTCCTATCGGTGTCGCACGTATATAAAACGTGTGTCACACAACATTCTCGAATAATAAATAGGGAATTGATCAAACTTGCGGCTGACGCGCGTCCCTCTTGCATCGTACCACGTGAAATAAACGGGAAGGGGGGTAGAAAAAAAAGGATTTTCGATATGTACAAAGATTTAGTTTATTATTATTTTACCCGTAGGTATACTTGCACCTTGGTAAACATCGCCAAGGCAATGTTAAATAAAGAATCAACACATTTTAAATGCCATACCGATCATCCTTTGACGTACGACATGTATACCTGTAAGACGTATGGTATATGTATACGCATAGATGTGGGGGTACCCGACTAATAAATCGTTGAGCTTTCATTTTCAACGACTAAAGGACACGCGAGGAGGTGACTTGAAGAACCGGTGTGTCGGGGGATCGATGATTTGTGCTCGAAGCGCATAAATTTTTGTTTTCGAGGTAAAGGGAGGGTGGGAGAGAAATAACTGAACAGTACGACGATAAGTAGGTGTACCTTTACGTGTGCACTTTTCGTCATCGATCTCCCCAAGATGACATGGCACACTGTTCCGTATATTATTTCCAGCCCTTCACGACCGCGATCACGTTTTATTTTTTTTTTACTTTCTCTTCTTTCCCAGTGCCTTAGTTTAGCTCACGGAATGACATGGTTGGCACGGCATCGGGGTGAGTCCATCCACGATTTTTTTTTTTTTTTTTTTTTTTTTCATTTTGCTCTCTAAAATGACTTTTTTTCGAAAGTTTTTTGTTCTCTCATTTTCATTGTAAATCCTCTTTTGCATCGACGACGGGGGTAGGAGTGTGCAAACACTGTTCGATTTCACGCGGCTCGACGAGCTGAGCGGCTGGACCGAGCACTCGGACACCGTCAAGCCGAGCGGCGCGTCCAAGGCCGCGCTCGTGCTCCAAAAGTCCCAGCTCTTCCAGCGCGCCGTTTTCTTCAGTCTCTTCGCACCGAGGATCAATGGCACCGGCTTCGCGGGTATTCGCGCGGACACGAGCTTCGATCTCAGGGAGCACCAATACATCGCGATCAAGTGCCGGGGACAGGGGGCCAATTTCAAGTACAAGATGCTGCTAAGGCACAAAGGCCTCGGTCGCGATTCCGTGATCTACGGCCAGATTTTCACGGTACATATGTGTATACACCTTGTCCAGTACTTACACGGGTTTTTTCTTCCAGTACACCAATAACGGAACTACAAAGTTGCCAATCCGAAACTATAATCTATAAAAATGCCTTTATGATGTATATGTTACGCAACCGATCGCATTCGCGATTCGTTTTGACGCAAGTGGACTTGTGGGGGTACCACATAAATAATGATTACCGTGACAAATTGATACTTGCAGGTGAACGAAAACGAATTTTCTACGGTAAAACTGCCCCTGGGGGATTTCAAGCCTTACCACCGGGGCTTGCCTCTGGCTGCGGATGTCCACCCCTTGGATTTATCGGCGATTACGAGTATCGGCATTAAAGTGGACAATGGACCGTATCTGCCGGATAATCAGCCTGGAGTTTCGTCCCTCGAAATTGATTGGATCAAGGCCGTCAAATGATTAATCGTCACGATATCCCTGATTCTCGTTATCATCGTCCCCCTGCATGCTTCCCATTACTATTTTTGTTATCGTACATATATGGCTTAGCTCTTTTATTATTTTTCGATTTGTCGCCGATTTCGTTCGTACTGCCTGTTGAAGTTTATTAGTCGATTCATTGTAAAATTTGCTTACGGTTACACCGTTTGGTTAGGGGTTTGCTTTTCTAATTGATGGTGTATACGTTTTTTTTCATACTTATTTCAATTTTATTTGAATTTTGAAAAACGTATTTAGGCCACGTTAATTTTTTATTTTATGTGTGAATTTATTCAAGGGTTACTCGTTCAATGCACAACAATCAAGTTACGATACTATAGTATGTATAGAATGTATATATACATTCTATTTTGTAATTTTCCTGTAAATTGCAATGAGAAAAAGTGATGAGTTGCCCAAGAAATTACGAAAATATTATTGTTTAAAATAATATAGCTCAGCTACCGACGTGTCTTTATTATCTAGTGATGTTACAACAAAATTTTTTTTTATTTGTATCCTATGAATAAAATTTTATGTAACATTATATTACATTAATGTCAATCACATGACGTGATCTATTATTTCATAGAATAAATTCCATTATTGTAAATTGCATTCATAATCCATTATAAATTATCTTAAGTTTTGTTGAAATAAATATTAATTTATTCTTAAATACTGTCGATATAACTATAATCACGTGATCTCGTTTTATAATTTATTTTAAATCAATCAGTTTATGCCAAATCATAAATTGTTATAGGATTAATGTTGTATGGATTTCATTGACTACAAATAAATGAAAAAATGATAAGTCGCACGTATTTGTTTTATAATTATTTTTAAAAAAGCTTACGTAGTGCATATTATGTATGTACGTAGTTCACATCATGAACTAGTTCTTTTTTTTTTTTTCTTACTTACGATGTTAATTACCTTTCCTTATTCAAATTACTTTTGTAATATTTTTTTACTCTATAACTAAGCATTCAAATGTAAGATAATGTTTATCTTTTTCTAATGAGAAAAAAGAGCTGTACTAAAATAAAAGTTTTCAATTTATACGCATAAAGCTAAATTTTTCATCTAAGAATTTTTGTATACGATAAAACTTTTTGACTGACGTACACGCATTATCTGCATGCTGTTTATTTTTAAACTTTTAAAATGTATAAAGTTTTAAAGTTATAAGTTGTGGAGTGAAGGCTGAATCGCTGAATATTAAATCCATGAGGCGGCCAATTTCAAAAGCTGACAGAATGGACTCTCGAACTTTAGCGCCATCCATGTTACTAAACGTTGTGGTAAACATTTGAAACTTTTAAAGTGGGCTCTAATGATCCCAAAATTCCATAGCTGTATATGCTATACCTATATACATACTCTACACAGTCAGAGGTCAGAGGTGAGAGTGAGAGTGAGAAGATAAAGGTATACTACTGTAAAAGTAAAACTGTCTTGTCTGTAAGTTGATCAAAGAAGAGTAAAAAAGTTACTTCACCAGGGAAAGTTCAGTGAGTTGCATTGAGAAAATTCGTCAGTAAAGCTGGCTTACGTGTAAAATAAAAGCCTCGTTATTGGTGCTTCATTGAAATATTAAATATAACTTTCAGTGTAAATGGCGCCCGTTGACAACTCGCCGACGTGCAATATGGGTAACTTCGAGCTCATCTGCACGGTCAAGTCCAACGATCAAATACCGGTGCACAAGTATCGCTCCACCAAGACCGGCCTCACTGTATTCATCGCTGAGGTCGATGGCCCTGTCGTTGGTGGCTACCTAGCCCTAGGTAAGCAGCGTCCATAACCTCCTTCAGTTCCGGCTTTCGGCCTCACTTGTTTTTTTAAAAACATTAGAATTCTTTTTCCTTTCCGTGAAAAAGCAACCGAAGCTCACGACGACGATGGCTTGCCTCATACTCTGGAGCATCTTATATTTATGGGCAGCGAGAACTATCCGTACAAGGGCATTTTGGACTTGATGGCTAACAGATGCCTGGCTTCGGGAACAAATGCTGCGACTGACACTGACAATACTTTTTATACAATGGAGACCATTGGTAGCGAAGGCTTCCTCACTCTCCTTCCAGTTTACATTGATCACGTTCTTTATCCTACTCTCAAGGTATGGTTTTTTAATTATACATCGATACTTAGTAGCAGTGATATGCATAAGGGTATCCAAAAACCATAGAACCAGTACATGGAAAATAAGTCTAGACAGTACCTACTGACATGAAAACTAATGGCTATACCATGCCTCCTGCAAAGTACATTATTTTGGCTGCCTCTATACATTCACTTTCAATAATAAAGTCATCATGATTATTGGTTCCAAAAACCATAAATTGTCCTTATGTTAGGATTCTGCATTTACCACTGAAGTTCACCACATCAGTGAAGTAGGGGAAGATGCTGGAGTCGTGTATTGCGAAATGCAAGCATTAGAGAACAATGGAGAATGCATGGTAGATCTTGAAATGAAAAGAGCCATATATCCTGGCCAGTGTGGCTACAAATCTTATACTGGAGGTAATAAAAGTTCGAGTTTCTCTATTGAGCGTTACAATGTACTTTTAAAATGTTCTCCAACACTTGACAGGTAGTATAAAGAATTTAAGAGAGAGCACAAACAATGACAAGTGCAGAAAGTACCACAAGGACTTTTACAGGCCAGAAAATTTATGTGTTATTATCACTGGTCAAGTAAAGCATGCGGATGTGTTCAAAGCCTTACAGTCAGTAGAGGACAAAATTATTGTAAAGGTAACGTTTGAATACATGGATTTAGTCAATTTAAAATTCAAAATCTTGAATGCGTTTTTTTTTCAAGCAGATAATTTCACAATGTATATATATTATTTCTAGGGTGATAGAGGTCCTTTTATTAGACCGTGGCAGAGTGAAGTACCACCTTTTGATAAAAGCGTAGAAAAAGAGGTTTATTATGGAGTCCATGAAGAAGACAATGGAATAGTAAATATTGCGTGGCGAGGTCCATCTGCTGTGACCAATCGATTTGACATGATTGGTTGTACTTTATTAATGAAGTATATGACAGACACATCAGCTAGTCCTTTGCAGAAAGAATTTGTTGAAATTGAGGATCCATACTGTAGCATAGTTACGTTCTGTCCGATAGAAAATTCCATAACAACGTTTTATTTACAATTTTGTAACGTCCCAAAGGCTAAGATTTCTCAGGTTAAAGACCGTTTGGTAGATGTTTTAAAAAAATTTACCATCGACATGCAGCGCATGAATACCGTCATTCACAGACACATTCTTGAAACTATGAGTAACTTGGAAAGAAACCCTCATGATTTTATGGCTTTTGCAATTATTGGAGATTTTCTGTTTGGAAACGGCAAAGAAGACGTAAAGTTTTCAAAATAACTTTTCTCAAAAATTTATGGAAAAATCTCTTACGAATTGTAATGTTTTTTCAGCTTGAAGGTAGACTGAATGAAATTGAAAGCCTCAAAAAACTTCAATCAAAACCAGCCGATTACTGGATGGACTTGCTAAAAAGATATTTCATTGACACTCCCTCTGCAGTTATAAAAGGCCATCCGAGTGTAGATAAACAAAAAGAATTAGAAGAATCCGAGAAAAAGCGAATAGAAGCTCAAATTGAACGATTGGGACCGGAAGGTTTAAAAAAGAAAGGAGAAGAACTTGAAAAGGCTATAAATGAAAATGAAGTATTTGAATAGATTTTTTATTTTCAATTGAAGTTCATTAAATAGTGAGTACTAACAACTGCTCTGTTATTTACAGACGCCAATATCTGATGATATTTTGACAAAAGTACCAATACCAAGCACCGATTCTTTCAATTCCCACCCCATAAAAAGCTTTGAAACTGGATCTCAAGATCAGCACCCACGATTTGACTGTAACAAATTGCCTTTTTACACTTATTTAGATCACGTTAATACCAATTTTGTATATGTAAGCTTTTTTCATATAGAAATGTCATTATTGCTATACTTACTTTTAAAGTACAGAGGTAATTATATTATTTTCAGATGTTTATGGTAATGGATACATCTGAAATTCCTGTAGAAAAGAGACCATACCTGCCTATACTATTAGAAGCTATTTTGGAGTGTCCCATTCTGAGGGATGGAAAACTTATTCCTTATGAGGCAGTTGTTTCCGAATTGGAAATGGATACTATTGCAGTTGGCACAAGAATGGGTCTTGATTGCAGATCAAGATTTTCTGTTGGTGCTTATGGACACAATGCAATGTTAATCCTTCAGGTACTTTATTGAAATCGAATTGATAAAAGATTTTATTTTAAATATACATTATGTTACATTTTTGAATGATTTCTGTAGCTTGAACTCGCCAAATATTCCAAAGGCATTCAGTGGATGAAAGAACTTTTGTATCAGTCGCAACTTGTTGCAGAAAGACTGAAAATCATAGCAACCAAGATTATTAACGACGTAGCCCAAATGAAACGTAAAGAAAAGAAAGTAATTGACGATCTCATGACGAGTCTATTGTATAGAAAAGGTAGTTGAAAACAAAAAAGTGGCTAAACTATTAGTTCTGATTAGCAGTTATGACTACAAAGATTTAATGAAAGAGAAAAAGTTGGAACTGTAAATCTGTAATTTACTTTTAGAAAGCAATAATTTCAACGTCAATATGCTGCGCCAGCATCAATTTCTCACAAAAATGGTAAAGGAATTAAATTCTCCTAGCGGGGGAAAAGAGGTTTTAGATGAGCTTGAGTTGGTCCGAAGTATCTTAACGTCACCGAAAAATATTACATTAATGGTTGCCGTCAATGCCGATAAATTGGCAGCTCAAGTTCCCGACGTTTACAAGCCTTGGACCGAAATCGTGGGCCCTGATAGTTTTGAAAATCACAAGTAATTGCTTTTAGATGCTTTCATTTTTTGCTTTCGAATTTTCTTTTTATCGTCAATTTTCTCATACTTTCAGTTTGAACATAGTACCGGACTACAAACTCATAAAACCTCTGTCAGAAATCGAGATTGATGGATGCGTGGCAGGCATGGGTAGCACCGAGTCGGCATTCTTTTTACAATGTTGTCCTTGTATAAATGATTTTGAGCATTCCGATTTAGCACCTCTTTTAGTGTGCTTGCAATATTTCATTCAACTCGAGGTAACGATTGTCTTAACGACTTTATTTTCTATTTTTTGAGTAAACGAACACACTAGGTAACTGTAAAATTATTTTCTTCAATTTTAGGGACCAATGTGGGTAAAAGTAAGGGGACTGGGTCTTGCATACGGTTATACAATCTTTCCAAGACCGAACGAAGGTCTTTTGTACTTGCAATTTTACAGAGCAACCAATCCTGTGGATAGTTATAAAGAAACTAAAGGCATTATTGTAAGTTTTATTGGAGGGAAATTGTATTTGACATGTTTAATGACAACATTTTAAATTACAGGAAAACATGCTCTCAACAAATAGCTGGGATCAACTTTTGTTCGAATCAGCCAAGTCTTCTTTGATTTACCAAATCGTCCAAGAAGAAAAGAGTGTAGGGGACATGGTGGCCAAAGCTATAGCGAGCCATTTCAAAAAGGTGCCGATCGATTATACAGCCAGGCTTGTCAAGAAAATATCAGCAGTGAAAATCAAGGATTTGGAGCGCGTGCTTCCCACCTACGTGAAGCCACTGTTTGATCCAAGCAAATGTAAAACCACTATCGTTTGCAAACCTGCAAGAACTACCGAAATCGCCGAGGCTTTCAAAGAGTAATTTTAATAATCCCTTTAATAACAACTAAAATGTAAAATTAATTTTTTAATTGGAAATTTATTGAATTTGCAGAATGAACCATGATTTGAAAATTTATCAGTCCATTGAAGACACATACATGAGCTCCTGGTGAAGCTTGAGAAAGCGTCCTAGTTGAGCACAACTTCTACAGGAGAGTGCGGTCTCCAATGAGTCTAATTTCAAAGTTATAACTACTCAAGACTTCTTGAAGCCACTACATGCAAATTTTTCGTACTGAAATGTATTACAATGGTATCTTTTACCTAAAAATACACTAAAAATACTTCATCAGATAAAATGATACATTTTTAAAAAAAACTTCTTATTCGAATTTATTTGGTATTCTTTTCCCTTCTTTTCGTTAAACAAAACAAATAACAAAACAAAAAAATACCACGCGACCAAGTTCAGGGATTACCAGTCTCAGAACCTCAAAATTTGAAGTGAAAGATGTCCCGTTATCTCGGGGATTGCAAAAAAATCAAAAAATAATTTCTGCTCTAGTAAAAGTTGGTCATTCGTTGCGAGGATACGATGCAAGCCTTCAACCAGGAATTAATTCAATGTATGTATGATTTTTCGTTGATTTCCTCGCAATGACGCCGATAACAAAATCTCGCGTAAAGAAAAATTTTCGTTTCCCAAAACAAGGAGAACTAACGTTCACTTACTTTTATTAAATAACATTTTCACAATTTGTGCAAAGACTCGATCCTCTCTATTGAAAAAAAAAAAAAAAAAAAAAAAAAAAAATTTGGTCAACAAAAGGTATCGAAGAGCTGAAGACCACGAAATCCGGCCTCGAAGCCCAGATCGAGGCCGAAGAGTCCGAGAAGAGCCGGTTGCAGCACGAGGTCGAGCGCATGAGCAGCAAAATCAGCCAACTCAACGAGAGCCTCGGCAAAAAATCGGCCGCACGAGTCGACTACGAGCGCACGATCCAGGAAACCGAGTCCGCCTACATGAAGGTGGTGACCACTTCACCTGCGTACATTAAACCCTTTAAAAAAAAAAAAAAAAAAAAAAAAAAAAAAAAAAAAAAAACCGTCGCAATAAAATTTTTACAGATCCTCGAAAGCTCGCAGCTGTTGCTCAATATGGTGAAGAGGGAGGCAGCCTGCCTGGACCAGACGCTCAGCAGCAGCAACTCCAGTGAGCTCGACGTGACGAAATGCAGCAACAGGTGCACCAGCAGGGAACCACCGACGTGCGACACGCCAACCCAAGCCTGCCACAAGACCTTGGCCATCGACCACGTCAGAAAAAAACGCTCGATCGAGACGTGATTATTACTGTCCTCGTGTTTTTCGTGCCATAAGTCGTGCTGGATGAAACGAGTAATCGAGCAAGGGGGCTTTTTTGTTTAATTGAGAAAAATAAGCAAAAACAACAAAAAAAAAAAAAAGATCCTCGATTGTTTCGGTACGAGGAAGAGCTTACGATGCGGCATCTATTGATCAAGTGAAATTGATTAGTATAGACAGTTTAAGGAATACACTTACGCGCACACAAGTAGAATAAGTCAAGTATCGCAAGGCTAATGTATCGACAGCCGAACTTCCGAGTACTTACTGTAACGATTCGTGGATCCGCTTATGGCGATGTAATATGTTTTCTTGATTCGTAAGACTCGTTACACGTAATATCTGGAACGATGGACATTGACGGTACGCATAGAACTCGTTACAAATGTGCATAGAGCCGCATTCTCGTAGACTCTTTCCCGTACGATTGAACTTTGACCGTTCATATATTTTTGTTCTACGTTTATAAAGACTTTCACTGGTGAGAAAATAAAATTGTACGTGCGTTTGAGAAATCGTTTTGACTCAATCATGCGCTTTTTTTTTTTTTTTTTTTGGCAATCTCATTTTTGAACGCGAGCCGTAAATTATCACTGGATACCTCTGCACCGTCACTCGCGAGAGAACCATCGATCCGTCATCATAAACCATGTAATTATACCAACCTGGTTTTTCAACACTACCCCGTCGACGAAATCCTTTTGATACTTCGCGTGTCTGCGGGTCGTTCAACCTCGGAAAGAGAGAGGGGCCATTTTGGCCCCGATGCGATTTTCCTCGTTTCGCACCTTTCGTTTCGTTGCTTGTATACTCGAGCATCTGTTTGTGTGGAAACGTCGATCGAGGAAAACTCTTTTGTCCTCCTTTCTCGTCCGAAGCCAGACTCTCGAGCCAAACAAGTACAAAAAGCCAGTGGCCGGCTTTTTTCGTTTGACAGGAAACAAAGCGCGAAAAGTTGAGCGGGCCATTAGTCATTTTTGTACCCCGTTCTACATGTATAAAATGTTTGCAAACGGACAATCACATATGTAACGTGATCTGAGAAGCGGTCAGTAGGACGCGCGAGCCACGTCTCACTTTGAGTGTCTAATCCAAGTGCAAACGGGATGGCGAGTATGTGCTTCTTAATAGCTACCATTACGGCCTCGCTTGGGCCTTTTTTTTCAATGCCATTTCAATCACCTTTTTTTCTTAGAAAGGAGTTGGACAGAATTTATGTTTTATTTTCCGAGACATTTGGTTGCTTTGGGAATTTCTTTGGTGTTTTTTTTTTTTTTTTTAATCAATAAAACAGTATCGCTTCGATTGGATGGCAAAAATTTATGGCTTTTGTAGGAAAAAAAAATCAAGTTTAAAATATATGACGGTTCGGGTGTCTCTTGACGATAGTAGTAGTTCGGATATTGGGAAAATTCTTCTATTTTCAGCTATGGATCGATAAATAAACGCTGATATGCTCTTGACGTGTGAGCTATATTTCGTGAACATGAAATCAAATCCAAAATTGAAAAAAAAAAAAAAAAAAAAAAAAAAAACATGTGTGCTCTATTTAATATATGCCTGTGGTATAATAAACAGGTTTTTTTCACCTCAATGGCAATTTAAACTTCGTGGTTTGGTTTTTTACACGGCTCATTACGTGATTTCTATTCGTTCGATTGTCGCCAATGCCATCGTGAATATACAAGCCAACTTCGAACAATCAACATTTGACCTGGTGCGATGCTCATTATCGTGCGTACCCATGTACCAGTAATTCAGGGTCAAATTACACGAATTTGTTAAATTTATAAGCTCAAATTGCTCATATTTTAGTGTCATAAGTTTTTACCCGATGAAGAAAATTATGATGAAAAATGTACGAGTAGTTCGATATGAGAGACGATGCAAGTAATTGAAACAAATTAATCGATGAAATAGAGAAAAAGTAAACAATATGTTGGAAAAAAACGAAATGTAAATATTCGTATGGTTTACTAGACGGTGCAAGATTATAATATATTGTGCACTTGGTACAGAGTCACGTAAATAAATTTATGATGGAAATAATGATTTTTGGTGCAAGGAACTTTTTAAAAAAATAAAAAAACTTTTCTAGCTTGTTTAATACATTTTCCAACCATAAAGTATCGTGTGCATCGGAGTGGTGGGTGAGAAGAGGAAGTGTTTGCAAAAAAAAAAAAAAAAAAAAAAAAAAAAAGATAGTCAAAGTCGCTTCTGCAGTGATTGATACTTTAGCGGCACGGCACGCGCCAGTCCACTTTTTGGGCGATAGGCGATAGGCGATATTTGGCGATAATCGAGAACCTCCTTGAGAAACGATACTTGAGTAAACTTTTACTGAGAAGCATCGGACTACCTTACGGAGAGTAGGTACTGTTCGGGCTTATATACTAACTAAGCTGAATTCCGTGCACTTGCGGAAAAGCCAAACGCTCGCCTTGGACATCTCGCGGTTCGCGATTCGCTAGAATTCAGAGCTTCTCTCCTTCTGTAGGTACGCAACGATCCAGCTATCGCATGTACGAACAAGAGACGCGAACGATGGCGCTTAATTCGCGGGTTGGATATAGGTATGGAGTGCAGGGGGAGGACAGTTACGCGGTGGAGTGCGCGTACATGTCTAATACCTGAGTACAGATTCCTGCTCTCTTCGGTAAGCGTCTCGATGGGCATCGTGTTGAAAAACATACTCGAATAGTTGGCTTCAAGGTGGTTTGTGTTTGATTTTTAATTTTTATTTTGATTTTTTTTTCATTCATTTAGAGTTTATTTAATTATAGCTTACCAGAAACACCGGATCAATAACTCTGTCTCACTTAAGAAATATTAAAATGTATTATAATAATTCGTACACAAGTTTCTTTTTTTTATTAGTTTTACAATAACTTTTAAAAATACATTATTATGAGCTTGTATTGTTTTACACAGATTTTAAGCTTCAATAACTTTGACAAACAAATTTATTTATCCCATTCGAGAAAAAACAAAACTATTTTTTTTTTTTTTTTTTAATTAAAATTAACTGACGAAACATGGTTTTTGACAAAAAAAAAAAAATTATGTATATTATTGAATAAAAATGGTTCACTTTTTACTTTTACTTTAAATTCCTACCTTATTTTTTCATTCTTTTTTACGTTCGTTGCGTTCTTCTGTTTTTTCACTTTTTTCCAAGTACTTTAATAAACTATTATTAGGTTCATCCAAGCTTTTACCCGCAAAAAGAAAAAAAACTCAAAAAAGTTTTTTTTTAAATTGCCAAAAAATTATGGTACCAACCTAATGTAAACACTATGCATAGAAGGTATTTTTTTCCTGTGAAAACAATGAATAAAAAATTTTGATTGTTTCAATCGGGAATCGAACCCTCATCCTCTTGGAGAACTAATGTTGCTATATATATCGACGAGCATGGTAAAGTTTTTCTACAATAAATTATTTTATTTTATCTTTTACACAATTGTATATATATAAAACTGTAAAATTGTTTCTCTTAACAAAAAAAAAGAAAAAAAATAATAATAAATAATTACACAAGGGTTGTATGGGTACTACATAAGAGTGAACAATTATTTATTGGTTTAAAAAACAAAAATTAGCATAAAAAAAGATAGTTGCAACCATTCCAACGGTAAACAAAAAACCATCTTCATCGAAATGTCATTTTATGTAGACACGTAACGTCACATATGGGTTATTGTAGCAATATAAATTGTTTCCCAAGAAGCATCGGACTACCCAGTCGTCGAGCTGCAACTTCCCGCTTATATATAGCGATCCTTGTCTTTTCCGTCCACCTGCAACAATTGCAAAAAAAAAAAAAAAAAAAAAACGTTTCGGCCATCTGTCGAATGAGCCACGCAGCGGATACAACACACCTACTATTCTCCCCCCTGTGCCACGACCCCTTTCCTAATCAATATTTTTCTCGTAAGCGCGTTGCAAGTTGCTGCACGAGCAAGCAAACGTTGATTCGCTGCAGTCGAAATCAGTTTTTTCTAGATTAAACCGAGATAAAACATTTTTGTTATAATTATCATGATTTTACATTTATTAATTTCACAGTAAGTCGTTAGACTCGACCGATACAGCCTGGGGAGTCCAGGAAAAGTTAATACATTTATTATATATTTCTTCACTGAAAATTTCGTGAAAGTTAATCGAACTGTTGAATGAAAAAAAAAAAAAAAAAAGAAAGAAAAAGGTGAGTATTAAAAACTATTGCTTAAACTAAATATTGAATGTATATGTATATATGCGCGCGCAGCACACACGTAGCAGAGCTGGTCATGAACGTGAACTGCAGCTCCTACTCCCCGCCTTTCTCGCGTCCCGCCTCGCTTGTATATTTGCGAATAACGTTAGTCGAGGTAAACCGTTAGAGCGCTAGCAAGAGCAGCTCTTAACGGCATTGCTCGATTGCCGACTGTATACTTACGAGTCGCTGCAAATTGAAGGCGTAGCTTTTTTTTCCAGAGTAGCTTCCCGCCTGCTGTTGCCCTCCATGATTGCAAGGATGAAAATTAAGAAATGTGGAACAAACACGGATTTTCCCGTAATGAGTTGACTCGAATTTCTTTTTTTCCTCCTTCGTAGGGGATCGCGTAAGTAGTAACAGTCGAGTGTAGGCAGACGCAGTTTTACTGCAACATCATACTACATATCATCTAATTGTAGGTATACTATGTGTACTCAATAAACACATTCGAAGAAATACACTGCACCTAATGACTAACAATGTATAGAAACCAGGGTCGCCCAATTGAGTATTCAAACGTAACTTGGACAACTACTAATTAAATTTCAAATTAACTGCATTATTTTGTAAAATATCGATAAGTGGTAGAGTTACAAAGTAATTCGAATGCAAAACGTGGCAATCGTTTATTAATAAAATAGCGTCAAAAGCCGTAGCCTGGACGAAAATCGGAACGACTCAATTGCTTCGCGGAATAGACAAAAAATGGTACCTACAATGAGTCCCCGTGAATTTTCTCGACGTGTGACGACCACCATCATACTTTCCTCGGAAGCTATGCGGAGACACTCGATTTCATTACGCAATGCTCGCCAGTTGATCTCAACGAGCCCATCGAAGCAACAGGAGATATAAATAAATAAAAAAAAGAACCTTTATGTAATTCAATCAACTTTTCGCTTAGAAACGGCACTCGCGCGTGTGCAGCTCAACGAGGAGTGCAAGCAAAAAAGAGAAAACTCTAGTCTGTTTTCTAATTTCAGCGTAATAATTGCTCCCGTGTCCGGTTGCCGTATCAAGTGAGGAAAGTGGTTCCGCCGTACTGACGACGCGATAATACGTACGTCTGTTGCCGTTGCCATTTTTAATTTAGCGCGCCGATGACCCTTGCCTCGCCGAAGACAAAAATATGTACGATTCATGAATATTCAAGTGAAAGAGTCTCGAGGCAATTGAATTCGCAAAGATTTACCGCAGAGGATGAAACCATAGCAGGGTTGTTGCGTAATTTTGTTTGATTTTGGCTTCGTGTGCGAGGGGCTCAATTTATTATGCAAATACGAGTGCTAGGCTCTGTTGACTGTGCTATATGTTGCATCGCGCAATAATTGAGAAAAGCCATTTTTTGTTTCTAACGATGATGCGATTGCGTGACGTAAATCATTGCACGTGTGTTTGTACATATTTTTTTTTTTTACTTGTGATTATTTCTTTTTTTTATTTTTTTATATATATTATAGTGCTCTATGTCCGGCTCCTTTAAATAAGGGCACTTACTATGGGCATTAAAAATACTTTCGAATTATACTTTGATTATTAAGTCTAGGTATATTAGAAGGTACCACTTGGAAAAAAAAAGAAAAATACGTCACGTAATGTATTGAACTTGACTGATACTCGGTTGAGATAAAAAAAAAAAAGTCACTAAGACAAATCGGTTACCTTTCGATGACTCAAGACGCTACTTAATATTTATCCTCTTTGTTTCCCGTAAAGTGAGCCCATTGAAAATCATTACGGTGTTCTAAACACCAAAGAATCTCTAGACGTCACAAAAACGTGGTAACATCAATTAGCACAAGGAACCCTCGTCATTCACCGTCCATTGACGTTATTCAACGCGTGTAATACTTTTCTCAGCTATAACTGTAAACGAAAGACATAAGTCTACATATACTACCGTATGGGTACTTATACTGTTTCATAACGACTCAACGCCGCACCATATGTAAGTATACACTTTAATCGCGAACGGAACAACATTTCAAATCAAACAAACAGACCGAAGCGGCACGTCTGGCGGTGTATAGGTGTCGAAAAGTACACGATTTCCGGGAAAGCATAACGTAAGCCTAGAGGACGCTTGAAACAAAAATGAAGGAGGAAAGAAACGTGCAATTATTTCAAATCAGCCGTATATACCTACGCGTATGTGATTGCCTGTTGTAGAGATACGCGGATGAACTCGCGTGGGGTCGTTGCCTTTGGCGGAGCGTGCGAGACGTGCCGAACCGAGCATGGGTCGACCGGCCAAGCCGGTTTGCCCGTATGCGATTTGCATTGAAGAGACTCGATTCGTCTCGTGAAAAAGATGCCAACCATCGTGAGGTATACTAATATACATATTGTCCAAGTGGTCGGTGAATCGTGTACGAAATCCCGCAGGTATAGCAAAGAGACGCTTTTCAATTGAACGATTTGTGAAACATGTACGAATGGAGCATCTTGGTAGGTATAAACGAGCGCGCACTTGTGTGGCCGAGAGGGAAGGAGCAAGCGAGCCTTGAATGTGACGCTAATCACTTATAATTTCATGTAATTTCCAGCCGATTGTGCAAGGTTTGGTGAAAAAAAAAAAAAAAATAACAATTTTCCTACTCCGTCCCTGTGCTATATTGTGGACCTTTCCTCTTCATTTCTTGGCTCGTGTACCACTGACTATACATGGACGCGTACCTTATACTTGCGATGAACTTGACTGAGTGATGTATTACAGTGATTTGTAAAAACAAAATGCAAAGGTGAACTCGTGTAAAAGAGAAGAAAATATTCGATCAGAAATGGCCGTGTTTTTGAGGATAGAGGGGAAAGAGAGAAAATGCAAATTTCAGCGAGTGAGGAAATATTAAACTTTTTCTTGCGTCCCGAGTCGCAGTGCACGATACCATCAAGACGAGTTGCGGCTTAAGCACACGCAAAGAGAAAAAAAAGAAAAAAAGAAAAAAGTGAAATTATCCTTGTTTTTGCCAGACTTTCTCCAACAGAAAAAGCAACGAGCCGGTATAGTCTAGAAAAATAAACCTACTTCACAAAGGCAGCAACGGCCGCATCCAAAATATCGGCTCCAAGCGCTTTCTCTTCTCGTGGTCGCGGGCTGCATCGGTCGAGATGACCGGCCATCTTCATCACCCCAAACGTGACAAATTGCAACGAAACGCAGATTGCGCGTACGCGTACAAGTGCATATGTATATATATATATGTACATACAGGCCCCTGTTCGTCTCCGTTTCTCCGGGCGCGTGAAAGTAGGATGCAGCTGAAGCGTGCACGGCTCTCGTACCAAAAGGCATTGCGCCACGGTTGGAGAGACGAACCTTCATCTGAGTGTTTCGCGATGCGAGCCGTTCCTCCACATCGCGATGATTTTGAGCTTCTTTTTTTCTTTGTTTGTTTTATAGCCGAATCTCTTTCCAACCGGTTGCTGAATATCGTTATATCCATCATCGAGTGTAAACAAAATATGCGAAGGACAAAAAGAAGGATTGTTTTTTTTTTTTTTTTTTTTTTTTTTTTTTTTTTTTCTTGCAGTCCATTGAAATCGATACGCGAGTACATTTTGGTCGGAGTGATTGGACGAGCCATGAATATTTACGGACGAATCTATAATGACCAAAGCATTTTGGAGATGATTCGCGGAGGTCGTACAGGTACTTTCAAATGGGAGGCCTTTTTTTTATTTAGGCATGACGCGATTGGTTCGAGTTGGCCTTGCATTGAATGGTTTCGAAACTATCGGTGGGTACGATCGTGCTTTGGCGGTTAAAATATTTATCTTCAAATTAGATGCCTATATATACTATAAAATTTTATGAAAAGTAATTTTAAAACAATCTTACGATGAAACTTTTTTCTATAATAAAATACTGAAAAAAAAAAAAAAAGGATATATGACGTGCCCCAGTTGAAAGTAATCTAGAAACTCATTTGACACGAGTTATAAATGATAAATGACACGCACTCCAATTTCAATGCACAATGAGACGAAAAAATAGCCGTACGGGCAAAAGAGGAGAAAAAAAAAAAATCACCACTCGAGCTCGCATTCACAACCTTCGGGAGTAAAAAAGTTGTATTGCGTGCGTCAAAGTACCTGCGCGTGCGACTTGACACGTCTCGTCTAGCGCCTTTCCTCGCTCGATTGAGCCCCCCCTCTCGCGCTGGTATCTCTTGGCCAATCATTTTTTGCTATTAAAAGCGAGTTACCATTTTTTGCGCACTTACTCGCGGTCCATTCATAACGGCGGTACTACCAGTCTTTTCTCCAATTATTGTTGATCGGGACAACCATCGTGCGACCTAATGGTAATGAAATCATCTTCAACACTTTATGCACAGGTATTCTCTCGTTTGCATGTGTTGTGACCTTGAGAGACACCCAAGAGGCTGAAGGAGTCGTTGAAATCGAAAAAAACACTTGTAGCGACAAAGATCAGTCAAAGACCAGGTTGTCTTTTGTCGTGAGAAAAAAAAGAGAGTAGAGCGGTGCACGCAAGGGCAAACCCATCAACACTTTTTCGTCGTGTGGTGGGAGAATATTTTACAAATGACCTGCTTTTATTACCTGTTTTGAACATCTACGTAATCGCCTTTTCAAATAGCTGAGATAAATGCTGTGGTCATTTGCACTTTGTTGCGTCTAGATGCATGGGTTTTTTTTTTCTTCTTCGTTTTAAGAGCATGGCTCTTGTCAATTTTTTCATGGGACTTTGTTTCTTTTTTTTTTTTTTTTTTAATTTGAACACATTTTTTTACTTTTTTTCAACCAACTCTTGGCCTCGCAACAGGATAAATGTGAACCGCCAAGTGAAACATACAATTTGACGCAAAAAAAAATAATGAGTACTCACTTCGAATGGTATGTCACAAAGATTGAAAAAAGAGAGCAAAATGCTAAGACAAAAAAAAATGCTAGCGCTATATTTTATAATTTTTTCCGTCATTGTATTTCAATTCTCAAAGAGTTTTTCAAATTTATTAAAAGAATGTTTTTTACGTAGCTTGTAATTAAAGTTTCCGATTTTTTAATTTTTCAAATTATTTATAGGTATAGTTTCATCATAAGCGTAAAAAAAAAAAAAAAAAAAATTCCTTGAAAATAATCAAAAATTAACCCCAATACATTCAAAAAACAATAGACATACAAATAAGTATAAAATAAAAATGTATTTTTCGACCTGACGCAATTCTTTGAAAAAAAAAACCCCAAATTGTTGCGAACAAACACAAAAATATACCATCTTGTCTTTCGAACCTCACCTGATCAATTCATGTCCATCCGCATAAATTGTCATTGTCACGTCAAAAAAATACTTAAAACTCATCATACGACAGGGCGACAACAAAAATCTTGATTTGAGTTTTTCAAGCCCGGGACCAAACAACAACCGAAACGATCAAACAAACACGAAGACAAAATGGCCCGAAATCGGTGGTCATGCTGCGAACATTGCACGTGTCGTCATCAGGACTATCGGAAGAAACGTGTATGTATATACTTATACATCAAAAGGCAAACGACAGGATACACGTCATAAGAAACATCAGCCATCACGTAGCAGGGACTACAACACATAGGTATCAGCTCAACGGCAACAGGAAAGCCATGGCAAGAGAAGAGAGAGGGAATCTCACCGATCGCACAGCCGCAGCGCGACTCGACCCTGCAGTCGTTCGCCGGCGACTAAACTTTCGCACGCGTCCGTAAAACAAGCCAAGTAAACATTAAGTTTCGTGACCATTGCCGATACTCGTCATAGTTTACCTACTTTCAGTTAATCATATTTTTATTTATGTATGCCAATGATGGATTGGTGAAGAGGATAGGAAATAGCTGGGATCCGTGGACTTGGTCCTGCCGAAGCTGCTCGTGCAAAAATCACGCGGTTCATTGGTCGAGATAGTTGTTACATTTCCTCGAGTGAAGTTTGAGTTTTTGGTTCTTCGTTGCAGTGGTTCATGGCAGAGTAGGTTGGTTTTTGTCAGTGTTTGCGTGAGTGTTTGGGAAGTAAAAAAAAAAAGAAGCTGCAAAAATGTCGGACAGCACGATGGAGAAGAACATGATAAACATCGGCATGGGAAACAGGATCAGCAGGTCGAGCAGTTCGATCATCATCAGTAATAATAACAACAACAACAACAACATCAACAACAACAATAATAACAAAAACCGAGTGAGTTTTGGGTTCTAATTTAAGAAATTTGCGTCATTTGATTTTCAATGATTCGGTTTTTTTTTTAAATTTGATTTTTAAGATTATGCAAGGGTATCGGTTGACACTACTGTTCACAAAAATATCTAACGATGACAGATCAATTTTCATTAGTATGAACAAAGGTTAATGTTTAGCTTAAACCACACGAGCAAAAACTACGTCAAAGGGTAATTGAAAATCTTGGGCAAGCTTTGGTAAATCGTCGTCATTGTGCTCTTGAAAGATATTGGTTTTCGTAATTATTGACGTAACGTCGCTTTTACTAGTGTTTCCATAATTTAACATCCATAATGAACGAGGTAATAGGACACGCGACGATGCTTCTCGTCAAGCGTTCATTGAAGGTGAGTCCAGGCTTGGGCACAATTGTTTCATGGATTTTTTTATACTCAAAAGAAATATTTTTTTCTTTTAACGAAGAGCTGAGATATTTTTGGCTAAAAAAACATTTCATCAGTATTCACAACGCAATAATAAAGGATACATTTTTTCCAACAGCAGAGGGCAATACGCTTTTGGTACAAAACTTTATTGTATGGTATATTTTAAAAAAATACTTAAAAAATTTGAATATACTTATTTATTTTTTTTATATTTTTAATTGTAATTTACTATTTTTGCTGAAAAACTATACAAGACAATTAGCACGATCACCGAATCCATCGACCCGAGCTCCAAACACGAAACTTAAGCCTTCAATTTTTCCTACGTAAGTCTTGAAAAAGAAAAAAAAAATGGACAAACGACCGCACGACTGTGGTTAAACGAATTTATGAAAAATTTTTCCGCAAATAACGCAACACGAACACACATATACATCGTATAAATACGCGCACGTTCAGCCGGCCAGATTTCTCAAGAGCAGTGGCCGGAGTACGCACTGTAATGTTCGCCAAGGTAATTACAGAAGCGCGACAAAACCGGTGATTCTTTGCCGTCCCTACACGCGTATCAGGACCCGATTCGGAAAGACATTGAGACTTTTTTTAATATCAAAATTAATACACTTTGTATTTCAACGATGATATGAGTACATTGTACACGTACACATTACCAAAGGGTGAGTTGCGACATTTTTAGATAGTTTTTCGTGCAGCTTGTTTTCCAACCTCCAGAAGGTCAGTGTTTTGCAAGGTATATTTGCATACGAAACCACGTATTTTATTAACACACGCGAATCAACACATTTACTCGAAATACCTAGAAATGAAGAAACGCAATGGGGAAGGGGGAAAAAAATGGTCACAGTATGAGCGTTTTTGCGCAGCATCATAATTTGTAATGGCACGTGCAAAGTCAAAGTTCATCGTCACCCCGACCGGACAGTAACAACCACCTGGCTACGCTATTCCGCGAAGCATTTTTTTTTTTTGTATACCCATCCTCCTGTTACTAAAGCAAAAAATAAATTAAAAAAACCCAAGTTTTTCTGCTACACGCGAACCAAAGAGAGAAAAAACATTCCCACTCACTTCCGGAAGAATAAGGGGATTGTTCAAACGTTACCGCCACTCGGTCACGAGAAAACTCGCTACCCCTGCTCGGTACAGGGAGAGGGTGCCGGCTTCGCCACGGGGCAGCAGCACCGCAGCCCCTATTGATTTCGGCATCACCCCACTCTGAGATAACCGGAGGGTGAAAAGCACCCCCTCCAAGCCAGGTCAGGGAAAGGTGCGTGCCACAGCAGTGGCCGACCATCCCTTGCGGTGTTGGTATGTTTGCTCGTTTAGCCGTACAAGTCATAAAAACGGTACGATGGTGAAATCAAAATCTAGGATATAACAACAATAGTACAATAATCGGAAGGGAGACGAAAATAGACAGTATCTTCGCGCAGGGGCGAGCGAGTGTGTTTTGTTGACGTTACGTTCCGAGAGCTCGACTCCTCCCTCTATCGAGGGCCCCCGTGCACATCTGGAGTACTCTCGTGCGAGATGACGAGGACGCAGCAGCAGACGGAGGAGTCGAGGAGACGGGGAAACAGGACGTCGTCGCTGATCGTTAGTTGAACGGGGTCAGGGTGAAGCAGTGGAAAAAACAGTATACATACAATAAGCACGCAAGGAGGGAGGAGGGGCCACCTAGTTGTGCGATAATAATAGCGTCGTTTGCAACGAGGAGGCTAAGGCGCGTCCTGCGGTGGTCATGCACGCGCATAGCTTACCAGGTCGCTGGCCACCTCTCCGCTGTCCTCGGGGTAAGTGTGTTTTATAGAAGGTGCTTTCTACGCGTCTGCACCTGTGTCATTGTTCCTTCCTCTTTTTTTTTTTTTTTTTTTTTTTTTTTTTACCTTTGAGTTGTGTCAGAGTAATAGTCCCTCAAGGAGAGGACGTGGGGTACAGGCGGTTGTTGTTCGCTTGGCGTGACGGCGATATCCTCGCGTTGTCGCTCGTTTGGGCGGGAGAGTTCGCGGAGAAAGTTGGGGGGACGAGGCGGGCACACGCGAGTTTTCTTCGATGATGTTTTTTTTTTTTTTTTTTTTTCATATACATGCATGTGCGAGGGAACGACCCAAAAGTTTGTACTTGGCCGAAGTGGTGGGGATTGAGTGATTTTAGATTGGCCAAGAGTGTTTTTCCAAAAATGTAAGGAAGATCACGGGGCTGGTACAGCGCTTTGATTTTTTTTTTTTTTTTTCACGCGGGTATTGTCAAAAGTTAGATCCAACGTCTCGTGCGCGCGTTGGCTCGTCGAAGGGCACGTGAAATTTGTCGAGGATATTGATTTTCCGGAAAGTTCGAAATAAACTGTTCCACTTTGGCCGTACAGTCCGGGCTTTTGACGAAGATTTCAAGGATTTTTTTCCTTTCCTGCTCATCGTGGCTCGAGCAGTCCGCGGTGCTTTTCATATGTGGCTGGAAATGACAGCAAAAAAAAACAAAAAACATCCAAAGTGCTGGATTATTGAGCAACACTTTTGTGGGGAAGAGTTTTCAATAACTTGGTTTACAGACGAAGACTGTTCAAATTAAATATTAACGATAGCTTATTGCAGCACATGGGTGTTTATGTCCCGTAAAATCAAGCTACAACACTTTAACTGTATTAAACGATGAGCGTTAAAAAACAACCTTCGGTAAAAATTTGAGCGTAAAAACTATGCGCATTTTAGCGGAAAAAGATTAACAAAAAGTAAAATTTAATTAATAAAAAATAGAATGTATAAAAGTAATGCGTTTGAGTATTTTTTAACGTAACAAAAGGCACAGGATAAATTTAACTGTTTCTTTTTCAATACTTGAATTATCTTCGAAAAAATATTTGTTCATTTTATAGGATTTTGGAGTAAAAAAAAAGGTAAAACTAAATAAAAAATAAACCCAACTTTACTAAATGAGAGTCAGTAATATCACAAAGATCAGTCTTCAAACGCAAGTTACCGCATAAAACCCATATTTTAAATATAACGCGGCGCATTTACATTAATCACACGCATACATATATATGTATACATACACGTTTTCCGACAAGTCGTTATACGCGCCACGAGACTTGGCTTACAAAATCTCGCTGTCGAGTAGGTATTTATTTACATAACGACAAAGCGTCCTGAAAAAACCTTTCAAATTCGAAAGCACGTTGTGCCCGCTTTTTGAAAAATGTTCAATGCACCGTGGAAAAATAGTTTGACGTCTTTTTTCGATAGGACAAAACGTGAGAGACAAACGGCTTGTTTTCCATCATTCAGAGACGCGAAAATTGGTAAATACGCTATAGCTGCATCTCGACGATACTTACTCGCGAGAAGGAGACTTTCTCTTCCTGCACCTTCCGATTCGAAGTCGGTCGATCGCCTCTCACGTATACTTACACCAGAGCTGCAGGCGCCATGATCTCCGCGCTGCGTGAGATGCAAGTATAGCAAAGTATAGTACAGTATTCCGGGTCAGATTGCCAAATGAAAAAGACATCTGAAAGTACTTGCTCGTCACCACGTCGATGCATTTTACTTTGTTTAACGTGATTTTTTCCGTCCCGCATTTTACGGTTTGATATTTTTATCGCGTGCTACTTAAACAACTTTCAATGGTTTACATTTCGTATTACAAATTCAAATGTTATTCAAGTTGATGGTGTTTAAATCATGTATTATTGACAGACGACGCGACTATGAAGGAATTCATGGCACATGCAAGTAAATGCTTGGTTTTTTGCGCATAAATAGTTCAATGTTTTTGATATAGCTAACGCGAGAACAAGTCAAGTGTGCAGCCATTGCAAAAGAACTGGAAGCAACTTGGATTGATGAACGAGGAAAGTTTCATTTTTCATGCGCGATCCTAATGCAAATGACGATGTTGATTTTTATTTTGGTTCTTGGTCAAGGAATGCGACTTTGATTTTTCTATTTATAGAATTCATCCTATTGCCTTTGGTGTCTATTTTTTCTTTTTTTGTTAATCTCGACTTGCTGCATTCCATTAAAAAATCAAAGATTCGCTTAAACGTGGTTATTTACATGTTACTAATTATTCCTGATGGTTAGTACATGTGTTTAAAATCCAAAATCAATAGTTTACTCGCTAAAAACAAAGTTAGTAAAATTAAGAACCTTTCAGAAGACATGTGCGTAATTTTTTGTATGAAAAAGTTATATTATCATGAAACCTATAAGTTTTGTGTTAAATGGGGTGTCAACTAATAAATTCATTCTGATTTAAAACGACTTTTATCGTTGACAGTGTTAAAATGACGTTGTAGAAGAAATGTAGAATACGGAAAATATACAGGATATAATTTTTTCGATATTAAGTATGACAAAATTTCTTAAGAAAATGCACGGAGCACAAAAATAAATATACGTTTCAATGACATCCACAATTTCTTCTCGGAACACACATGCATAAAAAGTTTAGTAAGGTGTCAGGTTATAACAAAAACCCATTTTTTCCATACCTCTGTTATAAAAATACCGGTAATTAATTTTTTCTGTGTAAATATGCATCATTGCGTTATTATAAAAAAAAAAAATAACAAATTATTATGGCCTCGTAAAGAAAATAAATTTCGTTTTTTAACAACTCAATTCAATTTCCCCCATTTTTTATAGTGTCAATGAACCTTGACGTGCAACAACGACCAACATATATTATGTATGGACGTACAATATGACTCCTTCCAACGAATTCTAAGAATTTCAAGAGAAAAAAAAAAATTTAGATTCTAAAATATTTATGATCTATCAATATAGTTTGGTCTTGTTACGTACGAGGACGTACCAAAATCTATCGATTCCACAAGTGCTTGCCTAATACCCTTTAGCCTCTAATATAATTTAACCATTTACAATTCATCGTATCAGTTATAGGTCAAGTTCAAGTGATAATTTATGGATCATACAGTGGATGATGAGCTGGTCATACAAAAACCAATTTTTTTTTTTTTTTTCAAGTCAAAACTCAGAAATAAAAAGTAATGAAGGACCAGTTTTAGAGTAGAAGTATCTTAATTTTATATTCCTACCTTCGATTCATAAAATGTTTATTCATGATAGAATTAATATGATTTTTATTCAATGACGTTAAACGGTACCTTACATTAAAAGTCAGAGCATGTATCTTTATTTCTAACAATTCAACAATTTATTCTCGTCGCACACTGGATTACTTGCTCATAACGAGATACAAAAAAATTTGTACATGATAACTTGAGTTTTTTTTTTTTTTCACAGAAATTAAGTTTTTATTTTATTAAATTTTGAACTTGCTTCTCAAGATCAATCAGGAATCTGAAACAAAAAAATTTATTAAAAGTATATTCCCATACTTAATTACTAATTACTTAATTCTGCAGAAGTTTGTCACATTCACTATTCAGAGTTATTAACCTAGTGCGGTAATTTTTCATGATTAAATTGTTTTTGAAGTCCGGAAAACTTTTAGTCGGCAGCGGCACAAAATTAAAAAAAAAAATTAATGTTTGCAGAGTTACTAATATTACAAAAAGATTGTATTAAAAACATTAAATCCTGACAAATTTCAGTATACTTAATCAAGTGACAAAAGTATAAACAATTAATTAAACTAATTTCTAATTTTATTGGGTAAAGCACTTTAACACAGTTAAAAGAAATAATTGCCGTTCACGTTGGAATTGGATGATTTTTTTTGTAATTTATGGTACGATTGAATAAATTGGTCTTTAATTGTTCTATGGTAACAATTAAAAACGCAAGAAAAATTTTATAATTTGAAACTGTGTGTCCACATTGTATTTCAAAGAATTCAAGAATATACTTATATTGCTACATTTTTTGTATTATTATATTATTATATTATTTCGAAATATAAACATGCATAATATGAACAAGAGGCGTCAACATTCGAATAATCTTTCGTACACGCAACACAATTGCTGCTAGTTAAGAGACGCGCCAAGCTGTTACCCGCCCACTTACTTGCTTGCCACGCGACTGAATGCGTGCTCTTAGGTACTACAATAGAGAAAATTAGCTTGTGCATAAATGCTCTAGGCTTTTTTGTTTGGTCCCGTAAAAAATAAATTTTTTATAATATCGTTTGGTCTCACTTCATGGTTATTTAACAACACTCACCAGAGTCATCTTGAAAAAAAAACAAAAAAAATTACGTCTCAATAAATAAATCGTTACTTTTTTTTTTTTAGATACGTATTACGTGGTGCATCCGAAAATATCACAATACAAAAATGACGGTCCCTTTGTACAGACGAGTAGCTCCTTCTCAAGTATCGAGCACAATGATACATTTTGCGAAGCTGGGTAAAAAAAAAACAAAAAAAAAAACAAAAACACCAATAGGTCAACTTACGTACTGCTCTGGTATACTTATGTCGTGCGCTCGCGCTTCAATTGTATGCAGCACAGCAGAGTAGGATGGAGGAGAACAAAAAATACAGTGCACGCAGACGCTTACTCTACGTGATAAGCGCTAATGCTACTGTACTGTATAAACATACGACCTTAATGCATAAATTTTCTGCCACGAGTTCAAAGTTGCGATCTCCCCTCACATATCCCCCCAACACCAGATGACGTTAAATAGTAACAACATTTTTGTTTCTTTTCTTGCTGTAAGTATGTATACTTGTATGTATGTGTATTCAACAATCGAGACTTTTTCAATGACCGCGGACAGGTTTTCGTCACTGCAGCTCTTCTCTCTTCGGAGATTTTCTAGCAAGCGGCAATTATTATGTTGGGTTTTACAAAAAATGTCACTCCTTCAGTGTTATGCAAATTTTTTTCATGCTACAAGTAGAATTAATTTTTGTATGATTATCTTTGAGAGATAGCGTCTTGTTTTTTTCGGATGTATTTACCTTTCTTGTGAGGAGCAGTGCATCGCGTAATGGGGCGATTAGATATTATATTTTTCTTTCTTGCCCAACTTTCGAACAAATTGCCTCAACTTGATCGATGTTTTTTAAAGTTAAAACTGGTATAAATTTGTTGACACTTCTCTCGATCAAAAATATAATATAAAGCAACTACATTTCAATGAAACGTGCAAAGGGTATAATTGACAGGGTAGATCGTAATGCGTGTTTTAAGGCGTGCGAGTGCATGTCATTGCACTTGGATGTGTATTTTTTTTGCCAATCCAAACGGTTTGCATTAACAAGGCGAAAGGAAGTGCAAGAACGAATCGAAACAGTCTACGGGTTAGCGCGAATTTGCAATTTTAATACCGGTTTCGGTGCGTAGAATTGACTTGCAACACTTGACATTTAGAACAGTCCATCGCTCATTCGGCTTTCGACGATGTGCTCGATCATCGCCGCGTTTGTTACAAAGGTTTTTTTCTTTCATCAAACAAAAATAAACAAAAAAGTAAACAAATGGATAAAAAAACTTACTATTTTGCAGTAAGTTTTATTAAAATTTAAAATTTCGGTTGGAGATGTAAGTGCATTTTGGTATAAGTGTTGTGTGTGACGATGCAGTTCCGCGATAATTTTGGAGTTTTGTGGGGCTTCAAAGGGGGGTGCCAACAGTAGAGTTGCATGTAGAATCAGCCCATACTTAAATTTTGACACCTAGACATAATGAGATGATGAAATTTTTATTTACAAAATTGTTATTAAACGCAGGGAGTGGTTCAATTTTTTTTCTATCGCAGTTCCATCTACTAGGAACTCGGTGAATTACATTTTCCGTCTCAGCATCTTTATCGGACGAGCAAAACTATCACAGAGCATTAGCATTCGAAAATTGGTTTTAGTTGACAAAGAACAAACAGTTGACGTTAACAATGTGTTGAAATCTTTAACGAAGATTTAATGAATTTTTTAGTTTAATAAAGAAGCTTTATATTAAGCTTTATATTAATTATATTAAGCATTATAAAACAAAGGAATGTGGTAACAAAAATTTTTCTTATCGAATAAAAAAAATTAATTGGAGATATAACAGAAAAATACCGTAAAAGTTAATATTAATTATCACGTTTCAAAAAAAAAATTTTTTTATTTTCTAGGACTTGGTTTTGTCATACCTATTCGAAACAGGGTTATCTATATTTTGAAATTAAATTTGTTCGGACGAGTGACTAATCGATTGAGTAAAAAAAAAAAAATTTATATTACATTCGAGACAAATTGATTGTTCTTCTTTAGAACATAAAAATCAAATTCATACACATTAAATATTTTACAGTAGCAAAACGTCGTTCCATCATATCGAAGGTCGACAGGGTCAAACATCGGGAAATAAAATTAATAAAAAGAGAAAATCGTCCAAAACGGCCACTTTTTTTTTTTTTTTTAATCAACCAGCTCATGTGACAAATCCGCGTTCCTGATGAGTATACCTCTAGAAAAGATTTTAAAAAACCTGTGCTCCTCCGGACTCTCACCTATTGCCGTATTTGCGCAGGACATTGAAAAGGGAGAAGCACCGAACCCTTGTCGAAGCGACGGCACCTACAACAGCAAGGGCAGCAGCAGCAGCAGCAGCGTCGAGATCCACGGGGACGGGAGTGGGTCTGGAGTGGGGCCACCACCAGTAGGTTTGTACAACGACAACAACAACAGCTCCGCGACAGCCGGCGGCAGCAACAACAACAACAACAATAACAACTCCTCTCTCGAACTCGCCGGCGGAGCAGCACCTGCTGCTGGCAGCTCCAGTAGCGCTGGCACGCCGTCGACCCGACGCTGGGCCGCAGTCGCTCGCCTGCTGCGGCGCCTGCTGTTGGCGATGATACTGCTGGCCGGCCTCGCGGCCGCACTCGCAGCCCTGTGGCTCTATCTCGGACCTCTGTTTATCGTCCAGCTCTGCCTGGTCGTGCTGGTCGCCTATCTCGTCTCCGGGGGCAGCTTCCGGTGGTTCTACGTGGCCTTCAAGACGGCGCCCCGTGACCTCAAGTAAGGCTTTTTCGATCGCCCACACGCGACACTTACTTTGGCCGCGCTTTCTCTCGACTGTTCATCCCGGCGCTTGGCGAGATTTTGCTTTTGTTCTTTCATTTTCATTTTTAGCCACCCCATAAGTATCCGGGATTTTAATAAGTTAATACGTAAATTTCTCGTTTCAACCCTCACAGTTTTAATTACAATGCGTTGCGTAAACTTGACGTATGAGCACGTGATTTTTTCCACGTACTGGTGGAACTGTTGCGAATTTCGATGGTCCAGACAGTGTACGAAAACTACCCTAAAAGTTATAGCAAATCTCGATTGAGATGTACCAAGTGCTGGAGTAAACAAAAAAAAAAAAAACACATCTCCATTTCTCTACAACGTAGATCGACTTAAGCGCAATACTGTCACAGTTTAGAGTACCCCCGATTAACCCTCTGTCACCGTAATTTTTCAATCTTTCCCGTGCAAGGAGACGCAAATCTCGCTAATGACAAGGTTTTCGCGTTGGCGCCACCATGTACATAAACACTCGTGTGTACACCATGCATATATTTATACGCTGTGCTTCATTTCTCGCGTAGTACACAGCGGTGTACACCTACTCGCGGTCGCGCTCCTGCTTTCTCTCGATTCGATGGTGTATACAGTGGGGATCGGCGACTCTCTCTATCCGTACTCACGCTCGAAGCGGGATATGGGCTTCTTTATTTTTACACCAACCACGCACACACTCGCGCGGAATTTCTCTTTCTTTCTCTCGCGCACGCCGTGTACTTTTCCCCCTTTTATACGTATACTATATACCGGTGGCTATACGAGTCATTCACTATCTCCCGTCACGCGAAGTATAGTATTAGAAAATCGGGAAGAAAGTACCGATACATGCGCACTGGATTTTGATTGGCGATTTAACGATGTTTCGGCGTCGGCGAAAGATACGTCCGAAGACCGATTCTTTTTTTTTTTTTTTTTTTTGTTCTTCATCTCCAACGCCGACGCATTACGTAAAACAACGCGCGTTGATTAGAATAAGTGATGGCTAATCTCTATCGCTTTTCACGGAGTTTAATCTTTGGACTAACTCTGACAATAAGTACCTACGCGTTGTGTGCCTTTTTTTTTTTTTTTTTATCTCATGTCACGGTCGAGTCGATTGTTCTTCCACATAATTTATTCGGCTTTTTCGAGAATACCGCGTTGTACATGCGCCTTTGAGCAAAGTCTATGGTAATTTCCGATGTTTGCGATCGGGGCCCAGTTGCGACTTTGTGTTTGGGGTTTTTTTTTTTTTCTTCATAGTTTGGTCAAATGATAAACTCCTTGAATATATAAGAATGTTGACAGAAAAAAAAAAATTGTAGTCTTGGCATATTGCTAATGATGTTATCGATCGATCGTACCTTTTTTTTCCACAGTCAAACGATCGATTGGCGATTCATTCGTTCATCAATGCTTGAAGGTTGAAACAACAATTATACCGTTAGATTAGTTCTTTCATTTTTTCATTTTTTCATTTTTTTTTTTTTTTTTTTCGTAGACAAGCTCTTTTGTAGCAGGAAACTAATCGATGTCTTTTCTTCTCTACGCATTCAGAGTCAAGCAAATTAATATAACTACACCCATTGTCTCGTCACTGGAATTTCATACAAATAAAAAAACTATATACGATCGACTACTATATAGAAAGAAATCGGTAATAACAGAGAGCCACCTAGAATCATAAACCTCAAAAGTAAAACATAACACGCGAAGCTGAATTGGAATGGCAATACTTACCAAATTGGTATTTTGTCTCGCGTGTACGTGACAAAAGGCCGACGTGGTGTAATTTTCACGAACTCGCGATTTCCTTCTTCTTAACACATAAATCGACAATAAACAACCACGTTTTCCTCATTCGCGTAAAACAATTTATTTAGCATCAATGATGAAACCAACGAAGGGGTATAAAAACCCATGCGTCAAGGATACCCACGTGTGAGCGCGTAAAAGGGAAAACGAGCTCGTAAAACAACAATCCAAGAAAGTGACAAAGAGAGAAAGATAAAAAAAGATGCACTCCCTTATATACGCGCGTGTGGGTGCGTGAACTCACTTTTTTATCTGTCACAATTTCGCTCGATGCTCAGTCACGGTATGATTACTTCGAATTATTTCATTTGCCATGCGCTCATCCGAGTCACGATAGTTTTTCCCCTGTGTTCTTACGTGCCGAGATAAGTGGACGAGGAAAAATTACGCCTTTGCGTGACAATCTGACAGTACGAGATACTTTTTTTAGCATTCACGAGTCATGGGTTTTTTTTAATAGGCGAAAACCGATTTCGGATCACGTATGGAAGAGCCCGCCGATGTTTGTTTTCAAAGATACTGACAATGCGATTTTTTACCGATCAAAGAAACTGTTTCCATTAGAGGTCAAGCGGGTGACTAGGAAAATCCTATTGATTTGTTGTGAATGTAATTTGTACGTGCAGTCGTTTTCAAAATTTTGTTCCCAAAGCCATACATTAGGTAAAATGTCGCTTTCGCGTGCTTCTTACCGATTTCATGGGTGATCGTTACTATATACTTATCGAGGGGAGGAGGACAAGAAAAATGATAACATTTTCTACATGTGAGAAGTCAACTATTGTTCAACATCATCACGTGTACCTAGTGACTTGAAAAAAGGAGCTTTCAAAATAACCCACGTGTCCGCCTCCGAGTCCATTTGACTATTTTTCCTTTACGCGCACACGTACAAAACTATACACTCGCGCGCGCTCATGTAGGTATGGGTACGCACGCGTCCACGGTTTGAAGTGCGCGTGACGTGAAAGTGATTGTGACGTTTGCATGACGGCGTCGATGTATGGAGTCGAACAATTTCGTGATTCACGATTCGAGAAAAGTAAATCCCAACCAATGAAGTAAAAAACCGCGAGGTCGTTGCATAGTCGGGCTCGACTAGAGAAAAGTTGGCCGACGCCAACTCTTTTTCGCCTCATTTAGCGACTGGTGTGCAGTTTCCTCTTACACTCTCTCTCTTTCTGTCTCTGAGCGTGCATGGAGAAAAAAAGACATGGGGAACGTCCATTTGAATTTTTCTCGGAATGTCCGTACAATCGTTTGGTTCTGCTTCTTTTTCCCCTCCCTGCTCGGCCATTCCCGATGACGAATGTAAAAATGTGCGAACATCGTTAACATACGTCCCTTTTTTTTTTCTTCAAACACTAAAAAACTCGTACTTTGTCAACAACGTAACAGGCCTTCCTTCGAATCGGCAGCGTTTGAAAAATACAAGCGCAAAATAGCAAATAAAACAAAAAAAATTAAAAAGTAAAACCCCCGAAGAAGCTAAACATGATTTTTGCAGAGCAATATTGCGCTACGTGTGCTTGCTGTGGACGATAAAGGCTCACGAGAAGAAAGACCGGAGCGTGGCCGACATATTCCGGCAGCACGTCGCCCGTAACCCCAACAAGCCGTGTTTCATTTTCGAGGATCAGGAATGGACGTTTCAACAGGTATGTGCCCGCGATATCGATTTGCCGCCCGATGGTGAACGAAAAAACCAATGGCAATGACATTTTCCAGGTCGAGGAGTACAGCAACAAGGTCGCTACGGTGTTCAAGACCCACGGCTACAAGAAGGGCGACGTAGTGGCCCTTTTGTTGGAAAATCGGCCCGAGTTCGTTTGCATCTGGTTGGGCCTCAGCAAACTCGGCATCATCACTCCCCTCATCAACACCAATTTGAGGAAAGCCACCCTACTGCACAGCATCAAAGTGGCGGAATGCCAGGCGCTAATCTACGGAGCTGATTTGTCAGAAGGTATAATAATAATGCAGGTGTACACGCAATGCGCGGCTCCAGAAGAGCAAATGTATGTTTATTTGTTTGTTCATTTTTTTTTTTTTTTTTTTTTTTTTTTTTTTTTTTTTTTTTTTTTTTTTTTTTGAACCGGTTGGAAAAGCAAATTTCGGCGGCGGACAATAGAGAGCGTCGGTGTTTTTCCATCCAACTGGCGCGCATTCGAATACGCAAAAATATAACTAGGCAGAAAAAAAAGGCGAGCAAAAAAATCGTACGTTGCCGCACGCGCAAAGACTCGAAAGGAACGAGACAACGACGATGATGATGAAACTTGCATGCGTTACCTCGAGTTGACAAGTTGTTACTGGGCGCGCGGCCGATATCGCGTGCTCAACCGATTTACAACCGAGCACCGATTCAGCCGCGCGTCAAACGAGTCGCAGTTTTTTTTTTCTCGCGAGCAAACGATTACAAAGATAAAACTATGCTTGGCTGGCATTCAAGTGGCGTATATACATGGCAGTGGAAGTCGATTCGTAGGGATAAGCGAACGCTCTCGTTGGATATTTCGGAATAATTAAACGTACTGCGTTTGCATTTTTTTTTTTTTTTTTTTTTAACGAGTCGATGTCGAAGGAATTTGGTTTTCCAATATCGTTTTTTGTCCCCCTCGAGCTTGCAATCGCGTATCATTAATTAGTGCAGCGGAAAACTTTTATCGCAGCCTTTTCTCACAATTAATTATTTAACTTAATTTTTCATGAACACGTAAAAATGAATGTTTCACAGTAAAGAATACAGGTATTTATAGACTGGATGTGTATCGTATGTTAATTTCCTACACGAAAGATTGGTTAGTTATGCATGTCGGTGTAAGAAAAAAAAAAAAAAAAAAAAAAAAAGAAAAAGAAAAATTTCCAGCTAGTATTTTCCATTCATAACAATCCGTAGAGACAATACACGCGTTTCGCAGTCGATTGTGTTGTTGTTGTTTTCATCGAGACGATTGCACGTATCCAAGTAGAAACAATAAAAATAGGTTGCGAAATCAGCTCTATTGAGACGTTTGAAATGGACAACTGCATTTCTTGCGCAACAATTTTCTTCAGCCTGCACATGTATGAAAGTGCGGTTTTCAAATAAAGATTCATTAAAATACAATAAAAACGGGAGCAGTGTCGAATAGACTAGTGCGCTTGAGTTGAGCGTAAAACGATCGACATCATTTTACGACAAGAGAAAAAAAAAGAAAAAAAAGAAAAAAGAAATTCACACTAACCCATATTCTTGCTTGTTGCAGCCGTGAAGGATGTAGCAACGTCGCTGGATGCGAAGTTGGGCCTGTACAGGCTGACGGACAAACCGGACACACCCTCGGATGGGCTGAAGGAGAAGGAGCTCAACAACTTCTTGGCCGAGGCGCCTTCCTCGCCACCGGTGCTTCAAGAAAAGGGCTGCTACGGAGACAAGCTCATGTACATTTACACGAGCGGCACGACGGGTTTGCCCAAGGCCGCTGTCATCACCAATTCTAGGTGAGCCTCGTTCACGAGGGTACAAGGAGCAACGTGGTTTGTCGAAAATGAAACAATGTTTCTCTAGATTTTTCGCGATAATAACTGCACATGCAGGGGAGAATGATTGCGAACATCGACAAAACTAAGCCCTCGTGTAAATTTAAACTAATATCTCGGTAAAAAGAAATTGTGTACAGAGACGGTGGGACATTTTTAACGTAAAAGAAAAAATAAAAGTAAGATCGGCTCAATCAGTTTTAAACTAATCTTTTGCTAAACGTTTTTTATGAAAATTTAGCATCAGCTATTTTTATTGTGTACCGTATTTTTGTCAAAGCTCGCTGGTTTGGACGATTATTTCAAGTACAAAAAGTCCATGGTTTTATGAAAAAATAATTCCTATCATGCAACAACTAACGAACTAAAAATAAAAAAAAGCCATTTTTCCCGTAGCTAAATAAAGAATATTTTCAGGTTCATGTTTATCGCGGGTGGTATCTACCACATCGGTGGATTCCGCAGCTCCGACAGATTCTACACGCCCCTGCCGCTCTACCACACCGCGGGCGGAGTCATGAGCGTCGGACAGAGTCTGCTGTACGGCGGCACCGTTGTCATGAGGAAAAAATTCTCGGCCAGCTCGTACTTCAGCGACTGCATCAAGTACAATTGCACGGTTAGATCGCGTCAATGTATACAAAATGAAAACATACACACATCGACAGTCCAAAGAAACAATTACAGGAATTATCATCATCGTTAAAACAATGGTGTACAATACTCACACTATGGCAATTCCTGCAATTTGTTGTCACTGTCAATCAAAGCGATAGACTCGAATGAACGAAAATACAATTTTTTTTTTTTTTCTTCCTCGGAACCAACAGGTGGCACAGTACATCGGCGAGATGTGCCGATATATATTGGCAGTGCCCCCAAAACCAGAGGACAAGCAGCACAACATCCGCACGATATTTGGTAATGGACTGAGGCCGCAAATCTGGCGGGACTTTGTCGCTCGATTCAACATTTCTCACGTCTGCGAGTTTTACGGAGCCACCGAGGGCAACGCGAACATTGGTGAGTTTCCAGAGTTGGATGAATCCATGGTGCGCTTAGAAGAGAAGAACGTATCGGATTTCAGGATATACCGTCGCGTATCGAGGCTGGAGGGGCCTATTTTTTCATGCTAAATATTTTCCTCTCTCTCTCTGCGCACGTGATCAAAAGCGAATCGTTGGAGATTGAAAATGTTTTCCCCACTTTCAGCAAATATCGATAACAAAGTTGGGGCGATAGGCTTCATGTCGCGGATTTTACCTGCGGTGTACCCGATATCCATCATCAAAGTGGACGAGGACGGGGAGCCGATCAGAAACTCCAAGGGCCTCTGCCAAGTGTGCGAGCCAAGTGAGTGCGTTTGACGAGCTTGTCTCGGTACAGTACGTATCATCGTTATCGGCACCGAAAAATCATTTTGCCTTTCAGACGAGCCTGGCGTATTCATCGGCAAAATCATCCCCAACAATCCGTCCAGGGCGTTCTTGGGATACGTAGACAAAAAAGCATCGAAATCCAAGATTGTCCACGACGTGTTTTCCAAGGGCGATTCTGCCTTTTTGTCAGGTACGTGTCGCTCACCCCATATGAGCTCATACAAAATGGTTTCGAAAAAATGTCTCAATAATCGCGTCCATTGTTGCAGGTGATATCCTCGTGGCCGACGAGTTTGGGTACTTGTACTTCAAGGACCGAACGGGAGACACGTTCCGCTGGAAGGGGGAGAACGTCTCGACATCCGAGATCGAGGCCATCGTCAGCAACCTGATAAACTACCGGGACTGCATTGTCTACGGGGTTGAGGTGAGTACGATTACCTTTTCCTCTCGCTCGACTCGTGTAAACGATGCACCCCTCACGCGTGGCACAACGTGTTTCAGGTCCATGGTGCCGAAGGCAGAGCCGGAATGGCCGCCATTTACGACGAAAATGGCACCCTGAACATCGACAAATTGGCCAGCAACGTCAAGGAACAGCTCCCGGCCTACGCCAGACCGCAGTTCATCAGGATACTGACGAAAATAGACCTGACCGGTAATGCAGATACCTACCTACTCGGTGGTGCAATTTCATTCGGCTAAAATTCGATAAACACACCCTTGATCCAACAGGCACGTTCAAGCTGAAGAAGAAAGACCTGCAGAATGAGAGCTACGACCCCAACAAGATACGCGACAAGCTGTACTACCTGGACCCGAAGGCGGGCTACCAGCTGCTGACGCCCGAGGTGTACGAGCAAATACAGTCAGGCAAGATTCGCTTCTGAAGGGGGCCATGGGCGAGCAGCACCGAACTCGCGACCAAAGGAACAGGCCTCGCCGCTCCGCCGACAAACGTACAAAACGACACGATAATAATAAAAAAAAAAAAAAAAAAAAGCTTCGACCAGCGTCATCGAGAGGACAAGGCAAGGAAGAGCAAACGACTGTCCGCGCCACACGGATCCCCGGGGCAAGTTACGAGTTACGCTCGGGGGAATCGCTCGACGACCGGGGAAAAGCTGTATACAAATGCCTCGTACCTACATTATACATTACCTGCACTACCACCGCTGCTACACAATTATACATGTACTTGCAATTTTGGCTTGGGCCATTTCTCGCCAACATTCCTTTTGTAAATATTAATCAAGCGAAAAAGCAGCAAATACTTTATGGCGCTCCGAGCGATCGATCGCGAGCTGTCGTCGCTGTCGTCGATACATGGGATCGGGGGGGGGGGGGTGCTACACTTGGGGTACGACACTCGCCCTCTTTTTTTTTTCCTCCCTCAATGTGTATAAGGTATACACACGTTATATCGTACGCGACGACTCGTGTTTCTGCTATATACTTACAATGTACGATAATTAGGGACATAAATTGCACACACGTATATTTTTTATACGCATTGCCGTTCGGCATGATGATGATTATGATGAGTGCGTTTTAGGCGTTAGAAGGAAAGGAAGAAAGAAAAAATAAAGTCATTGCGCGATGGACGAGGAGATAAACGCGAGTTTGTTGTCCGTTATGGCGATGAAATCGTCGTCCTGTTTTAGGTAGAGATCGAAAGAGATCGGTTACACGTGTTTTTTTTTTTTATATATAGGGTAATGTGAGGGTGATCGATGAGAAACTGCTTATGATTTCGATATAGTGATAGAGATGAGAAAAATAAATAAATAAATAAACTATGTTGAATAGTGTAAAAAAAATGGTTTACCGGGAGCGAGAACACGTCGGTTATGCGTTTATGCGTTTGACGCACAGTTCAAGCGAATCATCGTGCTTTCTCGGCTTTTTGACTCTCTCTCGCACCTCAAAGTGCAAGAATCTTTCGGGTAGTAAGTATACAGTGTTTTTTTTTTTTTTTTTCGTTTTAGATGTTTTTTTTTTACGAAGATGAAGGAGGAGAGAAAACGAAAGTAAAAGAGAGAGAGAAAAAGTACGTACATATATGCGCGCAATTTATTAGCATGTAGTTTTATTTTAACGACAGACAATTTTATTATTTATTTCATTAGGGAGAGCCTCGATGACTTTCGCCGCCGCCGCCTTATCTTCTCTTCGACGAGCTATACAATACTTTCTATATCGTCCGATGCACAATTTATTATTACGTTTCGTTTGTATATGCATGTATGTGACTGTGATACATCTGTTTCTTGATCAACGAGGACAAAATATATTATTTTGTGATTTATTGTAATGTCCTTGCTGCGATGATTTTCTGTAAAAAAAAAAAAAAAAACGTGGTGCAATTCGTTGCGAGATGTACATTTTTTTTTTTTTCTTTTTAAGTAGCGTGAGGAAGTTAGCTGTTCGGTGAAAAAAAGTACCTTCAGGCAGGTAATTTCCAGAAAGCAAAGAATAATCAGCAACTGGAGTTTTCGTGACGCTACGATCGGAAGCCCATTAAATGTTACGAATTTATTGTTGGAATGACGATTACAAATTCAGAAAAGACTGTTATCAACAGATTGTAATATTTTATCTTCACAACAATGGGGGTCAATATCTCATCAGTTTATTGTAAACGTGATTAATTATTTTAACACGCACAGTCATTATACGTATCATTATTATCAAGAAGATAATGCTCGTACGTGGCTAATAAGCAAACAAAAAGTAATTCTGTAATGTAGCACATATATATCTTTTGCTACAACGATTAATTATTAACGACTTTTATGTTTTTAGACTCGATTTTTTTTTCATCTATGGTAGCTAAAAATCTATCACTTATCATTTTGTTAAGTACGTGCAAAAAAAAATACAGCCGTCGGTGATGCAGAGAGGATCTCCAAATGGATAATTTATTTTTATGTCAAATGGGGTATGTGTGCAGCTAAATGTTGCGATAATTTAGATTATATTGTTGCTTGTTATCTTTTTAGAATAAAAAATTTTACCGTTTCTTATTTTCCGTTCTTTTGCGTATTTTTTAAAAATTTCAAGTACTCAAGTCGATTTTATGCGGCTATTTTTTAAATTAATCACCCATGTGTTCGGTAAGAATCAGAAACCATAACTGTAAAAATAATTTACAAACACCTATTTTACAAATATATCATTATTTCACAGACTTGAAATCCATATTATTATTATTGTTATAAAATATTTTTTACATACTTCTTGTTTTTTTTTTTTTTTTTTTTTTTTTAATAATAAGTTTTATTATTTCATGATAACATTTTAGTTTATTATGAAATACACTTGAGACGATATTTTTAACATAATTTTTAATCGATTGGTTGGTTTTCAAAATTTACGTGCTCCGATTGCTTCAAGTAAGCTCAAAAGGATTTTACTTTCCACCAAACTTGAGAAAAAATAAATAAATAAATTTTAATCGCCTTCCCGAAGCAATATTATATTTCTAAAAAATAAACAAATGAATAAATATAAATTTTAAATGCACAGAGTTTTAGAGTCAATGAGAGATGCCGATTCCACGTATTATCAACTTACGAGTTATGTTAAATTGGAAAACATAATTATTAAAGAGAGAGCGAAAAAGAGTATAGGCACTCATGCACCATCAGCATCGGAGGAGATAACCGGTTATTTCCGCTTCCTCTGTTTTTTTTTTTTTTACTGCACCAGTGAAAGGCGCACGATGCACTCACTCTCTTTTGCTCCGATGTGACATCAGCAACAGCTCCTCGAAATTCGCCAAAAAAATCCTTTATTCACGAGCGAGTAAGCACCGAGACTGGCCTCTTAAAAAAAAAAAAAAAAAAAAAAAAAAAACGAAAAGGTGAAAGAAAGAAGAGAATGAAAAGAAGGAGGAGAGAACACCACCGTACGTGCGTACACGTACGAGCTCCAGGCAGCGATCGCGCTATGGGAATTCTATTTCAGGGTTCCGGTCGAAGAACCCCTCGCCGCACCGGCTGCTGGACTCGTCGTCAGCCGGGCCCCCCTTTTTTTTCTCTCTCTCTCTCTCTCGCTCCATCTGGTTGCGAAAAGCAGTGTGCCATCGAGCGCCTCGAAATCAGCAGCTAAACTCGCCTGCTCCAATCTTTCAATTTTTCTTTTCCCTCGTCACGTGTTGAATTTTCATTCAAGATTTCCCGATCTACGCTCGAGGTGACTCCCGATTGGTAATGCGCGTCGGGCGAAATATCACCCACCAGTGACAAGTAAGTACACGTGTGATGAATTAAAACATATTTGCAAATTCCTCGTACGTACTTATACTTTTGATATACATATATATAAATAAGATCTTAGAAATAATTGTACTCGAGCATTTTAGAGAAAAAGCATATTGCGGGCGAAAAAAATCGAAAAGCGGTGAACTTTGTCCCTATTTGGTGCTTGCCACGCTTTTATTGGCATCCGCTCGCTATCGAGTGCGCGATAACGCTATATACTATCGCAAGGCTGCTCGGAAAAGGGATACGTGCGTTGAGCAAAATTTTTTTTTCGTATGCATAATGTGTCTCTGCGTGTTTTTTGTATGGATAAAAAAATATATATAGCTGAAAAAGAGGGAGAGAGAGAGAAAAAGTCGATTGCCGCAGTAAGAGTTGTAACGGTAAGGCTTTTATCTGTTGGCCAGTGATGACGTCTTACGTATGACTGTGAACAGCGGCATTGCGGCAATTTCTGCCGATGCAATTTTGCGTCGGAACCTTTGAATTCCCTCTCTTTTCTCTCATCTTCCTCTTTCTCTCGGAGGTGGTCCTCGTTCTTTATGGCACGTGGCGGTACGTGTATAGCGAAAAACTCCTTTGCAATGCCATAAACTCTGAAAAGTGCGATTTCATCCCGGTAAATTGCATTTCGATGGGTCGCCGACCTTTTCTCTCCTTTTTCTTGCTAGGTGTGATTCGGTAAAAGAAAAGTCATTTTAACGATGCTTATCTATGAGACATTGACAATGATTTGAATTTTTTAATCGTAATAATTTTATACGGAGTAGGGCAGGCAAGTCTCATTCAATTGGTTTGTTTACTGTTTTACTTATACTGCATATAATAATATATAATGTACGAGTTAGAAAATATTTGTATAAGTGGCGCATTTTTTCGTGCTATTTTGATAATGCTGGGCTTGTCAAACACATCCTACTTATTGTTACAAAAGTTATTAACAACACGTGTAACTTGTTATTTTTTAGTCACGCAAAGCACAAACAGTGCGACAGACACGAAAGTCATAGAATATGGATTGTTCATTGTATGAATTTTTTTACATCAATATTAAAACATTTTTTTAAATCAGTTTTAAAATAAGCGGTTAAGCTCTGAATCGCAAGTATCAATATATTAAAATTATCATTGAAAATCTCTATAAGTAACAAAAGTTGATTAATTAATTTTTTTTGTTGTAAACTTGAAAAATTTGAAATCGCTTATTGCAAATTCAATAATTAAAAATTAAAAATAAGAAAAATAACGTACGGATCGATAATTTTATTAAAAAATTATTAATCGATTAAAAACTTCAACTCATTTTAATAATAAATTGTTTCTAGTGTCACTGTGGTTCACCTGCATTTATGTAAATACGCTCTTGATAAATATTTAGATTCTTAATGGTGCAAGAATATTTTCAACCATTATAATAAATAATTAATCATTTTCGTAGTTAGAAGGGTTGAGAAAAAAAAAATTGCGCAAAATAAAATAAGCAATAGTCACTACCCAATTTATGAATAAAAAAAAGAAATCTGCAAGCAACGAAGAAAAGAACGCAGCCGCGAATCCAAAATATTCCCGCAAACGCACCCTTAGCAAGAGTACCCGACAGTTCCAGTATACGCACGCGCCTTACAGCCCGAATCCTTTCGTATACAAACCAAAGTATTCACGGAGGTTAAAAAAAAAAAAAAAAAAAAAAAAAAAAGGAGGAGGAGTAAAAAACGGTAGAGTATACCTTTGCACAACGTGTATGCATGCGAGTCCATGCAGTACAGCAGTACACCGCTCTCCACCCCCCAATACGTACACACCGAGACACAGATAGAACGACAGCAGATCGACGCAGCGGAAAGTACACCGGTATATAGATACAAGGGGGGCAGTATGAAGTAGGGGGTTGAAAGTCGCGCGGGTCGCCCATCCATACGGGCATTTACGGACGCTCACCGCTCGGCAGTGATAAAAAGAAAGTGGATGACGACGACAGTGGCTGAATCGTGATTGTACAATTGCACATACATACTTAGGCAACGCAACATCTCGAGCCTGTGTCTCGTCTCCCTGTGGGCTGCTGCAGCTCCGCGGATAAACCTGCAAGTGAGGATCGTTTGTTTGTTTGTCTGTTCGCGGTTCACCGAGTAATATTTTTCTTACGCGGGATCGACACGGTAGATACACGCGCTCGTCCACCCCAATTCCATGGTGACAGAAGCAAAGTGCGGCAGGGTGATTGTGTTTTTACACAGGTTTTTTGGTTATATATGCACGTATACCATACAACCACTATAATGTATATATATATATATACCAGCACTCAGCGACGGTGGTCGCCACTGCCTGTACACCGAGGAGGAAGACCCACGAGTGCAGCCCCTCCGACCTCTCCCCTTCACCCCGAAAAAGTACAATCGTCAAGGAGCACGCCGACTTATTCGACATTACCCTGCATAAAATCCGCTCTCTCGTTACCTCCAACAGGTTAATTCCACAACTCCATGGTATATACGTACGTACCCGTTCGGAGGGATACGTATTATACTCCTAAACTTACGGAAATCGTCAGTGAAAGGGGGGGATGAGGAAGTTTTCTGTGCGGCGATCGATACCTCCCCCCCTCCCTGCCACCTTTCCCTTTGACCTCGGCGTGTGTAACAACAGTGTATAACTTTACGGCACAAAATAACGGCCCTGTCGAAGTTTCATATCACATCACATTCTTTCGGCTGCATGATTGTATCAGTGATATTAACGTGAGGAAACTTGTAGACTTTGCTCAGCTGCGCGGCGTAAGCGCGTCGTTTCGTTAACTCGGAAGAAGATAAGTTCAGGTGTATGTATACATAGATAAGGATTTAGTGTCGAACGGAAGTGGATTTTACTTACTTCACAGCAAGTCTTACTTATAGTTGCGTGATGATTTTACGAGCCAGGTGTGCTGTGGCGGTTCGCGACGTGGCCAACTGTGCGTGGCCGGATTTTAAGGGTGGCATTGAGCAGACGCCGCGTCGTGTGTTCCCTCGCGGGATTTACGCTATACTCTTGCTTTGACAATTTTTATTTCTATCAGGTATCAACGTAAATACGGGGGGTATTTTTCTGAATGGCAGGTTGGTTCGCTGTTTCGTTTTTTGAGGTGTTTACTATGGCTCAATGAGGTTCTTTACTTGACAGTTTGGTTAATGATTCGGTTTCAATTTCACCTCCTGATTCTGTTTTTGAGTATCATTGGTATATCACGTGCATATACTCCAGATAGTGAGGACCATGGCAAGATTTCAGATTATTATTTTGCCCACTTGAAGAGTAGCAAATAAAGTATCAAAATTATAACTGACGTTGAAACAATTATTTGAAAGTGGAGGTGGGCATGATTACTTGTTTTGTGATATAATCCATATAAATAATGCTTTAATAATGTTGCACTGAAAAATTTTTTTTTTATTCATCCACTGAGAATACGGCTCTTGATTACATTTTTTGTTTATGAAAAAAAGTTTGAAAAAAATGCTTCAATGCCTCTTTCAAACGATTTTTATCGTCTTGAAGAAATAGTGCACTATTTTTAGAAAAAAATTTTGCCGAGTAAGTAAAATATTATAAAAAAAATGTCAGCAAAAATTAATTAGATTACCTTCAGCAGGAAAAAAAATGTGACTGAAGTTTTGAAAAATTTATTACGTGATGAATGTGTACTTGCAGTGATTTTGAGAAACACCCAAATTCTCAGCTATCCAAAGAATGTACGATGTTTTGATTGTTATCAAGCCTCAGTCATTGCAAACTCTAAGATTTTATTTATACATTAGTAATTTATTTTGATCGAACCAACTCGCTGTAAAAGTTTTAAAACTCATGCAAGTTCCATTTTTTTACGCTCACTACTTAGGTGCTATCGCAAATTACCTTTTCAGAGTGTTTGCTTTAGTTGGAAGAGTGGCTACGTATATACTCTGTCGCATCGTTCTATTATGATGTAATTGAGATAAAAAAAAAAAAAAAAAAAAATAGTTATACTGCTGGTTGGCTTTTTGTGCAAAGTAAACATCACGTTATCTCTGCATGATTAAATCATAACCCTGCAGAGATGAGAATTTTCAAACTTTCCGTTCATTTATCAGTTGGTTAAAGTAGGTCATTTAATTTCCAAGTCCTATGCTAGATCGCCAATGTGAAACTCCATGACAATATTTTCCTCTCCTCCCACTTCGATGTAACAGACTGCAGATATGCACATCCGGCTGTTTTTATTCCTCTTCGATCGAATTGCGCATATCGTGTGTGCTTTGTGTCTACGTGTTATAGTATAGCTATAACTATAATCGTGTATCGGACAAAATTTACTTTTCCTTTGTTTTGGTTCTGGAAATCGTCTTTTTACAGGTTAAATCGCATTTTGACGAGGGTAACTGTTGGTGAATAAGCACCTTATTGTCGTAAAGTGTTTTCTTTTTTAATTTGGCGTAAATCTTTGGGAATCAATTTTTATTGTATTTTTCAAATACGCAGAAAGAGCGCGATCGCAATAAAGTAAACTCAGTTGCACAACTCGTGAAATAAAAAATTTAGAGTAGCCTTCGATTTTTTGGTTTTACAGCATTTGACACCATTACTGTTCGTCATTTGCAGGTATACATCATTTATTGGGTTGGAAAAGTGGGTCTACTCGTATACTGCGTGAACTGTTTGGTAGAAACAACCAAAAACTGGTTCGTGAATAAATTGTTGATTTAAATTCATTAGACAATCTAAGGTCAACGTTATTTAAATTACTCGTCGGTCATTTTTACTTACTACCATGCTGAGAATAAAAAAAATATCGTAACTACACATCAATTAATTAATATCATCCTCCGGTTGGTATAGTTCAAGTACACACACGTCACTGCGTAAATTTTTTTTTTTCACATCGACCCGGATGATAATAATAAAGATACTTTTAGAAATATCAAAACGTTATAATGCCTTGCTTTAAAAGCTGTAACAAAAGATCCATAAACTTAAGTGATCGTTACTAAATTTCAATAAGTACTTACCTAAATTCAAAGGACAAATAAATAAGTTTATGCGGTAGTACATCACCAGATTTATTTTGCTCGTTCGTCTGCTATCGTATGAATTATTTTATGCACCAAAAAAATAATAAACATAATAAAAATTAAGACAAAACCCGACCCAATAAATTTTTTCATCCAATCGAAACAGTGAAAAATGGAAAATCACCAACAGGCATCAGCCCGTTTTATTTAGTCTCATCATCCCATCACCTACAGCGCTGTACACTTTAAACAACTCAAGTTTATTAGACCCAAAAAATATAAATTATCGACCAGCCGCTCGAAGAACCAATTGTAGCCACGAGGAGTAACAAAAATCGACGTTTCATCACGGGGCCGTTTAATAATGCATCATATATAGCCCAACGGGGTCGCTGTCGCGCATACATTAACACCAGCACACGTGCACGAAGCCGTAGGTATATAGCAGCCATTATTCTTGGAGTGCTTGGTTCTCGTGAAAAAGAGCAATGGATGTATAAGGACACGTACGTAACAAGGAAGCAGAACCAAGAGGTCGCGCGATGATGGTATAGGTAGTCGGTCAGCTTTCGGTGTGTTTTCAGTGTTATTTGGCCCCAAGAGCGCAAGCGCCGATCGTTAAAAACCTACATCTGTGTATGGCTCGAGCTTTCACGAGCGCACATGTATGTACAAGCTCTCGGTGGGCATCGAAATGTTTCGTTTACGTGCCGGTACACCGGTGGTACCAGCCGCGAGGGGTAGTGAAAAAATGACACTTGCCAGCACGCTGCGGTTGTTCTACCACCCCTCGATGGGCCGATCGCTGATTTATACGTATATTATATTATGTGCACGTGCATAGAGAGAATTACGCAGACGAGATGTTATTTTTACCGCTACTTTCTCGCTGCGGATTTTAATTGACGAATACGTCAGTATACTGGGGTTGGAATACCAGACGATGACGCGAATGCTATACATATACCTACAAAGGTGCTCACTAGTTAACAATCGGAGCAATCGAAGGGACAATTTAGCTTGTTGTAACTGCAGGTTTGTTAATTTTTATTTTCGTACGCATTTTTTCCTCACTTCGCCCACTTTGAACCGTAGTTTGGCTTGGTAAATTCATGAAAATCCGTAGTCTCGAGTTGCGCGTGTAAATGACCAGATGTTTTATAAAACTTCGTTTATATATACACTGCAGAAGTTTGCATGAAAAAAAAAAAAAAAAAAAAATTTATCTACACCAAAATGTAACTACAACTCGCTTAAAATGTAAAAAAAAAATTAATAAATCACGTTATATAACTACATCGATGTGCTAATGAACTCGTAAATCCGATTGAGATTGAATGCTCATTTAATCAAAGAAAAAACTAATCCAAAGATAACAAATCACCAATACTTGTATAGGAACAATTTAAGGGACGTAAAGTTTGGTGCTTTCATTGGTATAATATGATCTAGCTTCCCTATGTATACAAAACCTTGAATCCGTTGTTCATCAAAAAATTGGAAGGAATGAAAATAAACCATCGCAATGCGGTACACAGAGTTGGATAACGTTCAAAGACAGAGATAATCGGGAGGGAGGGAGGGGGGGGGGTATTTTTGATAAGGAAAAAAAAGTCGTGCTTGATCTTCGGCTGATCCGACGAAGCCACCACAGTCCGCACACGAAAATAAGTACACAACAAACGTCATATGAATACGGGTACACGCGATTAGCTGGAGGGTGATAATTATTAGGGTGGCACGACTGCGAGCGCCAAGGTATAGGAATAGCGTACACACGTAAAAGTACAGTAGCCCTACCGTACAGTGGTGCGCATACGTATAGGCAAGATACACAACAACCCCCTATTGGAGCGCACAGCCGCCTGACAGTCGAGCGGGCAGACGCGACGGGGTTCGGTCTGGGGTGGTGCGACCCTGATCTAATATTCCGCGGTTCTCTATCTCCCTTCTTCTTCGTGTTCCAGCAGCAGAAGCGGCGGTTGTCAGCGTCCCCAGCATAACGAATAGCAGCAGCAGTGGAGCTGCAGTAGCGCCATGGAAGTCAGACTCGCGCTGCTAGTGCTCGCCGTAGTTGGCAGCCTGATGGCCGCGAGCTTGAGCTCGAGGTTCGGCCTCGTCGCCAGGATCGTGCAGCTTGGGCTTGCTGCTGCTGTCGTGCCGCTTGTCTGGACTTACCACCGCAAGCTCTACATCATCATCAGGACACTGCCCAGGGATATCAAGTGAGTGTTTTTTTTTTTTTTTGTTTTTTTTTTTTCCCCCTACTAGTTCGACTTTGACATACTTTTTTGATTCCTTAAAAAAGTGCGTGTTTTATGTCAATCGATGGATTCCAATGGGGATGCGTGCTGACCCAAGTGTATATACGTACGTGTGATGTATAGCGATTCGTAGAGGGATGTGACGTGTGTGCTTTCTTTTATTTCCCCGCGCGTCGTCTTTCGCGTTTTGCGCTACTGCTGGGTTATTTAAAAAGTAGTTGTCTGGGATCGATTGACCCATTGTGTGGCTTCGCTTGGGACTAACCTACCTGGTTTTGCCTGCATGCAGAGATACTTGTCGTGACAAAACTGGCAAACAATTCGGAAAAAGATTATTATGCGACCGTGGGGGTTCATTCAGGGAACTTTTTTTAAATTAATCAATAAATAAGGCATACGATGGAGAGCGGTTAAGGGTTTTTCAAGAGCTCGTTACTTGTGAGAAAATAATGCAATTCAATTTTTTTTTTTCTTCTCTTCCTTCAATCGTTACTTAAAACTATTGAAATGGTTCTGTAAGTTAATCGAATTCTCTTGTGCATTGATGAGTTCCAAAGCCAACTGTGAATTATACTACTGCATAATGACAAACTGAGAACATTTTTTCATCAAACGTTAAATTATCGATTTGTAATTTTTTAAAGATTTTGAGGCATGATACATATCCATTGAATTCGTGACATATACATTTTTCGTTGAGTAAAAAAAATGAATTAAGTAAGATAAAAACCCCGTAAAAAAGATTTAGGCATACACAGTTACCTTCAAGACTGAGGGTTTACTAACTGTGCATGGAGAAAACTTCTGATGTCGGTTAAAAAAAAAAAACTAATTTACATTTAACACTAAAGTGCTATAAAAAAAAAAACTTGGAAGAGTTTAGCTTTACTTTAATACCTAGAAAAAAGCATGAAAAAAAAATTTAATAGAAAGAATTAAATTTCTAAATAACTAATAATTTGAGACAAGGACAATCAAAGAAACAAAATACTGAATATACAGTGTATATGTACACGTATATACATGCATGTATACATAAGCGTTTCGATAGCAGTATAAAATTGTTTTTTTAACCTTGATGAAAAAAATTAATTAAACTATCAACAAATTCTATAGATTGTATATTTATATACATACAAACCCACACACACACTCATAAACTACTCCGAACCTTTAGAGTAATAGTTATTTGTAAAAGTGAATGTATTTTGATAATAATTTTAATAAAAAAATATCGCCCATTACAAAGATTAAATTTACTACAAAATATACTTATGATTTACGTCTATAAATAAATTTTTCCTACAGCTATTCAATTGAAATTTATTTACAATCAAAATAGTAATGATAAATAGCCTTGAATAAGACACTTCAAAATTTCAATGCTTCTGTTCTGCAGGCTGATCAAATTGAGTAGATTAGGTCTATCACAATTTATGAACGAGTTTATTTGAACTTTGATCGGAATATTTTTCATTAAACATCCAAGAGCTATTTTTACTTCTAACCACGTATGTTCATTTGAACGAAACAGCAATCGATGTAACGCAAATTTAGACTCATACAATGTCTGTAGATCTTTTTATTAGTTCATTACCCACCATAAAACCATAAAGATAATTTTGTGACAAATTTTCAAACTTGTATGAATTTAATTAATATTAAATTTTGAGGGAAATTGAAAATGATTTAATCTTACTACATCATTATCTCGACCGAATACTACTATCGCATATAAGATTGGCTTTTTTTAACATCATGTTATCAATGTATATTCTCATATGGACGAGGCTGTCATTGTTAAAAAAAAAAAAAAAAATTTAGAAAGATTGAGAAATAAGGATGGATGCAGAGAGAAATGGAGAGCTAATCTCTTCTAACTACAAACATAAAATATACGTAAAAAAAATGGCAATGTAATCATACTTAATTATTTCAATAATCAAGCGTCAGGGAGTATTCCTTTTTTTTGTTGATTTGATATCTATAATGGATTCACAGCTTGTCTTACGCATACTTATGATATTTAAGGCTTGAACTCTCAGGTCACTGGATTGCAAGTTTGACAAACCATAATCTGACCCACATAAATAAAGATTAGCGAAAATATCACTGCCAAATGGCAGTCATCAAACTCATAAAAACCATTTACTTTTTACTTTTTTTTTTTCTGAAATTTTTTTAATACTTTATTTTATTTCAACTCGTAAGTAAGTTTCCGCGTTTAGTTGTAGGTTTTCCTTTTTTGTAATATTTTTTAACATTTCTGCGACAGCCGATGCTTTCTAGTTTGCGAGAACTCAACATTACCTTTGCGTCTATTTCACCTTTTATACATATAATTATTTTCTTCGTACTCGCAGGAAAAAATATGCAATTGAAATTTTTATGCCCCAAAACATCGTATTCGCTCGAAGGAACCTTCTACAGTTGATTAATAACAATAAATTAACCTTTGTCGTTTAGTCAACAAAATTTGTTTGTTTGCGAAAATGTACATTCAAGAAGAATACATAGTTTATGTTCGACGTGCGTTTTAACATTTTTCAGATTCCTCTATCGCTACGTTAATGCCCACCGGGAGACAAAGCAATATGCGAGAAACAACACGACTGTAATGAAGCTCTTCAGGGAGAGAGCAAGGCAGCATCCAGACAAGCCCTGCTTTATTTTCGAGGATCAGACGTGGACTAATGCCGATGTAAGTGAGCTCAATTTTTTCAGTTGTCAACTCGTGTGTACTCCGATCACGTGATGGTGGTTGCTCATTTTTGATTATACAATATTACAACTACGTACAACACCATATTGTTGATCGTTTCTCGCGAGGAAAAATAATAAAAAAGGATTGAGGGAAAAAGTACGAGGGTATTCGGTGATATTTGTGTTGCAGATCGACAAGTACAGCAACCGAATAGCTTCGGTGTTCAAAAATGCGGGCTTCGTCAAGGGCGACGCCGTGGCGCTGTTAATGTTCAACAAGCCCGAGTACGTGGCCACTTGGCTGGGCCTGGGCAAGCTCGGCGTCATCACTGCCCTAATAAACACGAATCTGCGACAAAAGTCACTTGCCCATTGTCTGACTGTTGCCAAAGTCAAAGCTATCATTTTTGCGGACGAGTTGACGTCTGGTGAGTCACGTTTTATTGAGAAAAACAAAAATTACGATATTTGTACCTTGTACGACACGATGATGGTTGGTTGGTACTTACTAGTAATACAAATATTGCATTTATGGGTGTAGAAAATAAAAAAGTAAATCGTAAGTTTTTAAATAGCCCGGATTAGTCAAACTGTGGAGTGAGACATCGATAGAGTTTCTTTCCATTTGTTTTACATACTTTGAAAAAAGTAAGATAAAAATTAAGATCGACTCACTTTTGGCAGTGATAAAATGTCCCATGTATTTTTAAAGGCTTAACGATAAAGACGATACTATATTTTAATGATTATGATGTAGAACTTGTAAAACCTTGTGAATGTCGATATCGCCTCGATAACGACAATGTAAATCTCGTACTGAGAATATCGATAAATCTTAAATATAAATTTACATACATATATTTATGGCTCATTTTACGTTTATTGTAAAGAACAACAACAAAATTGATTTACCTGATGCAATGAGTAAAATAACTTAGATCGTGTCTAAAATTACAAACTGATTTAAAAAATTGCAGAAAAAGATTGTGTGTAGTTTAAAGACAAAAATAATTAGCTCTAGTTGAAATCTGAACTAATTAAAGTTATTTTATTCTAATCGATGTGTAAAGTTAAAGTATAGATCTGAATAAAATTTTTTTTCTTTTTAAATATAAACTCTTCAAGAGATAAAAAATATCTTTTCGCTCTCTATAAGATATAGTAAATAATAATCAATATTAATAAAATAACGTTACATCGTGCAATTATAATTTAAAGATGTTGTCAAATAGTGTTGGCACAACTGTCTAATATCAAGTGAAACTAGACTCTAAGGGAAACGTGTCGTACGAACGTATATTTATTATGCATTTAAAATGTAGCCTGATAATACAACTAAAATTATTTACAAACTAAAATCAATCAATTTAACAATTTGTTGGAGTGATAACTTATCGTATGACTTGAAAGGAAGAAAGAAAACCCCACAAAACAATGAAACGTGGGAAAGTAACAAAAAATTGTGTTTCCGGTGAAAAGCAATCGACGAAATACTGGAATCGTTGCCCAACATCCAGCGCTACAGGCAGGGAAGTGACGCCCCATGCACCGGCGGTACTATCAATTTAAATGAGATCATGTCGAAGGCGAGCGATGAGCAGCCGCTGATCGACCAAGAGCCCGGCTACAAAGATAATCTCCTGTACATTTACACGAGTGGCACCACTGGACTACCCAAGGCGGCTCAGTTTCCCAATTCCAGGTAAGCCATCGATTCACCTCCATCGATCCGTGCCTACACTTGCCGGAATAAAACTTGGAGTTGAAATTGTATCAACTAAATGTGTTTTCCTCATATTTCGGCCCATCGATTTTTTATTCACAAAGCCATTAAAAATAAATCAATTGGATTGAGTTTGTCGAGCACACGGGTTCAAGAAAAAAAAAAAAAAAAAAAAAAAAAAAGAGAGCCAAGCGATCCACGTTTGAACTTGATACTATGCTATAGTTGGAGAAAGAATGGGAAAAAAAGCCAGCGAATCAGTCGGATATATTCTATTTTAATTTCACGTTTATTGATTATCAGAATGTAGGTCGAACGCCTCTAGTAGTTTTCTTACATCCTCTCTCTGTGATTAAGTGTTTTAATATTAAGAGGGGAAAAAAAAAGTTAGTACCAAAGTCCAGGAAAACCAAGAATTTGAATAACAAAGCCGATCATCCGAGTATACATAGCGTATGCGTGGAAACAATATATACATAGAGTAGAGTGTAAAGCGTTTATTTAACTATGGTATGCATGTACAGCTCAAGACCCATATTGGGTACAGCTACGCGTGATGCATGAAAATAATTACAAAATTAACGTACGGGTCGCTCGCAGCGGGGACCACCAGAGGGGAGAGGAAGAAGCTGTAGCTCTTGTCACGAGTTCGACTGGATTTCAGTCACCCACCGGTAATTTTTGGCGAAAACGCGCGATCCGTCGAACCGATATGGGAAATCAAAGCCACACAGTTTTTCCTTTGGCCACGTTACTTTTTTTTTTTCAAGTTGGGCACTTGCGAGTTTAACGTACACGTTACGTAATGTGATGCACTGCATGTGTACCCAAGTAGGTATATGTATTACGTGCAGACGCGGGTGTTTAAAGTCAGGATGAAAGTGGCGCTCCGTATAACGATGGATCCATAATCTTGTCAGGGAGACCTCACAACTCGTGAGGGAATAAGATTACGACTGGGGTGCAACTATACGTGCATCCATTCTCGCGTGTATTTATGCATACGTAGACGTATACGTACATATGTAGTGCATGACACGTATAGCTCAACATAATGACACGTTGTACTTAATATTTTCCATTATTTTTTTCGAAATTTGCGTGAATCGTCCACGTATGCGAATACGCATATTGTATATTTCAAATAAAATTTTCGAAATTGTTTTTACTGCTCACGTATCGACAATGTACAATAAAAATACTTTGTAAATTGTAGTTGGTTTAACGGTCTAATTTTTGCTGATAGAAAAAAAAATGAGTTTCCGTAATCACTGTTATTATTAGCCAGTATGATATAAATTTATCTCAAAAATATTTGGTGACAAAAACTTGGGGCACGGAATTTTCATCGACGAAAAAAGATACATGCACTGTGATAGCTTTTCGGACTACAATTCATATAAACTGTATAAGATATAAATGTATAAGATAGAATGTCATTGAAATCAATGAACGACAATGGGCTTTCGCATAACTTGCAGGTACCTGTTGGTTCAAACGGCGACGTACCACATGCTGGGCTTGAGGAACAATGACATCGTCTACAACCCGATTCCCTTGTACCACATGTCCGGAGGAATAGTAGGTACCGTCTGCGCCCTGACCAAGGGAATACCCAGCGTACTGAGAACCAAATTCTCGGTGAGCGCGTACTGGACCGACTGCATCAAGTACAACTGCACGGTAGGTATTCAAAACCAAGTGTCCCTCGTATCACTCGAAATCCAAGTGTGTTGCAGTACACGTTTCAAAGGTGTAGGTGAAGTTTCTGGTTTTTTTTTTAATTTTTTTTTTTTATAAATTGCATCGCCAAAGTGTTGATAAACGATTTGAGAACAACCAAATCTATGGCGCACCAAGTGGTTAACCAGTTTTACTAGAATAAATACTTTCGAATGGTATAAACCAATGTGGGAAAACTGTGGAGTTGAAAAACTTGGCTGTCCCGGATTCAATGCGTTCACAAGTGTGTAAAATCTGTGACAGAAATATTTTACTCTCCACAGCCTTCGTACGTCAATCTTTGGAGAAAAAAAATTGTTTAGTTCAATAGAATAGGTGCAGCAGTTTACAAAGCATCGATTCGATTGTTCTTGATACATTTATCAAGAATATTATAATGCATTTGATAAAAAACCAAAAATTCAACTAACGCTTAAAACGTGTACTTCAACGCACTGGGTTATAGAGTGATCGTATGATTATTATGTAGATGTGATACAAGTGGTTTTTACCACCTATTTTGCGCAGATAACCCAGTACATCGGAGAAATGTGCCGGTACTTGCTGTCCGCGCCGGCCCGGCCCGAGGACTCGGCTCACAAGGTCAGACTGATGGTCGGCAACGGCATGAGGCCGCAAATCTGGCAGAGCTTCGTCAACAGATTTAAAATCGAGCAGGTGAACGAGGTGTACGGCTCGAGCGAGGGCAACGCTAACATCGGTAAATCCTCGATTCTTACAATTTATTGTGATACCCCGGTGCACCTATGGGGATGAAAAATACACGTACATGGTGTGATTGCAGTGAACGTTGACAACACCGTGGGCGCCGTAGGCTTCGTCCCGTCAATATTACCAAAGTCGCTGCACCCGGTCGCGATTATCCGAGTCAACCCGGAGAACTGCGAGCCTATCCGAGATTCGCGTGGTTTCTGCATCAGAGCCCAGCCAAGTGCGTATACGTATATATATCATACTCGAATTAACTAAACAGGAGAGACTCATTTTTTTGTTTGCATCTCAGACGAGCCGGGCATGTTCATCGGCTTGATCAAGCAGGGAGACGCCGCGAGGGAGTTCAACGGCTACTTGGATAAGGAAGCCTCGAAGAAGAAGACGATAGAGAACGTCTTCACAAAAGGCGACAAGGCGTTCCTTACCGGCAAGTCGTCCCTTTTTGTTTTTGTCTTTACCCATGACATCTTGGCATTTCTTTGTTGAAACACAATTTCATGATCTTGAAAAACTAAACGTCACCTTGTACGAAAATTGTACCACATGTAATTATTGTTATAAATAAATATGTACAGGTGACATCCTGGTGCAAGACGTGTACGGTTACTTCTACTTCAAAGACAGGACGGGGGACACATTCCGATGGAAGGGCGAGAACGTGGCAACTGCCGAGGTCGAGGGTGTAGTCAGCAACGTGGCCGGATACAGGGACACGACGGTCTACGGTGTCCAGGTATGACCGTTTTTTCCAGACAAGCATTGGTGGTAAACACGAAATGATTTTACATACATATTAAGTGCAATCATTCGAAATTACCTCGAAACGTCAATCCGACTCAATATTTTTTTTCAACACTTTAAGTATAAAGTTCAACTTCTAGTGCCTGTGCAAAGTGATTTTTTTTTTTCGTGCACTGTGGCACACGAAGCATTATTATTATTTCATAGCAAAACTCGGGTAGGAATCACGATCTTGGTACATAGCCCACTATTTTTATTATTATCCAAGGCATACATTGCGTTTATCCAAAAAATCCAACTAATGAAAAATGCCCGACGCAACAAACAGGTGCCGGGGATGGAGGGCCGAGCGGGAATGGCGGCGATAGTCGATCCCGAGAGCTTGCTGGACTTCAAAGCGCTGGCCGAGGGTCTGGACAAGGCTCTACCGTCGTACGCGCGGCCGATATTCCTGCGGATCGTCAAGGAGCTCGAGCTCACCGGCACCTTCAAGCTCAAGAAAATCAACTTGCAAAAGGAGGGCTTCGATCCCAACAAAATTCAGGACAAGGTGTACTTTAGGTCCGGCAACAAGGAGTACGTCGAGGTCACCCCGGAAATCTACGAGGAGATCATATCCGGCGCGGCGAAGCTGTAAGGAAACTCTCATCCGGATGGATGAACGGAAGACCCACTGATGGCACCTTATTGCGAAAGAAAAGAAAAAAAAAAAAAAGAATGCAAGGAAACACCGACTACGGGGAGGGAGGGATCAGCGACTACGTGAAGGACGTAAAAACTCTATATACACGCGTATGAGAAACAGTGTACAATTTATATACATAAACACAGACCCCTCCGTGTATAAAAAAAAAAAAAAAAAAGTATGTCCTTCTTTATACTCTCGCTCGGCAATTTAAGTTTTCGTGGCATGTTACCTGTACAGTGTGATTCATTCCACTTCAAAAGACGACAAAATACAAGTGATGGAATGGAAGTTGAGGAAAAAGTGTAACACGTGCATGAGCGGATGTTGTAAAGGAAATTCGTTATGTTAACTAGGTAGCATTTTTTTTCGCGCGAGCACTGCTCTGTTGTGTTTTTCGACTACTAGAGCAGCTGTCAATGATTTGTGCAATTGCTCGTTTTGAAAATTATGAGGTAATTAGATAAATAGGGGGAAAATTGTCAAAAGAGCATTACGCGAGTTCTATGATTTAGTAAAACTCGGAGCTTAGACTCGCGTAGCCATCTATACCTTTATAGTTGAGTGCACAATGGCAAAGATTTCGATTGAGAAGATGAATAAATACTATGTACATTTTTTCACCTTTTCTTTGTTTTCTCTCTCTCTCTATCTCTCTCTCTTTCTTTTCTATCTCTCGAAAGAACCTTTTGCTGACGCAATCATGACGTGCATTATTATTATTATTATTGGTTTTTTTTTTTTTTTTTTTTTTGAGGGCAAAAGGATCTTGAGAAATTAGTGAAATTCTTTCTAAAGTTAACTTGTATGTGTATGATTAGTACAACAAAAAGGCATTTTATATTATTCCTTGTTGTTTCTATTAATGTCGTTGTAATTTTAATAGCCCATCTCGTTTCTTGTATAGTGGTATAATTGGCACTCGAGTACATTGGGTATATTTTTGGGGTGAAACGAAAAAGTTAGCAACAACTAAAGTACACCATTATAGGCTTTGTAAAAAAAATATACATGTATAAATTTGTATCGCACTTTCCGTAAACATTTTATTGACAATTATATATTTAAAAATTTCATATTTTTTAGACTTGCTCGAAATTAAAAAAAAAAAAAAAAAACATCACTGGCGATGTTTTTTTACTTCGGTTTCGCCATGATTTTTGTCTTAAAAACTTATAGAGGATTAATGAAAGAAAAATATCGTGTCAAGAAAAAAAGATAATCTACTCGAAGCGAAACAAATCTGTCAATTTCATACGAACCAACATCACTTACTAATCGCCACATCCTTCGACACTTGAAGATTTGACGGATCAAAGAAAATACTGATAAAAATTAAAATACTAATAAATCAAGAGGCGTCTCAGGTCTTGTGACTTGCCTCAGGCTTGGGGTCATCGTACAGCATCATTGAAAAAAAATCTTGTGTAACTAAGCTCGCAACTGACTTTTTATCAGAAAAAAATAAAATGAAAAACATTATTAAAAAAAAAAAAAAAATAAAGAAAAAAAAATAAAATAAAAAATAGTTGAAGAAAAGGAAACGAGGTTGACTTTTTTTCGGCAAAATACATTTTACACGTAAATTGATAAATGACTGTCAGTGAGTCTGCAATTGCATAAGTGTAACATATTTCGTCGGAAAAATGCAAACCTTTAGAGTGCAGATGCTGAAAAATTTGAATGCATTAAATAAAATTCAAAAGAGTTTTTGCGTGGGGTTGTAGGATTTTCTTATGAGTATCGCGAGTGAATAAAATAACTTTTTGTAGGTGATTATAAGTTTTTGACCCATCATAAGGTACACAATTAAACATGTAAAAAGAGCTATTGATTCTGAAAAAAGAGATAAAATAATGATTAATCAAATTCAATGACTGTCAATGGATATTTACCTTTTATTCGAAAATTGGAGTGGCAAAAAATATCGATACATTTTTTTAAATGAGGGAAAATGACTAAATCGGTCAATTGATGAGTGGGGTATACCAGATGGTTGTTGTCAATAACCACAATAAATAACTTCTAAAAATTAAATCAACTGTATTTATTATATTATACAATAAATTGCGTCAAAAATTTTTGGCTGTTGTCAGACAATTTATAAAGAAAAAAAAAAAATCAAGCTACTGATAACTATAAATGCGAACGTATCACTTGAGGGAGCTTTAGAGCAGAAATAAATAAGATCACTGTATGAAAAGAAACGACTGAATGTTGCGTGTATGAATTTGTTGACATTTTTTGTTGTATGTAAATAAAGAACAATTAAAATCATGAGTCCATTTTTCTTATAATTTTTTTGAATCTCCTACATAATTATTACATTGTATACAATGTATATCCTAAAAATTCAAGTATTAATATCACCTATTAATTTTTAAGCTGCAATACTAAATGTTAATTGTTCATACGGTTGATTATCTAATTTTTTATTTTCTAAAATTTATTGCGATAAACATGATAAGAGTAGCAGCTTAAGCGAGATTACATAATAAAATACTCGTAAAAAAGAGTACAATTTTCAAAGTAACAGTTTTACTATCACTACTTATTGTTATCATTAATGATGTCAATGATTTCTATAAAATACACTTAAATTATGGCATTTGTTTTTTTTTTTTATAATACTAATTATTATAATTAAATAAACAAAACAATAAATAAAAATAAATTAGATTAACATTTTTTTATTAAATAATGTAGAGTAAGATGTAAAGAATGTTTTTCTGTTATTTATACTCAATTACTCACATACGAGGTCGAAGTATCAAGCATAGAATCAGTGAAAAACAATTTAAAAAAAAAGACCGGTACGAATGTGTATAAGTACAGCAGAATGGAAAAATCTTTTTTTCTTACTATTTTTTTTTTTGGTTTGCATTTTTTTTCTTTTTTTTTTACAAAAATACTAACATTCGAACACACGCTACATCGTATCAAATACAATTTAGTCAACAAAGTTCGACAACCTATCACCTTTTGATTAATAAGGCAACTCTTAGGAGACTCGTATATTTTAACCACGATTACGTTTTTAAAACTGTTTTTTTTTTTTTTTTTTTTTTTTTCCGTTACAACCAAAAAAATTATTAAGCATGAGTTTAACAATTTTTCAAGTACACCTTCGAGAGACATACGAAAAAAATTTACAATAATCCACGCCGATCGATTATCAGCTGGGCGGGATGGCCTTGGCAGTCTGTCCCATGCCCAGATTGGGTCTGGTGCCGAACCACGACATCTTCCACTCGAGCGTCTCTTGCAGCAGTTTCTCCTCCTCGGGCGAGAAATGCAAGAGCGTCGCCACTGCTCTCGTCAAGTGCAAGGCCTAAAATTAAAAAAAGAAAAAAAATCGGTTCCTCCCATCGTCTCACGCCCTATACGAATCGTAAAATAACTAGTATAAGAGATAGGACATCGAACCTCGTACTCGCGGCTGGTGAGGAACTTTATGAGGACGTGCTTGAGGTACACAAAGTTGATATCGTCTTCCCTGGAATTGTTTTGCTTGGCAGTGACGGTTTTGGACGAACTGGGGTTAAGAATGGCTGCGGAAGCTGCTGGCTCGAGGTCACTGTCCAGCGACGACGAGGGCACTCGCAGCTCTCGGTGGAGGGTCTTCTTCATGTCGGCCAGCCGCTGCTGCAGAACTTTGATGGTCTGGAGATAGAATTCGTCGTGTGTAAGCTGCGTTAGTCTACGATCTAACTTAATTTTAAGTCTTAGTTGTAAATTAGCACTATCTGGTTATTCGCTACGTTATAATTAAACTCGATTGAGACTCGTGAGTTCAACCATTGCTATGCCATATTACGTCGAGTTACTTTTTAATTTTTATTTCATATTAATTTGTGAAATGAAAGAAGGTTTCGTTCTCAGTGAATTTACTCCAACGAGAAATTTTTACTCAAACAATGATTGATTGGTCGAGTAATATTTACTCATGAAAATTTATAATAGTATTAAAGGAAAAAATACTTATCTTTTAAATGATAACTTAAATTTAATTTACAAGAAATGTCCTTCAACACTTAATAATCTACAGCCAAGTTGGGGTAACAATGTAAATACAAGAATCTTCTTAAGCTATACATACTAAAATAAGCCCGTGTACCTTGTTTTTCTCGTTCAGCTGCTCTTCTAGGTCCAACAAACTCATTTTCAAAGTTTTCTCGTTGCCTTCCATTTTTTCGTGGTCCAACTTTGCTTTCTCGAAATCGTTAATCCTCAATAAAGCCTCATCCAGCTTTTTAGTTATGTCTTCTAGATCTTTGGTCTTATTTTTCAAAGTATCCTCCAAATTATCCAATTGATTCTGCAGCTCCGCATTTTCCAACTCCTGCGTTTTAGTTTCCTGCTTAGCGATTTGTATCTCCTGGGATATCTTGGCGGTCCTGAGCAATGCCGAGTCCTTTTCAGTCTTTTCCTTTTCGAGACTTAAATCCATGTTAATTTTTATCGCTTTTTCAGATTCCAGTTCCGCTTTTAGCCGATCGACTTCTGATTGCAGCGTTAAAATTTTTGATTTCTCTTCTTCGTAAACTGACTTCATTTCGGCTAGTTGCACTTCTTTGCTGGCAAGATCACTTTTTGCTTCTTCTAACAGAGCTTTTTGTTCGTCGGCTTCTCGCGTCCTTTGTTCCTGATCATATAAAGAGACATTTCAGTACGACAATCGTATTTTCTTATTTCTTTGACTATGTACAGATTTAATAACGAAAAAAAAAAAATAAATACAATGTATTTATTATACTTATAAAATTATCATAAAATTGAACTGAGACATAATATACGCAGTGTCAAGTGTGGTTGATCGTAAATATTTCAACACAACAACGTTGAAAAAAATACTTGTAAGGTGTAACTAATACATTTATTATTGGAGCCAAAAATGGTAACTACAACAGTGTGATCAGTAAAAGTTTGTATATTTGAAAATTCATTATTTGTGTACAATGATTGGTACTATATTAAAAAAAAAAAAAAAAAAAATTAATAAAACGAAATACCATTACTGGAAAATAACTTGTTAGGTATTAAAAATAATTTTGGTTTTTGTGTTACGACGCCATTGTAGATGAAAACGTATATTACAAGGTAAATATCATTAAATCTATTAATAAAATTGTCTTAATTTTTAATTAGTGTAAAATTAATTAAATTACGAATAAATGTCAAAACTGGTTATGCCTAAAAAATAAAAAACTTAATCAACATTTTCGGTCTGGACGAATTAGACTTTTTACTGGAAAATTTTTTCAAAGTACAGTATACCTTATGCACACGAGCATCCATATAAGCACGTGTATACGACGCGTAGTGAAATTGCACTGTGGAAAAAGACTAGTTGGCAGCAGATATCTCTTGCCGTAAATTTAAAATTCGATGGTTGACACATAAATTTCACATGTACCTTCAATTTTTTATTTGTTTTTTGTTTTTTGTTTGAGATGCCAATGTAGAATCAACTGAACTACCTTATTTTTGTGTTTGTCATAATGGATTCGTATTATTTATTCATTATTTTATTATTTTTTTTTTTTTAAGAAAGTCAAAACATTAGTGTTCTCTTTAAAGCTCAATTTTCAAGCTATTTTTTCTTAAAATTTGATAAGTACATCATTTCTTAAATTTTACGCGGTAATGTATACTGATATTGTAAAGTTTAAAAAAATGTGTGCCCCTTGTAAGACCTTAGATTTACTGCTGTGTCATCTTAATTTATGGCGTAAAAATGACAACATAATCTTAAAGCTTGATTTTTGAACATGTTAATAGGTAAAATTGTAAAGAACACTAGTTGACTGTATTTCTGTTGATACATGTCTTTATCAATTGGGATCACTTATTTTGGAGATATACTATTACATCTACTTTTCTAGCACTACAGAGTAACTTTTGTTACAAAACTTTATCATGTCATATTGAGGTACTGTTCTTTGTACATGCTAAAAAACAAAATTATTATCAGTACTGGTTTTTCGTATCATTGTTTTTACGATTTTACACAACAGCTGCTTTATAAACACAAATTTGTTTGTTTATTCAACCGATTTTTGTAAAGAATTATGCCAAGAACACCGCGTTCTCTTCCACGAGTCCAACACTTTAAGACCATAGTCTGAAGTTTCTTCGAAATTTCAAGTCGAAGATTATTAGGTTAGAAGAATTTCCTTTCAGATCTCATTTGTCCAGACTACTTTTATTGAATAACGAAAAATAATACATAAAATTTGGTTGTACATAGTGTGTCTTGACAATGCTACATTTTATATGAATTAAATGTGTACAAAAATACAATAAAGACGTACCTCTAAAACAAATACGTCATGAAAAAAAGCCATTACAATAATAACTTACGAATCTATAATGATCATGCTTTTGAGGGAAAATAATATATATATGATAAACAACATATACTGGAGTACAATAATACGACAAGAAACAATTAAGAAAAAAAATCAAGGTCTAAGCGCAAAGCAACGAAAGCACGTGCAATCAAAGCAGTCCTGCAATGTAATAAAATTGTCATTACATAAATACCAGCAAAATACATGAGGTAACTGGCTACTCTTTCATAAAATAGTTCGGAAAAAAAATACACGTAACGTCTGTATGCTATAAGGCACAAATCGTGTGCATTCGCGGCTCTGGACGGGCTTATTGGAATGCAAAAATCACGGTCGGCTCGGTGAAAAACGCTCAAAAACAGTTTGGAAACGGCGCGATGAAGAGAAACGATTTATTGGAGCGCAACGACAAAGTTCGGGTGCGCCCATTCGGAATCAGAAACCATACGACAATTCAGAATCCATGCACGCGTCGACAGGAGACAAAGAGAGCCTCGCCGGCAAGTCTCTCACGGAAACTTCATCGTCTCGCGGTAACTCACAATTTGCCGCTTGTACTCGTCGACCTCGTCGTCGACGTTGGCCCGGAGCTCTTTCAGTTCTGAGGCCATTTCGTCGATGTCCTCGGTCATGCGCAAAAGCTTAGCATCTTTTGTCGCCATTACAACGCTCGTCACCTCTATTTCGGTCTCGAGGTCCTTTATCCTCTGGCTCAGCGTCTGCTTCTCCTGCTCGACTCTACGTCGCTCCAGGCCTTCCTCGCCCGCCTGCCTGCTCAGTCTGCCGACTTGGGTCTCGAGGCTCGATATCTTGGCCGACCAACTAGTTTTTATGTCCGACAAGTGCAGGTGGGCCTCTTCGAGCTTGCGCTCGAGGAGCGCTCGCTCGCGCATCAGATCGGCTATGCGGTCGTCCACTGTTATCTCACTGTTTCCCGATTCCAAGGATACCCTCTGCTCGAGGAGGAACAGCTTGTCCTTCAAGTGTCTCACTTCCTCTTCTGTTTGCGCTAATTGGCTAGACAGTCGAGCCTTTTCGCGCTGCGTGGAGTGACGGAGCGATTCCATTTCGTCCTGGCATCGAAAAAATGCTGCGGTTAATGGCAGTGGAGGGAAAATGAGGAGTTAAACGTGCGGCGAAAAAACAACAACTCCTCGGCCCCAAAAGCGCGCCCTTATCGGCTTGTCGAGCGGTGATAAGAGGTCACTGTATGCTTGTACCGTAGCTCGGTGAACTTTTGCTCTTATTGCTTTTGTTGTGTGCCTTCGATTTAGAAGCAAAAATGTTTTTTTTTTTTTGTGTAAAATAAGCCAGTAACAAAACAAACAAAAATATAACCCAACGACCAACCGAATTCATTGATAATAAAAACTGTGGTTTTGCAATTCGTTGAGTTAATTTATAAATTTTGACGCTCAAGTATCGTAAAAAAATTTGTATAAAAACGCAAAAGAGTAGCAGCCAAGCTGTAAAGACGTACCTCAATGATCAGCAGTAGCGTAGCGGTAAGTAAGCGGCAACACCTCGCTCGAAACATACTCTCCAAGATTCTTGATGATCAAACCGAAATCGGATTTTCATGCTTTTTTTATCACACCAATGATTCGCTCAGCTACAAATTTTATGATCCACAACCATTAAATATACTTTTGTCAGAATTGAGAGATGTGTGGACACGCACATTATTGCTTTCTAACGAAAGCAGATTAATTTTACTTGAGCTCTGACAAAATAAATATTGGAGCGATGGATCATGAATGGCGTAGCTTTGATGTGATGTTTTCGGACATTCACGAATGTGATGTTAAAGCTAAGAGGTAAGGCTTTCAATGTGGTATAAGGCACAAACGAAAAAGTGCAGAGAAGACACACTATGACGAAACTCAAAGCAATGTTGTGTAACTTAAAATAATAAAACGCTTAAAAATAAATTCCTTGCCTAGACTGACATAGCGATTTTGAGAATGTATTGTACTATTGGAACAAAAACGTGGTAAAAATAGTATGCTATGCAACAAGTGCACATATCTGGTGACTGTCATGCGAGAATCACTATGTGCACGAGTTGCATACTCATACTACACTAGGACATTCAGTGTATGCATGGATTTCAACTTTAAAAGTTTTTTTTTGCAATAGCAGATATGTAAAAATCAATGCCTTACACAAAAGGGTCAAAAATTATTTCTTTCAAAGTGCAAAATGAAGGCTAATAGTGTTTTAATTGATGTAGTGTATATATATATATGTACAAAAATGCTAATTAAACACATAAATGAAAGAAATGGACTAATAAAAATGTTTTGATAAATCAATCAAAAAATTCGTGTGGACTTGTACAGAAGCAGAATAATTCGATAAAATTGTTTTTTGTTACTCACTTGCACATTGTTCAGTTCGTCCTCGTATCTCCTCAGTCTAGACAATTCCATTTTTAAATTATCTATTTCAGTCAGTGCAGTTTTTAATAACTGAGATTTATCTTCAACCTCGTGTTCTTTCGAAAGTAACTGTAAAAATTTACAGTCAGAGTCTACACGAATATAATGAAACATCCACAAGTATAAGTAAAATGGAAAAAAAATCTTACAAGATGCTTAATTTTAGCCAACTCTTGATGCTGCAGGCCTTCCATTTGTTCTACATCTTCTTGAAAACTACACAACTTCTTCTTATATTCTGAAAAACAAAAATTACATGACAACAGTTTTCAGCTGAACAAACACGACAGTTGAATAACAAGTCTAACCCAGTTAGCTCAATACCTTCCGCATTGTTCAGAGCAACTTCCAGTGCGGCCTTCGCGCTTTCTGCCTTTTGCCTATCCTCAACTAGCTTAGCTCTTTCCTTTTCGTGCATGTCGATAATTTTTTTCCACTCCTTTTCCGTCTCTAGCATTTTGACTCTATGCTCTTCCTCCTTCTTTTCCATTTTCTTGAGAAACTCAGTTTCCTTTTTCTGCAATCTTTTTCTCCACTCATCCTCTCTACTTTCCAGCCTTTTGATAGCTTTGGCAGAAAGAGGAGTTCCATCCTCGAGTTTCAATTCAAAACTGTTTTCCCTCTTGAGGCGATAGGAAAGCGAGGGGGATACGTTATTTTCCTCTCTAATTGTTTCGTCCAGTGAAATTTGAGAACTGCTAATACTACTTCCTGAACCAGCCTGTAATCAATAAAAACATATTCACACATGACAAGATCCCAACAATCTAAATATAGAACCCACTAAAATGTAACACCACAAACTTTACTCGACGGAATGTACAAATACCTGTGACAGATGCCTGTTGAGGCCACGGACGCTTCCAGCGTTCCTGATAACGGCGGACACGTCACTGCCGATCTCCTCCTTAATCTTGTTCTTGAGGGTCGCAAACATTTTTCTCCTCTGACAACTGCTCCCGGAGCTTTGACGTCGAGTAGAGTGCAATGCTATGCCTGTACGAATAACAGGCCAGCCTGGCCAGCTAACAGCACTGCACAACCACCTGTCAACGTGACGCGTAATCGTCTGCAGGCGAACACGGTGGCCGCGAGGATGTGGGGTTGAACTTACTTTTTTTGACGTTAAAAGCCAAACAAACAACTTACATCAAGAGAACGACTTCACACCCACAAACTGATCAACGATTCGAGAGCTTCAGCGCAATGTACGTTTTCAGTCATCAGCAGCATTTACTATGTAAACTGGTCGTCAAACTTAATACACCATCAACGAGACCAGGTGTAAACAACAAGGACGCGGACTTGCTGCACGACAACAGGGAAGAGGTGGAAGCTTCGGCTCCTGCCGCACTGCCATGTTTTTATCTTTCAGTCTGTACTTAATAAGTACACCGTTCACTCAAATGATACTTGCACTTGCTTAGGTATGTATTACTTTTTACCAAGTACTATCTATTAAACACACGAAAAGGAGGGCTTACGTGTAAGATAAAAAAGCAACTTTCTGTGTACTTACACGACAGACAATTTATCGCATCAGCGGAAGAGTCGGAGGTCGGAGGAGGGCGAAGAGAGAGAGAGGGGTGCCGCGCGCACGAGAGTGAGACACGCCCACGCACAATTATGTGGTTGGTTGTAGCGGATTCAGCGGGAAATGCGAACGCTCGTTGCTTAGAGAATCGTTATCATCACGACGAGACAAACAAGATGAGCTTGAAGAGGAACTGGAAGCCGGCGAGAATCATAAGGATCCACATGATCGCATAGATAATTTTGTAGGTTAGGGCGTTGCAGAGGACAATAACGATAAGGGCGAGCAAGACCTTGATCACCGTCTCGATTATTTCGCGAGACATATTCCCCAATACTATTAACTATCCTTTGAGTTACGTGGAGAAATCTTGATGAAAGAGGTTAACTGCAGTGTCTTTGTGATTGCCTGCATTGTGGCCAGAAAGTAGGTACGAAAAACACACTTCATGTAGAGAGGCATATGTTTTTTCAACTTTGCTAATATAAAAGCAAAACAATGTCGTTTTTGGTCCTCAGGAGATTAGGCGTCGCATCTGCTGTACTCTACCAGACTCTACACTTGAGAATTCAAAATTTTCCGCATTCTGGTAATATTTTTAAAACTAGGTACAACAGAGCAAAAAAACCCTAGCAGTGCGAATTTAGTGAAATTAAGCACCACAAGGTTGTCAAAACTGAGCGGTTCAACCGTCAACAAGGGCGCTCACAGGGCTCTGGGGATTGGGGAATGTGTTGTCCATGGTGTTATTTTAAAAACCGCGTGTACATGGACAATTATCCAGTGCTCTGGTTGTGCCCGTCAACAGTGACAACAGATAATTGAGTTTTAAGTGTCTTACTTTCATCTGTCAAGATCACTGCAGTTGGTTAAAATATAAATGAGTTGCGTCTGCCTGTTTTTTCTTCCGAGACCCCAAGTCAAAAGTGTTTAAATATATGAACAAAAGGCTGTACCATGGCGTCGTACTATCCGGACGATACGACAGCTTCGGTCAACGGTTTCGAGATGTAAGTGTACACTTTTTACTGAATTTAGTACACAAAAGGTACTACTTATACCCCTAAGCATTTATTTTCGCACGCATGAACTTAAATGATCTGTGCGTATATTTTGAAGCTTTGACTGTGTATAAATGTGTTAATATTATGTGCTTATATTTATACACAGTCGCGTTATTCCCTTGGCCTGGCTATGCAACAGCTCTCCCCCGTGTACTTAGCGTGCTGTCGTTATTTTTACTCTCACTTGGACCGTTCGTATACTTAACTGCGACGACGATGATGACAACAACAATAACGCGTGGGAGATAAAAATGGCCAAGAGGCAACGATACCCTGCTTTTTTTTCGTGATCTCGAGTTTTCTGGACTGCTGTTGATAACACGTTTATTTTAAAGCCGAGATGAATTGCTATAGTCCGGTCCATTTGGCGTTCAGATGCGTTGTTTTCCTCGTATATATGGATGATTCCGCCGCAACTCGAGCCGCAACTGACGCGGACGATGTGCACTGATAGTGTGCGCTTAATGAGGTGAAATGCATAAACGTTAAGGTCAATATTTACGTAAAAATTTAGGCTCTTTTTGCTCCGATCACAATTTAAAATAGCATTTAAAGTCGTCATGATGATCAATTCGTCACTTCCTTAGGGTATAAGTCAATAACCTTAGGGTATAGGTGTCGATCTATCGCCACCAATCGTGTAACCGAATTCTTTCATTTCATTTTATTAACAAAATTGAGTCAAAAAGAAGTGCATCACCCTTTGGGCCTTGAATGGTTCGATACCACCATGTATCAATAAATTTTTAAACTACTGAATACAAGTAAATAGTCTCAAACTTCATCTTGCGACTTATATAATTTTTGATGGTACGAAACAGAAATTACGTTTTTTTAGCAAATATGTACCATATCTTATTTATTTATAAACGATTTTAATTGCTCCTCTACTTTTTATAACCACTGTAACTTTCGATTGGTGGCACTAAATAAATTAAACCGGGTAGGAGCACTTCTATTATACAAACAGCTTACTTACTGGTAGAATCGCTTTAAATACTTGTTGTAGATAGTATTTGATATTAAAATATCATGAAAAACAATTTTTTCAACAACTTTTCTTTCAGAACTATTTCCGAAGTCGTTTTAAGTCAGTTACGACGGAATCACCTCTATATGTACGTTAATTTCGATATTACCGTCACTATCTTGCAAAATTTTTTTAAAATTTTTTTTGTGTCAACAGTGTACGTACTTACAATACTGTAGATTGTTGTTGACAACTGATGAAGTCAATCACAAAATATCAATTCGTCATGAGACGCGTGGGGGAGGTTTTAGTTCCAGTTATTGCATTATTATACAGTTATTATATTATTTAAAATGGTAGAGGTTTTAGTTTCAACTTTAGCCACTTCATTTACTTTTGCAAGAACTCTTCGGCGCCAATAGTCGCGTCTCATGACGAATAGTGTTTAAAAGCTTTGATTATAATTTAAACATTCTTACAATGGATGAGAACATAACTATTTTTTTCACACAAGTACAGAAGTATTTTTGCTGTTCAGTTAATCGATCATTTTCAGAACGTAAATTATTGATTTTTTTATTTTTTTATTTTACGATGGTATGATTTTTTTTCTTTTTTATAATCTAGTGTATGAATTACAATTGGAGTTTTGGTAACATCTATTATAGTAATATTCCACATTATTTTTATATAGTATAATAATACAGATCACAGTGGTCGCACTGAATATGGCTGTATTATATTCAAACTCAATGGCCTAATGAAGCTGAAACTAGCAGACAAATTACAGTAGCGATACCGTCAAATAGTAAATTCTACCTTGCTACCCTTAAAACCAAAATGGGTACCCCTTTACTTTGCTAAATTCGAAAGGTACCTGGTCTAGTTTTAAAAGTAGAATTTGTCATTTGGCCGTATCGCTGGTGGAATGTGTCTGATAGTTTCAGCTTCATAATGGCCTAATATGTATTCGTCAAGATAAGTTTATCGTTAATTATATAAAATTATTCCAAATATTCGTGATGAATTGGAGTCTTCCAGGTGAGTGCACATTTTCATATCAACTTTTGAAGTATTCTAATTGTAATTTTCTTTCAATTCAAAAATAAAATACGTGGTTATTGAATTGTAGTGGATTTTCCTGTTAACGTTTTCGTTGGCCATTATTTACATTTACAAATTCACTATACATACATTGTATTTCAGAAAGTGTGTGTAACATCAGGTTGACAATTTTTTCACTCGTTTGAAAAATTATTTGTATGGTAATCGAGAACAAATGAGATTCGTCATTCTTGACTACACCATATTCATGTTACGTAACTTTTATCGAAATGATGAATCGGGACACATGCACATTGGAAATATATGTTGCCAAACCCATTAAAATTTTTATAGCTTTCTCTGATTCGTCGTAAGGTTCGAAGTAACAAAAAAGGTTTTAAGTTTGTCTAAGACTTTAATCGACATTGCGATCGTTTGTTAAGTCACTTGTTCATTTGAATAAGTACGAAAGAGATAAAATATTATTGTCTCGCTTGCACTTATTTTAATACCACGTTACTTAACAAATAATTGCAAATCACTAACAGCGTCGAATTTATATTATTCACATAAAACAAGCGCTAAATTTAAAAGTTTTAAATCTCAAACAAATATTCTTGTTTGTACTTAACATTTTCCTTTCTAATATAAAAGTGACGAAATTACGTTTGAAGTTTTGTGCTTCGATTTCAGAAATAACTAGTTAAGAACAACAATTTCCATTGTTCTCAACTCGTGTGATAACAAGTGTTTACATATTCTTAGAATCGATTAAAGCCTTCCGAAAGTCGTAATCAAAAAGTTTGACTACCATACGAGGATAAGAAATTGTTATCTTTACTCGAGCATCATTAAGGTTTACAACGTAGTAGAATACCTCCGTTAATATTTAGTGATTTCTTTGGTAAAACGATTTTTAATTCGAGAATAAAGAGAAAGTTCTAGACTTCGTTTATCTAATTTTTTAGATTTTATTTCCGTGATCGCCGATGAATTGGCGGCTATTGGAATAATAAGCCCCGCAGGCAACTTGACAGCAGTATTGGTGACTGCAATTTATTGACCTGGTCTGATTCTTAACTGTTGCTGTTCATTTCACACATAAGTAGGGGGTAGGATTTGCTTCCACTTGTACCGAGTATAGATGAAGAAGTAGTTCTTGACTTTTATGTAGTTAATTTCTATTAAACAATTCGAGAACTTTCATTTTTCTCAAATTAAACATTCATTACTTAGTTGAACGGCTCTATGGTTAACGTGAATTCTGTATATTGTACTTAAGGAGTAAAAAAAATTAAGAATTCCACTAATAATAAGTATGTAGATTATGACCCGAGCCAAAGTCGAATTAGCAACTGCGTGAATTTCGAAATTTTATTGTAAAATTGCATCACTGCGTTAAAATTATCGGACTTTGGCTCTTTTGTTCAAATTTAAGCTGGCCGGTGTGGTCTACTACATTTGCGTTAACGTGTGCAGCTGTGGTGAGCAATGAATCAAGAAGTCGCTGAAACTAGTCCACTACACACTCTATTCCGCGAAAAATCATTAGCTGTGTGGTTTAAAATAAATCTAATAAAAAAAAAATTAATTCCATTCTTTCCAGTCTCGATATCTTATGTTCTCGATATTGTATATGCAACGTTTTTCCGTAGTCCATAAGCGTTTAGTTGTTTGTCCGTTGATAACAGCTTTTGACATTTTTTCCTAATCAATACTTTGAAAGCTAATCTACAGTTTTATCAAATAGGTTTGCTCATTAAGCTAAGTACCTACTTAATTTTTGATGGCGTTATAAATGATTATCGCAATATGTTTTTGAAAAAAGTTGTACACGCTAAGTATTAACATCTAAATTGATAGTGAACACAAAGGAAAAAAAAAAAAAAAAAAAAAAAAAAAAACTGAACTAACAAACAATGACCGCAATGCTTGTGCAAGTGAATACTCGAGGTGATTATAATTCCATATTGCCCATGAGCTCTGTATTATCCTCTTCTTAATTATAAATAATGTAAAAGGTTTTTTACAAAAAACTCTAAATCATCTATGCATAAAATGTTGCAAGTAAATATACGATTTCGACCACCTAGATCGGTTAACCCGCCCCCTCGTCTTTGTGAGCGCTTTAAGGAGGGCATGGAAGTAAAGAAGCCCGCCTGTATCTGCTTACATTAAACGTTACTGCTGGCCTGAGGTCAATCAGGTCATCGCATAAACGATTCCCTCCCCGGGCCTGACGACCGAGAGATTTTCATACACTTACACGCACGACATTATTAGTTGGGCTTTGCACAGGAATCTATGCGTGGAAACAAAGAGAAAAACTGTCGCTACCGCCGATGCTTTTTCTCCATCTTTTGTTCTTACATGTAGGGGAAAAACGTAGGTTTTCCTGTTCTCCAGTTTTCTTCATCTGGAATTCCACGGAATGATGTTCACAACCCCCATTGTCGTACGACTAATTTTTAAATAGCATCAGTGCTTATTTCGTAAGTACTGCAATCGATCACCTTGGTATCTAATCCGTGCCATTCTAAAACAAGCCATTTGCGCTCCATAATTAACACAAAACTCCAACTAAATCCGCGTTAAGTATACCCCTTGGTTCGCAGATTTTTTATTTCTCGATTTCAAAAACTCATGCAAGCAGTAGGTAAATATATGATATTGTATATGCCGACCCGTGTCTTGCGTCATCATGGTGATGTGCAATAGTTTTGAAAAGCATGAGCGGATTTCAAGTTAACGATAAAATCTGTCGATCGCCAACAGTACTCGTATGCTTTCCAACCCCCGATTGTCCACTCCAACTTACAATTTCGTCCACATATCGTATACGGTCCAATTGAAAAACTGTTGTTTTTTCTGATCAAACAGAAAAGCTGCTTCATCCCAAAAAAAAAGATGTGCCGTTCTTTTATTTTCTCTCCCTCCCTGATGGTACGTAGTATCGTCGGTCGTTCGATCAGTGGAGGGGGGCACGTCTTCACGTACACACATGCATGTACGTATATATATACTATTACAGAGCACGGCTGTGTGTGTGTGCTGCAGCTTGCAACGATATTATACGCTCGACTGTCTCCCCTCCCCTTTTTCCGTCAGTCGTACCCCGCGTCGAAGTGGCGTGTAAGCTCTTCGCTCCGTCTTTCCATCCTCGTATTCGGCCATCAGGGGTACAACGCTCGGCTCAGTCGTTTCTGGCACGCCGTCCCGTCCGCCTCGGCTACAATTTTTCTCCATCCGGTTCTTTCACACGTGTCGGCAGTCCCCCGGGTGCATGCAGTGCATCACATTGTATGGACACAACCCCCACAGTGGGACATCGCCAAGAGCTGATAAATTAAAAAAAAAGAAGGAAGAGGAAAGGCCACGCGGATAAAGTGTGCGGAGTCTGCGTGTACAGTTGCGGATCTCTCGTGTCGCACCCCGTGACGGAGTCTGCGTGGGAGGCACCGTTTTTTTTTTTTTTTTCTTCTTCTTTTTGTCGGACAAAGTGATGGGTCAGGTCAGACCTTTGGTCAAAAAGAGGATCTTTCACGCCAAAAGGATGGTCAAGGACAAACTGCTTTTTGCCATCATTACACCCGACCTCGTCGCTTGACTCTGTTTTTTTTTTCGTGCAGTGCGGGAGTGTTTGATATACCACTTCGACAATCTTATCTTTCGCACGTGAGGAACTTGGCTTCCGCGGACGATTCTTATCTATCGACAATTAGAGTCGCTATTCGTTGACTCAGTGCACATATTATAGTGTCGTTGTCTCTTTGAGTGTGCGTGCGTAACATAAGCGTGTGCTTTTCAAGTGCTCGTGCGTGCGCTCGCGAGAGTTGGGATTTTGGACAAGACGATCCTTTTTTTTTTTTTTTACAATTTTGCCAATCCGTCCGATTTCGCGTGTGGACATAGACAGAGGAACATTAGATTGGCCAAAGGGAAGTTGGTGCTAAAGTGCAAAGTGTGTTTTCGTGGTATTGATAACAAATATCAAGTACAATAAACAGGACAAACGTTAAGAAAAGAGAAAGTCGTTGTTAAATATTGGTATTTTTAGAAAATAGTATTATAGAGACGCGTCGGGTCTTCCTTTATCGAATTTCAATCGTATCAACATAAGATTGCGTACAATAATTTAATTATACATATATTACTATACGTACATAGAAAGTAAGAATCCGTACGATTGCCAAAAATGTTGTCCAAAAGGTACGGTTATTCGGACAGTCCGAGTAGCGTTCTATCGCCAAAAAGGAGTTTATGGGGCAGTTCTCGCAGTCCGTTCAAAAAGTAAGTATATATATGGATTTTTTTAAAAAATTTTTACACAAATGTTATTGAATCGTGGGTATTTCACACCAACTTGTATAAAAAAATACCAAAGGTATGCGTTACGTCGACTTTTGGCACGAAGTACACTTAAAAAATTCAACTGCGGTCTTATAAATCACCAACGCCGCGTAATTTGCATTTTTGCCAAAATCTAAAATTTAAAATGCATAGCTATAGTTTGATTAAAAATGTTCCATGGAATCCAAAAATAAAATCGCTATCTCGATCTTTTACGGAGCATGAATATCTTTGATTCAAAACTCAAAAGGAGTAAATGTTATTAATAGTAGTACAGTTAATAATAAAAAATTTTTTAATCAAATCGACGAAAGGGATCAAAGTTTTTGAAACGAAAGGAAACACTCGAGTACTTGGCTCTAAAAATCTTGAGATTCACATTGTTGGTACTTAATATGCTCCCAAGCAAACAGCCGCGGAAGTAAAATCGTGTTTGATTCATTACCGATCTATAATATATTATGCACCTGCGAGCCTATATTATATATGCAAAACAACACACCTGGTCGTCCCACGTGCAGCGCGCGGTATCGTGCTCGTGCACAATTAGTTTACGCGTACACAATATACACGCTCGCACACAGAAAAAATCGATTTAGGATCGATCTCTTCGTAAAAATCGTCCGTGTTTCCGCGTTTTTATATATATACATCCCGTCGTCACAAGCGCTGTTCGCGTGGATAATCGCTCCGCCCACGCCAAAAATCATCGTCGCTTTATGTATGCACATTTGCAAAAAGAAACAAACGTCTCGCGCGAGAAAGGAAAAACAATGAGCTGCACCCACATCTTTGTATCTCGTTTGTTGTCGTCACCCCTTCCTCTTGGTAATTACACGTCTCGAATTGCTTATTTTCAATGCGCAAATCGAGCAATGAAATACGACGGGTTAACCGCGAGAGACGACAGATGAATGCGGGCTGGGTCCGTATACGTACCAACACGAGGCATTCCTCTGATTGGGATTAATTCGAAGAGATGACGGACGAGACTGTATAATTTCGGGGTAGTACCGACTTATTGGACGTCCTCCGCTGGTGTCTCGCATAATTAGAGTGCTCAAAGTGTTACGTTCGTTGTTGTTTTTTTTCCCCCTCTTGGTTTTGTGAAGAAAAAAGTCAACGAGGTTTTGGGAGGATGCGTAAGGTGATTTGGGACGCAGCAAAAACCGGTGAGTGCCATTATGTATTAGTGTGTCGAAAGAAGAATACTCATCTATTTGGAGTACAAGTGAATCTATCTGTTATCTGTTAAGTCATTGCCGTAGCCTACATACAGCTATTATACAACAAAAATGACCTCCCGAAATGTCGAATACGGCCACTTGACATTCTCGTAACGAATATTACGAGAGCTTTAACTGCACGCGGTAGACATGAAAATATAAAAAAAGTCAAGTGCTCGTTTAACGCTATACATATTATCTCAACACTGCGTCACATATGACGCGTGAATGTAACGTGTATACTAAATAAGTTTTTAAGTACATATTATTATATTAAACTCAAATAGCTAGAGCATCTTCACATAATATGTGTTTCACTTGATACATTGCTGATAAATAGGCATACATTGAGGAAAATAATACATATTTTGACCTTGTATACTATTTTCGCCAAACAGAAAGGGCTATGCGGTGTGTTACATTTACGATAACTATTTTTTTTTTTTTTTTTTTTTTTTTTCCTTTTTTTTACACCAACATTCGAGACTCTAGTCCAATCGCATCCTGCATACTATACATACAGGTGAAGTGCATGAAAAAAATATAACTCGTAAAAAAATAAGAGAAAAGCAAACTACACATAGTACACATGACTTTTGCACGTTTCAATCCTATATACCCATGTACGTATACAAAACAGACACGCACAGCTGGACCAACGCTTGTATATACTTGCAATAAACCTTTCCTCGTCGTGGATATCGATCTTCTCTCCCTCTCCCCGTCGCACTTTTTTCATCTCTCTCTTTCTCTCCGTACAGTGACAGAACAGAGATGAAGAAAAGCACCCGCCGCTACAGCTGTACAACATATCCCGCTGGGCAGCTGCAAGTGTTAGTATACATATATCGTGTGAACATGCACGTGTGACGTCACACAGAGAAGTAGCTTTACTTTGGTGTGTGTGTGTGTGTGCTTGTATCGCGTGACCTGACCTCTGCTCTGCTCTCTCGTCTCTGTATATGTAATATATTCAGCTGCCACTTATTAACCATACCTATAATGTGTATAAGCAAGAAAGAGATTTGGTACTTATATGTATTGTTATACACGTAGACCCCGACGTCATTGCCAATGTTACGTATAGATATAAAGTCTTGGTTTTTGAGATTCGCCAAAAGCTCTCTTTATGAGCTGTAAAAGCTCCCTCTTGGAGCAAACGCACTTGAAATCCAAACGCAGAGAGCTTCACTGCTGCTGCTATGATGCGCAAATTTTGTAGTTAAGTGTCTCAGGCAAGAGTGTCTGTGTGTTGTGGTTGAATTTATTTATTTTTTTTTTATAAATAATTTGTCCTTTTTCACTTTGATAAAAATATGTGCACGTGTGAAAATATCCCAAGGGTTCGCGCATGCGTCTCCCACTTGCGCTAATCAGATGCGTGGATCAGAAACAGCGTAGTATTGCGTGCTTTTGCTCGAAGAATAAAAAAAAAAAAAGCTCAAATTACTCTGTACTATGGATTTTTTTTTTTTTTTTTTTAACGAGATGCATAGTTTTGGTTCTTATGGCCAAGGCCATGCGTGCGAAAAGGGAAAGGTAATTATATTTGTTGCAAGGGTAGGGATTTTTTAGATTCCTTTGTGTTTTCGCACATGCCACTGAGCCTCTGATAATCGATTTACGTTATTTTTTTACGGCTTACGACGACGGCCCTCCTCTCATTTGAATTTTATTGATTTGTTTACAAAAGGTAACTTTATACGTGTAGTTCAATTCACGTTTTTTTGGCAAACCGAAGTAATTTCATTCACTCTCTTACACACGCTTGTAAATTTAAATAACATACTTCTATTATTAGATAAAACACTTGAAAATTATCACAAGTTCTGCATCAACCAGTTACAAAATTAATTTTTTGTTGGACAATAGATCAAATAAAGTTTTTACTGTCTAGTAATTTATTGGAAATAATTTTTCCAATACAGAAAGCACATTTTCTATAATCGTGAAAATTAATTTAAATTTCAAAATGATATCTACTTAGCTCGAGCTATGAAGTTATAAAATTTTCCGAGTTTAAATTGAAAAAAAAAAAAAAATTGAGGATGTGAAGTCTGAAGTAACTATATTGTAAAAGTGTCATCTCACGGAGTTTCGAGTTTTAAACATAAGTTTATGGGTTTAAAAGGTGAAATCAAGAAGCTATGAAGTTTTACATATTACTCTACTTGATTTCGGAGGATTAGCTTTGCATGAAAATTTTTTCAGCAAATTTACTTTGTTTTTACCATCCATAACATGCAGATGTAACAAAGTAACGTTAAAAAAAAAAAAAAAAAAAAAGTTTTGCAAGAAAGAAACACAGTCCAAGTCCGGTGAAACAAAATGACTAGAAATTCTTGCGCAAGATGCGTATAGTGGAAGTACTTTTTCCTTTTTCCTGCCTTACTTTCGCCGAAAATCCTTCAGATCCCCACACGCGCACGGAACAAAGAAAGAAAGAAAAGTCAGCGAAATGTTTTGGACAGTGCCACACGTGCCCCGAAGCGGAGTAAAGTGTGAGAGTCGCGTGTACATAATGTGGACACACAGAGACATCGCAGCGGTAAACTTTATGGACTCTATACTCTACTGCGGGAGCTTTTTTTCTCTCTTTTTCTACAGACAGGAAGTGCACGCTTACAGGCGTGCGACCACTTATTTTTAAACCCCCATGTTCTCTGGTTTCATCTAGGCTTTTGAGCCCCTACGGATCCTGTGGCACACATACACAACGAGGGAGGAAGAGATCGAGGGTACTCTCTCTCTCTCTCTCTCTTGTGGATTCGAGAGCTAAACGAAAAAAAATCGTAAATTTAAGTGCATCTGCCAGATGAGGCTGGGTGGCAAAGTGCTACTGTTGAGTGTAGTACCTTCTTCCTGCGGATGTTGAGGGCTCGTCGGCCGATAACATTATATACGCATGCGTTTCGATAATCAAACTATACGTTATGGACTAGCACTGGCCGATGATATAATATCTTTATGGTTATTGTGACATTGCCATTGTTACCATTTTTTTCGTCTTTATTTAATTGTGACCGCTCCTAATTTGGATTAGTACGTATATTTTTCAGTTTCGGATAAGAATTGGTTTTGGTCTCTCTGGTAGTGTTTCAATGTTTTCTTTTAGTTTCCCTGCTTGTTTTGACGAACCCTGCGCTTATCCGACGTCTTTCGTTTGAAGTTGAAATACTTATACAGTAGACAACTAGGCTCGATAAAAAAGTTTTGAGAGGAGCTTCTTGTGCTTAATTTTACCTCATACCGATTCGGTCGAGCTTGTTCAGGACATTATTTACTGTACAATAACCAGATGCACAACCCACGTAAGCATATAATGATCGAGCTGAATTTATGAACAGGGGCTTCAAATGAATATTTGACATGTAGAGTTGTATTTTTATTGGCTTGGGCAATTTTCAATAAAAATGAGGATAAAAGCGTCATGTCGAGGTAACATTGATAAAATAGTACGTGATCTTGTTATCAACAATAACTTGACCTATACGGCCCAATATGTAGTTGTCGCTCGATGCTATTTAAGTTGGCCCCCGTAAGCGCATCCAAGAGGACAAAACCATACACACCGCTCTCATGTGCTCTCGAAAGTGCTCCAGCACTCGGCAACGCTATCTTTTTTCTTTATTTAGCTCTCGGACGGTACATAGCGAAGCGTCTCGAAATTACTCACCATATATATACACAGATGTGGGTTGACTCTGTGATGCACGTGTAAATGATTGTTGTCCTTTCTGGCTTTGGTTAATGGTTTTTTTAAATGGCGTGCATTTTCATGGAAGGAAGTAACAAATATACCGTAAGGAGTTACGCATGGACGAGTAGGTATACCTGCATTAATCATACAGCGTATAGGTTGTCGTACACACGTATGTATACACTAAAGCTTTTATATAACCACCCGTCCAGGAATGGAATGGGTCTTCGGTGCAATTGAGTAAGACAAGATATTATTTTCATTTGTACAATTTTCATCAAAAACATTGCGATCACTCGCATAGGGACACACCCTTCCAGGAACATTGTTTCCTTTATTTACCCCGAAGCTGACAAGTACAAATGTTTGCCCTCGTTAATCACCTCCCATTCGTTTGGCGAATTTGGCGCTCGCCCTCGCGATGCGGCGTTATTTCACGCAATCATATACGACTATACTTCCTGCATTCTCGCTTACATTATCTTCTCTTTGGATTTCTAGAAAGTGACCACTTTAAACTCGCAACTCGAGGGAAATCTCAGTTGGGCTTCTGGAAATAGTTGAATTAACACAGAAATGATTTTTTTTTCTTTTCTTTTTCATAACGATGGTTTCATTCGTGTGAATTTTTTTTCTGTTGCAGCAGCAGCAATATGCCGCTTCCCAGTATTACGATGGACCTCACGATGCCTGGAGCGGTAAATGGTGAGTATATACACGAGAGAAAGATTGTTGTTGTTTTTTTTTTTTTTTCATTTTTACGTCTCAGACTTATTGCATGATAAATTTTTCTTTTAAATTTATCCGTTTGTTTACAAAATAAATCATACAGGATGTACGACGACGGAGATGATTCGTAGGGCGCGTTGAAATTATCCTATTTTTACAGGCTGACAAATGACCGGAACAGGGGAGTTGTAATTATCGATAAATTACTTCCTCTCGTTCATAATACCTACCATAGGGCACCTATGTTGTGCATCGACCGTAAAATCTGCGTACATAAATTCGATACGTCTCATTTGTTGCCGACATTTTATTAATCGGTCCCGCATCATCATGGTGCTTGGTCAAGAACAATCGGAACGTCTTGCACGTATTTTTTTTTTTTTTTCTTCATCTTGATTATATTTTAAAAAAAGGGGTATACACGGGTGGCGTTACTTGGATGGTATATTACTCGAGCTAACGAACCTCAGCGATATCGAAAAGTTTGACATTGTTTCCCCTCTGGATGACAAAGTATAAAAATAGCGAACAAGCCTCAATGATGATTTATATACATTATTGATACACTGCTTATCTTTATTTTTTACGTAAATTACTTTGACAATCATCATCACCTTCTCTTTTCTGTACTTTTGAGACAATCCATACATATTTTGTTGACTAAGTAACCGTGCATCATAACATTGTTCGAGAGGAAAAATTGTCTGTCAATTGCGGGTCACGTAATTCAAGTACACCATCGACTCGACTCTCTCTTTTAACCCTCGTCGAGGTCAAAGTGATACGAGTCACACCGCGCCTCAGCCTCCCGTCGTTCACATCTCGTGTGTGTATTTTTACCCACTTTCCTTCCATTGCGCGACAACGAGAACGAGGGACGCAAAAAAATAAAAGTCTCGAAAAGTTTCCTCAATGAAGCCTCAATGAAACGCCGCTCTTCCCTCTCGTTTCCTGTTTCCATCCCCTCGGAGTCCCTTGTCGCCGTTGCCTCGGCGTCAGTCAACTCGCACGTTTCACAAATACTTGTCGAGAAGCAGAAACAAAGGGAGAAAAAAAAAAAGGTTAACCACGTCGGTCGAGCTAGTTGCCTTTTCTCAGAAAACGCCGTCGCCGTGCAAGAGCTTTCCGGTAACTTTGTCACTCACTTTTCGGTGACGACGCCGCGTCATCGCGACAGCGCAGCCCGAGCTTTGGCACCACCAAACTCCCTCCGCGATTAATAGGTCCAGCGACGCACCGGTGGCCGAGTTAACTTAACATTATACATCGAGAAAATACGAGGAATCCCTCTCAGCTGTAATTTGCGCTGGTACGTGTTATTAATAAGCCTCGCGACTCCGTCTCTTTTTGGGTTGCTTTGAACATTTACTCCCTGCGCCGCACTTTCTTGTTGTTGTTGTTTATAGAAGAGACATTTTTTTACTAAAATACCTATACGCACTCGATCTTTGTGCCAATTTTGGACCAACCGCCCGGTGTTGTGGATGGCATTTCTTTTCGCACGTATGTATGTCGTCGGGGGGTTTCTTTTTTAAATCCTTAAAATAACAAAAACCACCGATTGTTCAGCATAAATGATGAATCTGTTGCGAAGGAAGTGCAAAAAGCGCGGAAGCGTAAATAATATATAGGCACACGACGCGCAGTCTGGTCCTGAAACGGTGTATTTATAGTGTATGTACCCAAGCTCGAGTGGATTCGCAGAATGGAGCGTCAAGTGCTTTTGATGGTACAAAGACGGAAATGAAAGTCACTTTTCCTCGTCCAGCTTTTAATTCTCTTTTCGCTCGGTCCGCGTTGTCGGTGATGCAGTACAACGTGACGCAAGCACACGTTGAAAGAGGGAAGAAAACAATGATGAATAATCGTGTAGTCATCGAGGGAGATGGAAAAGTCATTGAACCGTTCATAGTCTAGTTTGGAACCTCTTCTGTACCACCGCACGAACCAACATATACTGCAGGTGGACGAGTAAATTTGGCTTTTGCCGAGGTCAATCTGTGCCAGACGCTCACGCCCGACATTCGGCCCAGGCCGAGAGATACACTCTCTCTCTCCTTCCGCGATCTTCGGCCGACCGATCTACCCCTTCGGCTCTTTTGAGCTCTCCAAACGGGCACATGGAGCCTGTAGCGTATGTACGTGGTTGATGGGACAGTTTGTCTATCGAAATAATTTTGCAAGCTCGGCCATACGCTGGGGGCTATTTTCGATGGTCGAGCTTGCGCTCCGGTTTGCTTGAAATTCGCGCCAAAGTACGCCTTGGGTGGAAAGGGGAGGATCGCGCGCGTTACGCAACATATCATCTCCAAATCACCGATTTCTTGACTTTGGTCTTTTGCACAACAGAGCATCCTTTTTTTTTTCTGCTCGTCAAGACCCGGTGCTTCTATTGATTCGTTTTTCGGCGTCGGCCCGGTTTGACTCGAGCTTTCAGTCGCCCCGTATCCCCCCCGAGATGTGCAGCGTAAACACACGCTTTTTTTTTCCTGTCCCGTTGGGACTGGACTCGGAGACGCAACACGACCGGCTAGACCGTCCCGTACGGGAATTCCAAGCGCGATGGATGGGTTATTCTGGACTCTGTCCGGATCTTGTCGGTAAATCGCGACGGTTATTTTCAGAGGGTCCCTTTTGTTTCGGATGACAATTTTCTTTTTTTTTTTTTCATCACAGGTGTGGCTGTTTGCGGTCGGCGCCCGGAGCTGAAATGGGTTATTGAGTTATGGTTTATCCATGTAGATATACGAAAATAATGCACTTTTTTCCGATGAATAATCGAAGCAGAGAGCAATATACTATTAGTCGCGAATCAGATGGTTTGTGGCACTCTGGCTTGAGGTGAGGAAATAATGTTTACTTGTCTATTTTCGGACCTTTCTCCCCCGGCAAATGGAAGGTGACGATGCACACGTGCACTTTACCGAAATAAAGGCAGTCTCGGCTTGTCTCATTTTCTAAATGTGTCATCTGTAAATAGCCCACAGGTAAAGTCGGGGTCCAGTTTGATCTTTTAGCGCTTCGTGATGTTTCAGGTGCAAACTAATGCGACATGTACATATCCAGGTTCTTGTAGACTCGAAAATCGAGAAATATTTTTTACCCAAACGATATTCAAATGCATCCTATAGGTTTTTCACCAGTTCAACAGAAATACTCGGGATGAAACAGATATACATGCACACCTACACTGTGCTTTCGCCATTTGGCTTGTCGTTTCTGCCAAGATGATCCATCACGTCGCAATGTACCATTCATCACTCGATGTTTTGAAATTGTTTGATTTATCTTTATATTTTCCCAACAACAAGTAAATACAAAAAAAAGTATACCAAACGCAGGTGTGCGTTGTATATTATTTTCTCAATTTAGAGTTTAAAAGTTACAAAAATTGTTCTTTTTTTTCGATCGATACGTCAAACGTCACGAGTATAGAGATCTCGTTGTAAAGAATCTCCCGCGGAAGATATTCAATATGGCTGTGTTACTTCACGGAGCACGCGCGCCGAGACGGTAACCTGTGCGCACTCGATCGGTTTCATAATATATAGCGTTGTACCTCGCGAATAAAGAAAAACATAAACTTCTCACCTTACTCCACTGCGTTAGATAACTTTTCGAGTGTGTACCACAACAATGGATCTTTTTTACCTTTGTCACCCAAGTTATGGTTCTCGTATACATTTACATTTTTATAAGTATATGATGTAGAATATACACAGCGAATAAAGGATGATATTGAATTTTCCGGATTTGGTGTAGCGCAAACAAAATAAATTTTTTGTTCTTATTGTCGATTTGTATATCCCTCGCATGAAAATCAAAGTGTATCGCGTGAATCACGACATCTCGAGGACAGCGGATTCTGATTTATTGCTCCTCGAGTAGAAAATATGATAATTTTTTTGATCTGGAAAATATAATTTTTTTTTTTTTAATTTTCCAAGAACGTGAAGCATTTAATCGTAATAACCAATAATAATCGCAAATTCGGTAATTGTCAGTCACATCGATAAATTATGTTACTCGCTTGGAAAAAATTCAATGAGCTTTCAGTTGGTGCTTCATTGCATCATACATGGTTCTTTTTTACATGGTAAAAAGCATCAACATAATCCTCGTACTTTGCAACACTAGAAATAAAAAAAATACCGTACTTTCGTTTTGCTTCTTTTAAAAATAAAAAAAAGCTCGCGGTGATACTACACTTATTTTCGCAATCGCAACAAGTGAAAAACAAAAACAGCGCCAATTTCCAACAAAGAGTCCAAAGTTGTAAGTACATGAGCCAAAAAAAAGCGGCTACTCTCGTCCTCGCACATACCACCAATATGAACGGGTCAGTCTCGGAGCATCATCAGCGGGCACACGCGCCTGCAGGTATACAGAAATACCACGCGCGCAACCAATGGCCGTGTTAAAGGTGCACAGCTGTGCTCCGAACCAGCCAGTCTCGGCCGAGAGCCCGTGCCCGTCGCGTGCCACTTTTTACCCCAACGAGTCTACCACCTTATAAAACATCAAGAGAGCTCTTGCCCATCAGTTACTCACATCCACTGTCTCTCACTTGCGCGCGCGAAATCGTCACGTGGTAAAAGATGAAGTTTGACGCGGAGCTTGCGAGCCGAGCCAACTTCCTGCGGGGCGATGGGGTCCGGCGGCTCGACGGTATCGTCAATGATCTTCCCACCCATCGTCGACGGTCTGCCACTTTGGGTTAGAATCGACGAGCCGATCGGTTGTGCTCTTACCGATACCGCTGATGCCGATTCCATGGGTACGCTGTGTGTCTTTTGGGTGCATGTACATATATGGTAAAGGGTGAGGGTTGATGTGTACTGCGTGTGTTTTTTTTACCAGCCAGAGAGTCGCGTTTGCTCAATTGGGTAATTGCGGACGTTGTTGCTAGCGTATATGGTATACCTACGAGTAGGCATGTGTATATATGCATCCAAGAGCTTTTATTGGCGCGTGAATTGCGCGCTCGTTGATTCTTCATTGACCGGTGATGGGCTATATTGTCGTCGTTTCGCTTAAAAAGCCGTTCCGTTACGTAACGATCAGACGCTCTTTCTCTGTATTTATGACGCTCTATGACCAGCTGCTTTTATAAAATTTGTGTGCCTGGTTGTCTCAAAAATTTGGAGCAATAGCGCCAACACGAGAGACGATTCGATTGTTTATTCCGAGATACCAGAGAATATTATAATATTTATTGTACCTGCAGGCAAAAAGCTTTGGATGCGCGCGCGCGCCAACTTCGTATATACAGTGTCAACTCGAGTAGTACATTGATATATATATATGTATTTATTCATAACCATTAGAGTCCGAGAGATGATTTATTTTTTGCTCGTTTGTTGGCTTGGGATCAAAATTTCGCAGCTGCATATAGATACGTGTATACTCACGTATATGGGCTGATTAAATTATATTGTTGTTGATTTACGTCGCGGTTTGCTCAGTCGTTTCCGAGTTCCTTTGTCGAGAGATTTATGCCGTTAAGTAATACACGTACGGTCGAGAAAGTGCGAGGGATTTCTTGGTAAATTTATTTATAACCGTCTAATTTGAAATATTAATAGTTACTCAATTCAATGGATTTTACAAGTGGTGCCATTATTTGCCATTATTGTTTTTTTGCTTCGTACGGTTTCAAGTTCAGATTTATTAAAACCAAATATCATAAAGGGACAATCGTTTCAACAATTGTACGATTTAACGCGACACGATATCGCTTTTATTGTAGTTAAACTATTCCCCTTATCATTATTAACCTTCCGATCACTGGTTAGGCCAGTATTCCCTTTCATGCAAAAAAAATATATATACATTTTTTTATACTTTCATCTGATACTTATATTGGAAGCTTAATTAATAGATACCTAGTGGTAGGTACATATAATCGTTATTCAACAATAATAAAATCGTCGATTTTTTAAACCAAGTTGAGTACTAAGTCTTTGTTAATCAAAGACATATTTAGAGCCCTTTTTTTCTAATATTATGCATTGGGATGGTAAAAATAACACACTGATGACTTAGACTTTGTAAAAATGGACAAGAACTAATTCGTTGTATTCTGCTTATGTTAAGTTTTGATTTTTAACAATTTTTAAATCATCTCAACTTCTAATTTTGCTAAAAAACGAACGGCGCAACTAAGTATGGGAAACCATATCCTACCTCATACTTACTTACCGAAACTATTTACGCGACAATCATCGTGTATTCCACGTATAAGCTAGTAATCGATTTATTTGGTGTTATTTAAAATACTTTAATAAAACATGTAAAAAAAAATGTCCAAGTGGTGAACCACTGCGTGTAAAATTCACATGCGAAACAAATTATAATAAAATTGCCAAGATCCATCCGTCGACACGTTCAAGCCATTCCTCCTAGATGTGACAGGCCGATCATTGTCGTGATTAACCAACGTGTTGTTTTTTTTTTTGTTTATTTTTGTTTTTTTAATCTTCCGCCTCTTGACGTCGGCGCTTGCGAATCAATTTCCCAACAACATGAGCGGCATCGCGTCAACGTTTATTTTTTCCTAGTACCTACCAACCGAAAATTCAATACCACGCAACCATGAACCGTTTACAATAGTAAACACTACGCGCCTCTCCCTCGGCACCCGCAATGACACGACCCTCGTGTTTTTTTTTTTCCAGACACGAACGTAAAGTCGCCGGGAAACTCGTCCTTTATGGAAGGCGGCCAAGGAATCTGGGCCCCCCGCCGGACCATGAAAGAGTACGAGGAGCAGATGAACTTCCTCCAGAAGGAGAACTTCAACCTGAAGTTGCGCATCTTCATGCTCGACGAGCGCTTGGGCATCAACTCCTCGGACAAGGAAGTCATGAAAAAGGCTCTCGATGCCAAAGTCGGTACCCCTGCCCCTCCTCTGCCCCGCATTTTTTTTTACATTTTAATCTTTATTGTCCACGTGTTTGTTCGGCCAGATGGAGAACGAAAGCCTCAAGAAGGACCTCATGGAGAAGCACGAGCTCCTCGTCCAAGCGGCCAGGGCCATGGAACTCGTGGTCGAGCAAAAGTCGTCGTTCGAGCGGCAACATTCCGAGGACCAGGAGGCTCTCGAGCAGGAACGCACGAGGGCGGAGAAGCTCGAGAAAGGTACGACGAAACAATTTTCGCTGCTGCCTCAGCCTTTTGATTGTTGTTTTTAATTGTCCGTGTTTGTTTGTCCTTGCGCAGAGGTCGAGGAGTGTAAGGCGAAGCTGAACGACGCCGCGTACTTCGAGGAGACGTTCGGGATAGCGCCGGAGGAGGCCTTGGAGTGCAAGGAAAAGCTGCAACAGGTCGAGGAGATCAAGGCCTCGCTGGAGTCGGAGTTGAAGCAGTTGTCGGCGAGCTTGGACGAGGAGAGGGAGTGGGCTCGAGAGGTGGAGAACGAGCGGGACCAGTTGAGGATCAGGTTGGACGCGGAGGTCATATCCAAGGAGAAGTTGGCGCTCAAGAGGGACCGAGAGATGGAGGCGCTCAACGAGAGGATCAAGGAGCTCGAGGAGCAGGTCTTGAAGAAGGAGGGCTCGTGCCAGCAGCTGAGGAAGGATGTCGTCGAGAAGGACAAGGTGATCGGGGAAAAGAATGCCCTGCTGGAGGAGAAGAGCAGAGTTTACGAGGAAGTCTCGGCGGTCGCGGAGAAGCGGAAGAAGATGTTGGACCAGCAGAGGAGCTCCATCATCGCGATGGAGGCTTCTTTCACGGATCTCAACATCAAGCACCGCAATTTGCTGGCCAAGGTGGTGTATTTTTTTCCTGTATCCAATGATTTTTTTTTTTCTTTTGCATCGTTTAACGAATCTTTTGGCTTGGCCATTTGAGTAGTTTGACGGCTCGAGAGTCAACTCGTCGACGTTGTCGTTGGCCGACGAACAACTCTATGGTAAAACGTACGGCCTGTGCAGTCCCACGAGAAGTTGTGGCCCATTGGACTTTGATCTGAGTTCCGAAAGAGCCAAGACACGCGATTTGTGCGGTTATCTGGACAGGAGGGATCCTCAGGAAATGAAAAAAGTAGGTATCATTTTGGAATAGTTGGAGGCACGTGTGTTGGAACAATCGATGCGACGTGATGATTTTAGGAGCTGGAGGAAATGGAACGAGAGCTCAGGAAACAAGAGGAGTTGAAAAAACAGTTGAACCTGAAGCTGTACCACGCTCAGGAATCGGTTCAGGAGAGCGAAAAAAATTACAAAAAGTTACAAGTTGAGAATCGAAAAGCCCTCCAGATGATCCAGAGTTTCATGAAGCGTCACGAACAGTCGGTGGAGCAGGAGACCAAGAAAAACCGGAGGATCTTGGAGTTGGAAGCCGAGCTCTCGAAGCTGCGCAACGATTATTCGCGGGCCAGCAGGACCAGCATCACCAGCACGCCCGTGCGCAAGAAGCTCAGCGGCGAGTATCTCGAAAGTCCCGAGCGTGACAGCAGTGCCCAGGTTTGTCATCGTTCTACAATACCTCAAACGATAAACAATCGTAACTAACGTTGAATCTTGTAACAATAGCTTTTGCATGCCACGATGAGTTTTCGTTCACTGTTCGTTGTATCATACTGCTGTTGAATTGCATCAGATAATACATACGAATGGGAAAGTTTGCATGAAGCTTACAAGCTACCTCGCGAGCAAGAGAATCAAAGAAGCTCAAGGCTTCTTTTCTTTCTAATTTCAGAAGCGCTGAATACGTGATGCTTATCGTTCATGCGTATTTTCTTTCTGCTCTGCTTCATCGCACACCCATTCATTCACACACGCACCTAGCTTAAGCTTGCACACCCAACGACGCTGGTAGCCAAATGGACAAAGTTGTTGCCAGACGACCGATTTGCGTTAATTTTACTTATTTATTTTATTTTTTTTTTACCATTGTAATACAAAATTTTACAGCGGCGAGATTTCTAACATAAAAAAAAGAAGCATATTTTTTATCCAATCAAGTCGAGCGTCCGATTTCTATTTTCGACCAGTGTCCCGGAGCAATCGGTAGCGAATCGCGCGCTATCGGGGCCAATCCGAGCATCAGTCGACCCGACCGCTCCAAGGCGCGAATGCCGTGAACAACGTATAGCCACTTTATAAATACGCGCGCGCGGTGTACCTTTTCTCGGTGCGCCAAGGAGACCTCCATCGGCGAATTTTTCCATCTCGCTCTCTTGACAAAAACGAATTCGCGCAATGTGGAAGAAAAAGCCGTAAGTTGCTCCTTGTAATACTCAAAGAGAGTTGCGGCGAGCGAGTGCCATTTGCCGCTTGATTTGTGCACGAGGCAAAGGAGGTTGATTATCAATCTGCGGTTGTTGCACTTTCACTAAGAAAAGCCTCCTCGGCCCGACTCTATTAATAAACATCGAAAAGAGGGAGACAGAGAGAAAGACGGTCGGCGTCGCGACGCTTTTCGAGAGGCTCTGCCCGACGAGGGGAACTCGCGTGTGTAAATTCACTTCGACTCGAGCGAGCGATCGCCTCGAGTTTGCATCGACGAACGACGACTCGTGTGCTCGCGAATTCGACATTCATTGTTGTTTCGTTGCTTTAACTTTTGTTTTCCATACACGTGGGCAAAGACGACACCAGAACGGGCCTTTTTTCTTAAATTAAAAATCGAACCGTATCGCAACGAAAAAACGCGCCTTTGCAACTATAACGACGAAACAACGAAATTTTTTAACATAATAACTAACGTTCGATCTATTGATATTTAGCTTTTACGTTATCGACGCGACAATCGCTTTATAACTCGCTGTGGTCGTCGCTTTATACGATTAACAATCGAAACAGTTGAACTACGATTATAATTTATTTTATATACTTTTTTTTTTTTTTTTTTTTGTAACGACGCCTTATATTGTATATAAAATAGTGCTAGGCAGTGACTAATTATACATTGAAAATTTGGAATAAGATAAACGAGAGAATAATAGACTACGCACGTATATACACACACACACACACAATGGCGATGCTTTCCTGCTTTTGCGCTTCAGAGCGAGTGGAGGTAGGTTGCAAGCTGTGTGTTTCATGCATCCAAATTTTTTGCTTTGTGTTTGTGTGAAACATTTCTGTACAAATAAGCAAAACAAAGTTTTAGAGAGTGTGAGTGTAATTTTTGTATAACTTAACAGTATTGAGAGCGGCGATTTAACATTTTTGACGACGTTCAACACACTGGAATTGATTTGTTTCTTTTAGGAGCCAATCATTGTTACTCTTGTACCTCCAAGATGTTGGCAAAAGAAAGCGAAAAATTGATCGAAAATAACTAAAACGACTGCAACCGTTCAAGCTTTATTATTTATTTTTTTTTTTTTTTATCCTCACCACTAACTTTCCAATACTGACACTTTGTAACTTATTTTTTTTTTTTAATTTTGTTTCGTACTCTTTGTAAACGTATATTTTTGTTTTATCTACTTCTCTTTTTCGCACTGCACGTATTTTCCATGCCTACGCCTTGAAATTGTAAATTTGTAAAATTGTGAAAACTAATGCTTGTCTGAATAAAAACGACTTTTATCGATAACCGACGTTAGTGTCTTGCGTTTTACTGATGCGTCGACAATGTATTGAATAATTTCATGTGCGCAGCAACGATTCGAGGAGCTGGAGAGCAAGATCAACGATCTCCGAGACCAAATCGATACCGTCAAGGCCGAAAAGAGTTTGCTGGAAAAACAAACGAAAATCGAGTCCGAGGTAAGCAGGGGAATCCCAATTACATGTATGCGTACAAATTATAAGCCCAAGGAGCCATCACGTCGCGCCGTTCATATATATACATATACATAACGTAAAAATCAGCGAATTGAATAACAATTAGACAAACACGAAGCTGCACCGCGCGCACAGCACAAAAGAACACTCGGTCAATTTGCCCTGCCGGCCGGGCTTGTCTTGTGAATCGCCGGCCCTATAAATAGCTTAATGTAAAGTTTCCGCCTCGTCGAGAGAGGAGGGGAAGGAGAAAAAAAAAAAGAGAGACAGAGAGCGTTGACTTGTACACGTTTCAAATGGATGTAATTGAAGGCCCGAGCAGAGCATCGGCCCAGCTAACAACACGTGGGCGCAACGCGAGTCGTTGAGAGCACCACTTTTCTTATACTTTTCCCTCCCGCGAACAATTGATTCCTGCAATCGAGGAAAGGCGAGCGGAGGTGCAATAACATAATCCATGTCGTCTGTTCAGGAGTTGCGCGAGCGCTTGGAAAACAAAGACCTGAAAATCGAGTGTCTCGAGTGCGAGAAACAGTCCATTGAGTGCGAGCTGCGGGACAAAGCCAACGAGTACGACAAGCTGAAGGAACAGTATAACAAGGACGAGCTGCGTCGCGAGCTCGAGGACAAGAACCGGCAGATCGAGGAGTTGAGCAAAGAGCTGCAGATCAAGACCCACAACCTCCAGCAGTTGGTCAACACCGAGCTCTGGAGTAAGAACCGCGAGATCGCCAAGTTGCAGAATTACGTGACGGCCACGCAGTGCGGTGGTCCGGACAGTACGGACGCGAGTTTGCAGCTGAGGGCCCTGATCAAGGAGCTGAACGACATTGGCATCCAGGTGACGCTCACCGACGACATTGTCCAGCTGAACTACGCCGACTCGGAGACTAGCGTCGACGCGTCGACTCTCACCGGTTACATACACAAGCTGCTCGCTCAGAAGGCCGAGCTGGAGGAGAAGGTGGATTACCTCAAGTGGCTGAATGTCGTCTCGAAACCGAGCAGTCCCATTGGCGTTGCCGAGGTCAGTGGGTGCGACTCCTCGGTCGAGAAGGACAAAAAGTACTGCGAGATGCTCAGGACACATTTGAAGGAGCTGGTCAAATTTATGAACGAGATGCTGAGGGAGCAGAGCGCCAAGGTCAACAGCAAGCAGAAGAAGATCGTCTACGATGCCCTCATGAAGTCCAACTTCCTCTCCGAGGACTTTATCAACACCCTCGACTGCATCAAGCCCGATGAGCTTGACTGCACCTCTGGATTAGACAAATCGGCGAGGAAGAGCAAATCCGACAACTTGATGGACTCGAAGAACCAGTTGTCCACTCCGTCGGATTCGGAGACTTTTTCGGAGCCCGATCGGACGGTTTCGCAAGCGCGTATGGGCCTACCGGAGATCAGGCGGAAATTCCAGGTGACTAGAGCGAGACTGTTCAAGTACGCAAAGAAACGCAGTGACTCCGAGGACTCGGGAGATTCGGCGCCAGGGCTGGCCAATTCTTGCCAGAGCGACGGGACCGACTTTGACGCCAATCGGCAGATACTCGAGCTCAAGGACATCAACAACTTTTTGTGCTCCGAGCTGAATTCCCTGAAAAGGGAGCTGATGAAGACGCTCGGCGACGACTTTGTCAACAACAAGCTGTCGATGCTGCTGACCAAGCTGGAAAAGTCGAGTCTCTACTGCGAGAAGCTGCAGAATACCTTGGAGAAGAAAATTCACGAGTGCCACTCCCTTAAGAAGGAGAGCAAGCAGAACAGCGCCAGGAAACTCCAGCTGGAGAATAAAATTCTGGAGATGGAGGGCAGGGCCCTCGAGCTGACCAAGCAGAAGGAAGAGCTGTTGCAGTTCAAAGAGACGATGGATAAGAAAACAGCTGACATGATCTTTGCGTTTAACAAAGATAACGAAGTGGTAAATTTCGAATGGGGTCTAATTTTTGATTTTGCGGTTGACTCTTGCTGTAACTTGGTTTTTTTTTTTTGTTTTTCGTTTTGTTTTTCTAGATGAGGCTGAAAATTAAACAGTTGGAGGATGAGATTGCAAAATCGAATGCGATGGTTTCTAAGCTCACGAGAGATTTGGACCAGTTGACCATGACGAACAGTCAAATTTTGGTAGAAAATACCCATCTAACAAACGACAAACTCAGGCTTGAGCAAGATCTGAGAAAATCGGAGAATCGTTACGGCGTCACAGTTCGGAATCTTCAAGACAAATTTCACAAGGAGGTAAGCGACATGTGCATTGTTGACATTACCATCATATTATTTCTCGCAATGTGCGATTCTGAAACGCAACAATGGTTATGTGTGTAACAGGTAACCGACTTGAATCAAGCCAACGAATCTCATCGAGCCCGATTGCAAGAGCTCGAGGCGACAAACAAGGAACTGCGAAGACACGTGGTTGTGTGCGAGGCGAGTGATTCTGCTCCAAGCTCCAGCGGAATATCCTCGATTCCACCAGACGTCGGGGCAAAGTCGATCTGTGACGATATCCTCGGCGAATACGACGCTTACAACGTACGTATGAAAGTCAACTACTAATCACACTTATGTTTTGCATGTTAATGGAGTGTTTTTTTTTTTAATTTTTTTTTTTTTTGTTATTATTGTAGTGCGTCCGATATTGGTTGCCTTTGACTTACCAAACGTCGAGTGGGCGCAGCAAGTCCAGCTGTTCTCCGGATCTCGGCATTGAAAGCGACACCGCGGGTACATCGTCAAAACCGTACGAAGGATCCCTAAAGGTCACAGAGTCCATGAACAATATGCTCAGCGATGACGACACCTGCAACAACAATCCCGGACAACGAGACACCGACAACAATAGCCCACTACGTGCAGAAAGTAATTATATTCACCACGTGATTATTGCCCTCGATTTTATTAGATTTATAGTGTGTTCATAGCCCCTCTCGAATAGTGCGACAGAGTTTGGTTACACTTGTGTGCTACTGATAATTGGCTACACAGCAGTATAATAAAGCGCTGTCTCGAGAGTTGGACAATACCCATTTTACATTGGTAAACCAATGATTCTGGCTTCGACCTTTCACATTGCTGAGCTTGATGCACAGAAATGCCGAGCACGTTACCTATAATCTGTCAAAAGAACTATTTTCAATTTTGCGAGTTTACCACTATGAACACACTATCATAAACACCACCTTTTGTGAATTGAGACACGGAATACTTCACAGCCAACTTTTTTCTATTTTTATAGGTGGGCTTTTATATTATAGTATGTATCAAACTCCAATTCGTTGATTGTTAAAAGCTTTTGGCAGGCTAATGTCGCGAGTTGCGTATAAGCTATAGCACGCTAATTTTATAACGTCACAACTATCGTTTCGATGTTCCATAGTTCATTGTACGCTGTATAACACGTGTCATGCATTGTTGCATGATCATTGTAATAACATTACTCATTACTTTCAATTTCACTTTTCCTCAGTACAATCTACTGTTCGCGAAAATCATAGAACTTTTGGTTAAATATTATCAGACAAAAATAACGTAATATCCAAGCATCCACGTGTTCAGTAGTAGCTCATTGCATGCCGATTAAGATTCATGTCAATTATTTATTCCAACAATTTTCAAACCTTTTGAAAATACTCGTCAGTGTTGCACCATTTTATTTACAGCGCTATACGTGTATAATATTAATTTTACCGCTTTGCCACATACTAAAGAAAAATGCAATGATCGTACAGTACAAAGTAACAGTTGAATGAAAATAGTATTCAGCCATAATTTATTCGTGTAGAACTATTACGAACCATTTTTTTCGATAGATCAAGGAATGATGAATGCTTGCTAAAAAATTTCAACTACTTATTTTCGTACGCAAATATCATTTCCTTCTCGTTGATAACTTGAAAATAATCGTTTATTTCCGTGTTCAGGTCTCGAGGAAGTGCGAGCGCTTAAAAAAGAGAATGTCGCTCTCAAGAGGAGGTTGATGAGAACAAAGCGAGTTCTGGAGGACACGTTTCATCATTTGTCGGCTTCCAACAAGAACAAGAAAAGCGTCGAAAAAGCCATCGCGATACAGCTAATGATCACAAAAAACATACTCAAGAAGACGAGAAACTACGAAGAAACGCAACCTCGCGACAATTGAGGATTTAACAGTCGAAACCGAAAAAAAAAAGAAAGTTGCAGATTGCGCGGTTGCATTATTGGTTGCTCTTACGCGTTGAATAAGCAACGACGACGACAACGTCCACGAACACTTACCGATGGGGTATTATCTTTTTTATGTACTCTATTCTCGAATCCATGACTGTATTCATTTCAAACACGTGTTCCACGCTCCTCGACCACCTGCCCGTTGTCGTTGGCACGTGATTACTCTATATATTTATGTCGGTTGACATAATCAACTCAAGTGAACTGGTTACACGTACAATTCTCAGCAGCAGAGATTTCGTATTCTTATATTTATAGAACCTATTTTTACAAGATTGAACGAAAATTTTTCTAAAATAAGACGACGAAAAAAAAAAAAAGAAAAAAAATATTTAAAAACTACATCAATTGTTATTACAGATGTCAATTGAAGATGTACATTGGACTTTATATGTATATATTTATATTATGTATTTCCACGAGTTGAATGACGATTTGTTCTTAAAATTTTTGTAGTACATTCGACTTGTTCTTATTTTATCTACGATAGTGTACAGGTACTGATTTCTTTCTATGGATTATTATTTAACCACGTACCCCTTACGTGTTTTGTTGATTTGAAGCATCTTAAGAAACAAAGATTTTCCAAAATTGTATATAAATTACAATTTACCAAAAGAAGAATGCATCTGTAAATAAATCTTTAATAAAGTGCCATTCATTCATTGAATTATAATTTGGAGTTGTATTTCCTTGTCCTGAAATGTGAGTTTAAAAAATTATAAATACTGTATTGGGGATAGGGAATAATGAATCAACAACGACATACGCATGTATATACCTGATTATGATAAATCTTTATTATCACTGATTGATGACTAGATAATATAAAGATCCGTAATAACTGATTTCGATCAAGACACGAATAGCGCATATTTACCAACGCAACAACCCCTCTTTGCTCGTTCATTTACAATAAGTGACGCATCGTGTTACAATCTCTCAACGAATATTTGGACTATTCATTGCCTATTATTAATACATTATATTCATCATTGCAATCTTTTTATTTCGAATCTTTTAAAACGATTTCTCTTTTTACTTATTCACTCATATAAATTGAATTGAATGTTGTTTCTTCTTCTTTTTTTTTTTTTTTTTTTCTCTTACCATTACTTATACTTATCCCTTGTGCACAAGTTCCGTTTGAACATGAAAATCACACGTATACATCACTCGATGCAATTGCAATAAGTTTTGTTTTTCTCGATCAAATGATTTTGTGCATTTATAAACGTTCCATACCAACAATCAAATTCGAATAAATTTCGTTTGTCAAACAATGGTGTAGGTATCTCAAAAATTTAATAATCGTTGCGATAATACACTACTTTGACATACACAGTTATGTATACGTTGCAAATTGTGTACACACGAGAGTATGCACACACTAGCGAATTAGCTTCGTACTTTCCTTTTTCTTTATCTTTACACAAATCCCTGTAATCCTATGTATAGTACTTCCAGTGTAAAGTAAAATTTGTGGGTGAAGGAAAGAAAAAAAAATTCAAAATCGCATGATATATCTATTCGTTTCGTGACGATAAAATCGGCTCTAAAGCTGAAGTGTATATATATTTACAAGTGACTCTTACATTCTAAATATGGCGGATGAAGACAACACGAAGTCGCTGCGATTACATTCTACTTATAAGTATACTCCTCGACTTTTGCGTAATTTACATCTTTATTAAGCATGAGTATTGGTTTATTTTATTTTTTATTTTTTATTTTTTTTATTTTATATACACAAATGAAAAATTGGCGCTAAACGAGGGTATCAAAAATCGCTTGAAAAATTTGTACATAAAATCAATTCACAGCAACAAGAAAAAGAAATAAAAAGTAAATTCTGCCATCGAAGCCCCTCTGATATCTTTCGAAATAATCGTTTATCGCGTTAACGATAAAAAAAATGTATATATATATATATATCCAATAATGGATTTTGCGATCGACACTTTGGAAATCACCGAGTGGTCAATCAATTTTCAATATTTACGTATATGTTTATATAAACGTGTGCACTATACAAGCAGGTGTGTGCGGGTGTACTGGCATACTATATATTCTTCGATCACTCGACAAAGAAGGGACGGCGTCAAACGATCCGACTCGAAAGTATCTTTGTCCCTCGTGCTCCCCTCTGATCATTACTACAACAATTTATAATATAATCACGCCCAATATACATACATGTTGTATCCACTGCGCGGGAGAAAATTTACTTGTTGATCAACCATACGCTGTAAAATCCAACTGCGTTGAAGTACACGTTTTAAGCGTTAGTTGAATTTTCGGTTTTTTATCGAATGCATTATAATATTCTTGATAAATGTATCAAGAACAATCGAATCGATGCTTCGTAAACTGCTGCACCTATTCTATTGAACTAAACAATTTTTTTTCTCCAAAGATTGACGTACGAAGGCTGTGGAGAGTAAAATATTTCTGTCACAGATTTTACACACTTGTGAACGCATTGAAGTTTTTCAACTCCACAGCTTTCCCACATTGGTTTATACCATTCAAAAGTAATTATTCTGGTAAAACTGGTTAACCTGCACTTGGTGAACCACACTTTAAAGTTGTACGTTAACACGCTTGGATTTACAGTGTAAAGACGCAAGTGTAGCCAAGACGCGTTACGTATAGTACAGTTTTTTGATTATTTTTTTTGTTTTTTACATCGAGCTTGTGATGGTTGCGTGTGTTTATACAGCGAGGTATACGTGGCATTCATACACCCTGGGAAAGAAAAATATCTCGCGTTTATTTGTTATACTTTTGCGTTGCACGTTTCATATATGGACACTCGAGAGTCGAAAAAAGTGCGCTGTACTCCGTGCAAACGTACACGTATACATATATAAATAACCGGTACCCCATCCACGTTTGCACATTTGTTGTTTTACGATTCGAAAACCACGTGTACCGTAAAATTTTTTTTCAGCGACCCACAAAGAGTTCATGAACCCCGGCGCGCGTGAATTTATATTATATTTACTCTGCTAATGGCAAATCCGGCGAATTTGCTCGCGCTCGTGTGTGTGTCCGTGCGTATGTAATTCAAAATACGTCGCATATCATGTATACACGTATACGTATTGTATAATCAGAGTGGGCCGTTATCTTCCCTAAATATACAAGTTACACGTATCGCTAATGTGGGCGTAATATGTACAGGTGACGACGATGCCTAATTGTTTTACACGTATGTATATATATATATGCATTATTTACGTACGAAAGAGAAACAGTGTGTTTGACGAACGCATGGGACCTTAGTTTCTCCTTGTCTCAATTTTTTTCCCCCATGTGTTACATTGCATAAATATATGTATGTATAATCTAGGTATGACGTAATTATGTATATACGAGTAGTTGTTTGGGAAGCGAGTAGGACTTGATCCCTCTCGTCCCGGTACTGTACAGGCTCCTCTTTGAATGCCGGTGCTGCCGGTGGCTGTGCACCCACCGCACGATCGGACGCACTCTTGTGGGTGTATCAAGTACGGCAAAGCTGAATGATACCATGAACCCTCGGCGCTGTTTTTCTCCGCAGGGCTCGGGTGCAGGCCACACTAGCTATTAGCGACGCCATCGGCCAAACGGAGCCGTCGACTATGCTCGGGAGCAGCACCGGCGCGAGTACCTCCCCAATGTCGTCGCCAAAAACGCAGAAACGAACATTAAGGGGTAGTCGAAGAAAACGGAGGATGATAACAATAACGATGATGATGATGACAACAACATAAAGCAAAACATGATGGTGGAGAAGCAGGGCCGCTCCGCTGGGCTATATGGGGTAGCGTGGGTGGTGCGGGTGGTGCGGGGGATGCGGGGGATGCGCGGGCGGTGGCTCGCCGAGCCACGAGTCGGGCGAGGGTGGAAAGTCGGGGTAACCACCACCACCGCCGGCTCCTCCGTTGCCACCACCACCGCTGTTGGGTGCGTTGCTACCTCCCCCGCCGCCGCTCGATTCGTTGCTCAGGTCGGAGGTCGGACCGGCCACCATTCCGCCGGGGCCACCTGCCAAAGGGCAAATCGTTTTTACCCGATTATTACATTTTAATGGCTTTTTCATTTTTACGGGTTTTGCATGGTGTTGTGAGGGGGAGGTTTCATCATAGGCTCCTCCCCCGTTTGTGTCATTTTGTTGGGTGGACCGTTAAATCGTTCGAGGCTCGAAATACATGTTTACCAAAAAAAAAAAAAAACATTATGTGGAACAGCAAAGCTCTCGGTGGAAATATGATAAATAATAACCAAGCACTCGAATTTCCATTTGTTATTTTAAATTTTATCATCCGATTCGTCAGTAGTTGGAATAGAGGTACGTTTTTTGTTGTTGTGAAAGTAAACGATAAACAATGTGAGAACGGGTCTCCTCCTCGGATGAAAGTGTTGTTGTGTATGAAATTATGTGTGCAAAGTAGAGGTATACTTACCAAGGGTCGTGTAAACGGAGAGTCCAGCGTCCGGGGGGTAGGGGAACTGGGGCGGCAACGAGGGCGACCTCGAGGTCGACAGGTAGGGCGGCGTCGCCGCGCCCAAGTAACCCCGGGGTGGACCACCCCCGCCTCCGGGACTCGCGCCCTCGTCCAGGCCCATGTTAACCACAGTGCCGTAGCTGTCGTTGCTCAAATCTATACCGGTACAATGCAATTATGATTTTTCATCCAAGATAATTGGTATAATATCGCTTCGTACATAATTCGTATGGAAACAATTCACGTGCAACGAAATTTACAATATCAACCATCGAGGGCTTCGGTACGCGCGAGGAGCTCTCAAGCTAACGAAGCAACTCGCATGCGATGAACCAGCAAGCGTTATTCGGCCCATCATAAAAATTCTCGACCAAAGCGTACGAGTGTATAGTATACACGAAGTAAAAAAAAAAAATAAAAAAAACAAAACAAAGCTGCATTAGCTGATACATCAGACGGGCGTCATCTCTATATATGTACGTTACCGCTTCGACGCGATAATGTGTTGTTCGATGATAAAGCGTCACGAACGGGAAATATTACCATCGGCCCCGTATGAATAATTACCGCTCGCGTGCGCGTCCCCGTCAACCGTGTCCATTTTCTTTTTCGTCCCCATCGGTTAATTCATTACCGCGAGTGCCGCGCCAAATTGCTCCATCACTTATGCAAGATGCAATTACAATATACATGTTTTTCCTATGTAATTTAAAGTGAAACGTGATTTTTTAATTTTTTTTTATTTAAACAATATCGCATTTCCACGTTGTTTCCTTTCGATACAGCTTACAGGGTCGAATTAAGTGAATGAAAAAAAAAAAAAAGAAAAAGACTCTTTGCCGGCGAGCCGTGAATAATAGAACGGGCAATGTATAGGTGTACCCTATATAATAGGTGGGGTACAAGGTATAACATGTACCTTCGGAAAACAAAGGCGTAAAAGCTCGGGAGGGGGAAATATTTCCTGAAATCTCGGACCCCCGCGAAAACTCCGGCGCAGGTGCACTTACAGCAGCCGACCGATTCGCTGAATAATTGAGCGAGGGTCGGGCGTCCCTTCGCCTCCCGGCAAAACTTTGGCGAAAATTCACCGCCTATCAATTACACGGCCGTGATTTTGCCCGTTGGGCCATTATTTTACAACAAAAAGTCGCCTTACCGTGATGCCCGAACGTGGAGTCGAGGTCGACCTTGAGCTCGTCCTTGTCGAGCAGCTTGTCGTGCCGGGGCGAGTGGCCACCCCCGCCTTTCATGTTGCGGAAGTACTGCGTCCACCTCGTCCGCCCGGCGTCCTTCTTCAGCCTCTTCTCCTTCGCCCTCCTGCGCACCCATTGGGTTATGAAGGGGGAAAAAAAAAAAAAAAAAAAAAAAAAACAAGTATACCCTATCCACCCTCACCTGTTTTGAAACCAAACCTGGACGACGCGCATGTCCAGGCCCGTGTCCTGCGACAACTGCTCCCTCACGTGCCTCGCCGGCTTCGGGCTGTTGTTGTACGCAATCTTGAGGGTCTCGAGCTGCTTGGCCGTTATCGTCGTTCTCGGTCTCTTGTTCGGCTGTTCGCCGTCTATGCTGCCCCCGTCCGCCAATTCTACAAAAACGCGCTCATTGTACCGTACGTTTTTTTGAATGGTCATCCATACGCAAAACAATCGACAGGTCGCAATGTGTGCGTGTATATGTGTATATAATTACCCTTGGCCTTGGCTTGCTCGTAGTCGGGCTTGCAGACGAGTTTGCCGTCCTCCATGAGGTAGAACTCGTCGCCGGTGTCGAGTTGGCGGGAGCACATGGCGCAGGAGAAGCAGTTCAGGTGGTAAACGAGATCCTGGGCCCGGCGGACTACCTGCTTGGGCGCCAAACCCTGGCCGCAGCCAGCGCACTTTGTACTGAAACGCCTGCCACACCAGCGGCCAACCAATTTTACCTTCTGATTATCGCTCGCTCGAGTTTTTACGTGTGCGTGTTTTTTTTTCATCATCGCGGTAATTCAACGATATATCATTGTTTCAAATTCACGATGCCAAGATAGAGAGGGGATGGAAAAAAAAAAAAAAAAAAAAAAAAAAAAAAAAAGTTAATGCTTACTTGACGAAGTCGTCCTTGCAAAAGACGTGGCCGTTGCGGGCGTAGCACTTGTCCGTCAGTCTGACGCCGCAGTCTCGGCACGTTAGGCAACCGGCGTGCCAGCACCTGTCCATCACCCGGAACACGTATCTGTCGAGGATCGTCTCCTGACAGCCCCCGCACTTTGGTATTGACGCTGCAACGACACACAACAATCATATCGTACCGCATATTGACTCCAACAATCAATCCTATATGTATATACCATGTGATGTATATTTACATATTGTCATTATGTTATTTCCTTTTTTTTTCACCATACCTCCACTTTCGTGGTTTTTGCATGGATGATGTTTGAAACAAAACTACGAGCCCCCGTGTATAGGCGACGGAAAAAGTACCTTCTGTACCTTCTCCTTCGATAATATTTTAATGTAAAAATACATTGTTTTACAAGTATGTATATATATATTCTGACTCATAAAAGCAAATATCGGTCGATTGTACAATGTGTATCGGCTCATCGCAGCGCGATAAATATAGTTTTGGGCACAAACAATTTTCACTTTACTCGTGTACGTTTTTCCGATTAGTCACCAGGTGTATCCCTCTGGCAATAGCCATGTGTGTATGCCAACGATGCCCTCGCAAGACAATTTAGAGAAAACGACAGAAAAGAAAGGGGGTAGGGATGTCGCTCGAGGACCGTTGGTCAACTTACAGTAGAGCAAATCTGGAATGTTGGACGGGAGGCCGAGCTCGGCCGCTGGACGCTGCTCGAGCGGGTGCATCCCTGGACCACCACCGGCGAAACTCGGTGCCGTCGCACTATTATCTCCACCGCAATAACAATTACCACCAGCACAACCGTTACTACCGTTGCTGCTGCTGCTGCTGCTGCTGCTGCTGCTGCTGCTGGAGCTACTGTTGTCGCAATGGTTGTTGAAGTTGGAGCAGTTGAGGGCGTCGGGGCGACAACGTCGCGACTCGGGGCTGCTCTGGGGCGTAGTGAGCACGTTGCCGGGGCGGGCGCGGTGGCCGCTCTCGTGCAACTCGAAGCCTATCATCTTGCCTCGGAGGTGACGGGTACCGAAAAGCTCATAGCTCGCCCTGCCCGTCGATCTACATATAATTAAATTCCTTCGTGTTATCCTTGCACCGGCTTATTTCCTCCCTTCAACACACTCCACCCTATTATACAGTACACACTGTTGCGACGTACACCACTGGCGTATACAAAACTTTTTTTTTTTTCTTTCTTTTTTTTTTTTTCCCGAACTCCGCGTCGACTTATCGGCCGTGTAAGTATCACTGCGCGAGGTGGGGGCGAGTCTTATCGGGTCCCTCTATGCGCCCGCACACACGCACGAGCTGAGCGTCGTTGACAGGGAGGCCTCCATTGTGTGACCCACGGCGCACACGGCCGTATAAATACACAGTCGTTCTTTTGAAATATTTTTTCGGAAAATCAGCGCTGACCTTTGTTATCTCCGTTATACACGCCGTAGTCGCTCCGGCTATACGTGTACTCCGCGTCACGCGCGTCGTTATCACTTTTCATTATCAATGGCACCGTAGCGCGTGCGTGTACACGCGTATATACACATAACGATCGAAGGTTAATCGCGCTTCTTTTTTTTTTTTTTTTTTTTTTTTCTTTTTTTCTGTCTTCGATTATATACGGTTATAGATCGGTGTGGCTGTCGTTTGACACTGCCGGCACCAATGTTCGCGTGTGGAGGCGAAAAAAGAGAGCCGAGCGCGCGACTTTCGGCGACGGTGGCACGCGCGAGACTGCCACCGAAGAAAGGCAGGAAAGAGAGAGCCACGAAAACGGGACGGAGGAGAGTATAGACAGACATACATCGGAGTGCGCACGTGGCGAGGGTGGCGGCGGGGGGCGGGATGGGGTTCGGGCGCCCATTGGTCGGTGCGGCGAAACAACCCCCCCGCCGAGCCGTGCTATTGGCCGTCGGGGCCTCGAAGCCGCCCTCGTTCCACCAGCATGGCGCTCTCCCTCTATATATATATATATGCCCATGGACTTTTTCTTCTTCTTGGCGCGGGGTGTCATGGTTTGCCGATCGTGTGGTGATAAGGGAAAAAAAGAACAATACTGTAGTGGAGGATTTGGAACGTCTATCCGGGCCAACATAGTTTTCGCCCTAGCTGTGCATACTTAGTCCTCACTAGTATACTTTTGTACAGATTTTTTTTTCGGACTTTGATAGACTCGTGTCGTCCGCAAATACATCTATATAACCATCCCTTACGGGATTAACCATGGAATTAACCATGGGATTACGTATGGGATCGTTGGTGTTTTAAACAGAACAGTTACGGGCAAACAACTGCATACACGCAGAGAGTGAAAGCTTTTACAAATAACGTTTACATTGTGCAATCGTTACACTTTATATCACCATGACATTTCCCTCGTGTATTATATTTTCGTTGCTCTTGGGTCAGTTGTCACGATTTACGCATCAATTGACCTTCCGATAAACGTGCCTTATCTTCCCTTAACTGCACGCGCGAGGTTTCAATCGTTTGCTTGAAGTACACCGATAAAAGAACAAAGAAAATAAAAAAATAAATAAAAAAAAAGGTTTGGATGAAAAATTCAAAAGGAGGACTTGAGCTCGAGTGCTCGTGTATGGTCGCTGATACGAAACGATGTAACGCTCGAGCGCTCCTATATTTCGATTGAGAAAGTGCGTATGTACCTATACCGATCGCACGATTTTGTACTCTTGTAGGGGTAAATCGGATACACGTGTCTCATCCGTGCCGCGGAATTGTGAAACAATTTTTTCGCGTTCGTTGAGCCTCCAGAGAAATACAAGCATCCCCGAAATGGAAAAGATTGAGATGAGAGTTTTCGTGTATCATCGGACAGACGATCCAAAGCGTTGCGATGGCGCTGTCCATCTCTCGCGGATACGCGATTCGATGCGAAAAAGAAGAGTATAATGTATATGCCTTGGCATGCGATAATCGGTGCAAGGTATACATCAAAGTGCAGAAACCCAACAAAGGGACCGATGAATTCCCAAGTCGGTTTTTGCGCATCGGAAGAAAGGAGGGAATGAAAGAGTGCAAGGAACCGCGAGGGATCGGCAGGCGATGAAAATTAACGACGGAGAAATTGAAGAGGAGTCGACGGCAAACAATAGTTACATATAGTGCAAAAAATAGAGCGCATACCTATCGGGGGGTTCGCGCCATTTTATCATCCCCAACCCTCGAGTATCCAAGAAAAACTCCCCTACCCCCCGTTGGTGCATTCTATCTTTTCCGTGAACGGCAAAGACGCCATCCGCGCGAGCTTTTACAACTTTGCCGCCGACGCGTAGCGATAAAGCTGCCGGGAGGGGGTGGATGAAGCGTTCCCTCGTTAATTAAGGTAGATTTCGGGCGTCCCTTGGTAAAAAAAAAAAATAAATAAAAAAAAAAAAAAACGCGGCGACGGAGGAGGATTAAAATTGAAAGTAAACTTTTTAATTTGAGCCGCGCGCCCGCGAGATTGGAGGGAGCGAAATTATTATCTTTTTTTTTTCTTTCCTCACCCCCCAACCAAACTCTGGGGGGTTGAAGTGTACATGGCCCGAATTCGTCCAAACGGGGGGCGTTTGATGTTTCGCGAAAATTTGCGAGGCTCGAAAAGTCGTCGCTTCTGTATACAAAAAGGAGCGCGCTCGTTTGGCTCGACTTTTGAGACGATATTGCACGCAACCGTGACTAAAACACGAAACATCATGGTACCTTTTTTTTTCGTTGCAACATCACGTATAGCGCGTGGAATTTTCCATCGTCGAGTGGAAAAAAAAATGGATATCATCCCTCGCCAATTGTAGCACACACCCGCGCTCCCGGGGAGCTTTTGCCTCTCCCCTCCGACCTTTTCCACGGGGAACCAGCAGCACTGCTGTCGGCACGCCTCCGAAGACTATACATATACGTACAGCGAGTGGAGTCTGCAGTGCTCCTTCTCTCTCTCAATTTTCTGTGCGAGAGATTTGTCTTCACCTCCTGCGCTGTAAGTTTCACCCTCTCGTATTCAAGACGCTTTGGAGCCTCCCCAAGGTTCGTCCTCCCTTCGTGTGTGCATGGGTGTGTAATAACCCAAGACTATCCGTAGGTCCCTCTCCCCCCTTGCATCGGCCATTTTTGCAATTTTCGCTCTTCTCGAGTACATTGTTCTTTTTGTCATTCCCCAACATACAACTCGCATGTATTATACCTTTACTTAAATAGCGTGATGCCCTACGCGTTTACCAATAATGTACATACCTATGCACACCCGGGGGCAAGTTACACGTTTGTAGCTTTTCATTTTTCCAGCAAACAGCGCACTTACACCCTCTCTCCTTCCCCGCGCGTATATGTGGGTGCAAATTTTCCAGCCGCCTTCGCATATATGTTTCCGTTCAACGAGCGCACCCTTACTCCACCTCCTCCGTATGCACGTGGCAAAGGATCTCTTTCTTTCGTTCCACTTCTTTTAGGCGTACGGGCGCCCGTGTAATGTATGCATGTATACGTGAATTTTCATTTTCTTCGCCGCCGAGCTGAACAATCTAAATACAGGTACGTACCAACTTGCCCCTGGAATTTATTCTCTCGAGAAAAGTAGTGCAATAAGACCGACGAGCCCGCATACGTATGTTTTGCCAAGTGGTACAATAGTAAAATACCCTCTGATGTACATAGTGTACCAAAGGTTTTTTTTTTTTTTTTTTTTTTTTTTTTTTTCATTTACTATTGCCACAGATCCATTTCAAAGTTCCCTAAACGACATTTCGAGGGGGGATTGTCCTTGTTAAATCAACGAATCGGTATAGGCAAAAACCACATCTGCGACGTAATGCAGTGCGAAAGGCGTACATCCACGGTACAACCAGTAAACGCATTGCGGCTCAAAGTGTATCGTTGCACAAAAATCTCCGTTGCTGGGCACCTATTCGGGATCGAAAGGCCCGAAAGTCATAAATTACTCCAGAAGCGATCCCGAAAAGGGGGAAAAAAAAAAAAAAAAAGAAGAAGGATCCCCTTCGAACTCCCGTGGATGATCGAATTCAAATCGCAGCCCCCGCTCACGCCGCAACTTTGCCCTGCACCCCCCTTTCGTTGCGCATACATTTATACGTGTATATACACATAAAATAATAACGCGAGCGCGTATGGTTTCCGTGTTGTATGAGTATACGTGTACGTTTTGATGTATGTACGTGTAATCATAGAGCGGAAAAAGCGAAGGGCTTCTGTTGGCCTGCCTGCACGCGCCGATGAAAATTAATATTCCGACGGGCTTCCATGAATCTTCGTTGTTGCGTTCCATGTGATACATATATATGTGCACAGCCTCCATTACCGCTTGGACCTACACGCGCAAGCCCAAATTGTGAATAATTTAACGTAACGCGCGACTGAGAGCTATTACATGCCTCTGCCGTGTGTGCCACGCCGGGGTACCCCCTTTTTTTTGGTTTGGAAAATAGATTTTTCATTGCCTACGGGAGGTTTTAAGCGTCCACGTTGTGGGTATCTACATACGCATGGATTGCTATCTGAATACACATGTGTGTGTATATACAAATACGTTTGTGCGTGCAGTTTTTTTTTTTTTTTTTTTTTTTACCTTAGAAAAAAAACAGCCCCCCCCCCCAAGATACAGACGTCAAAATTCACGGCAACCGCGAGATACACGTATGGGTACGGAACAAAAGAAAGCCCAGCATCCCTTTTTTCCCCCTCCGATCGCTCCTATACGTATCGCATAGGTAGACGCTTGCACGCGTATAGGAAGCAAAGACTCGAAAAGGGTACTTTGTCGCTTGTTAATACACATATACGAGCGAAAAAGCTCGAAGCAAGGTGCCAGCCAAAACAGATGTCCCATTGTTCTAACCGCGTGTATATAAACGCGCGATATACGCGAACCTCTGCTTCCCCAACGCGACTCCTGGCAGGATATGTATAAGGTATATACGAATGTCATGTGCCCAACGATCAAAAGTTGCGAGGTGGAAGCTCGTAATCGCCCGCCTCGGCGTCATTCAACTCTTACATCTTTGGGTGTGCAGTATAGATATAGACGCGTGTACTTTCTTATACGCAAACATAAATGTACATGTACGCTTGTTGCACTGTGTGACTTGAAAAAAGAAAGTAGTGAAAAGCCGTACCTAATAGTACCTATACATCGAACGGACCATCCATCAAGACCCTTTACATTTGCATGATTGTTCGGGGTGTCCGAGAATCAGAGGAGGTATACATATACATCAGGCACAGCATCTCCATATATTTGTCAGATTTTCTCCCTCCTCGTGCTCACGGTATAGGTAATACACACGCATATATACGTATATACATAAGTATATACGGGTGATGGAAAAAGTATCGGCAATAGTAGTAAAAGTCTACGCATAATCGTACGTCCGCGTCTAGTGCCAGTAGGGTATAAAAAGGTGGGGGAGGGGGGGGGATCGGGGGTGGAGCACAATGACAGGTTCCACTCATTGTCGAAAACCCCTGGAGCGTTTATCGGCTGGACCGACTTTGCTACATTATAGGTACACACACACATATATATATGTATATAAGTGCACGTATACACACGCGTATACGTTGGTAAACGAGGTAGGTACACGAGGGGTGAAGAAACGATGGTGCGCGCAGGGTGCAGCGGCAATACAGCTACCCACCCCCCCGTCACTCTGCCGGTGCCCAACCATGCCCGGCCAGGCTCCCGGAAAAGAGAGAGAGAGAGAGAGAGATAGGAGGCTGTATAAGTGTAACAGAGTACAGTACGCGGAGTATAGACATTTCTCTTAGCTAAATTGATTAAGGAGGGGGCAGGCGTATAGGGAGAATCCGGTGGCTCTCCTCTCGTGAAAAATTTACTGCCTCTCTCTCTCTCTCTCTGGCCGGGCCATCACCTACTTGTCGCGTGTATGCGTATACACATGTGACGACAAAAATGCTGATGCGTAAACGATTACGCCTGGTTGTTTTGTGACTTTTTTTTGCCTGTCCCTCGGTAAAATACGTCATTGGTCATCACAGGGCCACTCGTCGGTCTTGCTTTTGCATATGTTGCCTGCAGACAGATACGATTATTTTGCCTTTTTTTTGTTCGGATGACCATTTTGGACGCTACGGGGGTCACGAGAGATGCAATAAAAAAAAATACTAACGTCCCCCATTGACGTGTCCAAATTGACGCAAATTGTGATCTGCAGTATATAGTAATCGTGAGGGGCAAATAATTATCTGATCTGTTAAAAACCTTCTTTTTTTCTATCGTATGCAAGTTATCCTACATATGATGTGCTATTGGTCCGAGATGGAAATCGTTTTTAAAATTACTATTTTGTAAATGTAAGAGCCGCGTCTCTTACGTGCAAACGCGATATGCTTCGTTTGATAGTACCACGTGAAAATCACATCGAATTCTTTTTTTTTTTTTCGTAAACTGCTTGCACCGTATAGGCTGACAACCCCAACGGGAGATTGAAAAATTTTTACTCGAGCGTTGAATTACGGTTCTTAGGTTTTTTTTTTTCTTCCTCTCCTTCTTTCCATAAAACTAGAAAAGCAGAGGGAAATTTGTCCATGTACGTACGGGCCGCAGGTGCCCATAAAGAACAGTGCCATGACGCACCACACGGACAGAGAATAACCATAAAATAAATCCACGCGCCCGGCCAATCGCGTTAATAAATCCAAATGCTCTTCCGACCGATAAAACGACGACCGAGCTCAGTTCATACCACATATACATATACATATATATATATATATTTACACACGGGTAGGTATAATAACCAAGTGTCTCATCTTTTCCCCTCGCGTTGCAACATTTGGCGTCACGCGTGTGTACTTATGTGTATAGGTACTCTGTGTACCCAAAAAAAAGAGCGCGTGGATGGTTTCTGTATGTACATGAGCGAGAGAAAGATGATCGGTCATACGAAAAACGCAAAAGGGAATTGTGCAAACAAGTATAAAATCCGAACAATGTGCCCGTGGAGCTGGCTAATACGCGCGCACCCGCGTTATGGATGATATGTACAAGATAAAAAGTATAAGGGAGGAAAAAAAAAAAAAAAAAAAAAAAGCTCGTGCACCCGTGTATATACATGTGTATGCTCTTGGGCTCTGTCGACAAGGGCCGGGGAGGAGGGTAAATTTACCAACAAAGGGAAAAAAAAAAAGATGTGACGCGAGAAAGATCAAACCGATGCGAACCTTGATGATTAATTTGGTGATTCAGGTGGCGTAGGTGGGGTGTTTTATCGTCTCAAAAGCTACAAGTATCGGCGAAGATCTGGATAGGAGAAGAAAGAAACGCGAGCCTGAACTTTTGGTGAATTCGTGTTCAGTCGATCGTCGATAACGCACGAGAGTGAAGAAGAAAGGGATCGAGGATAAAGGAGGACCGCGCATATAAATATATAAACACAAAATTGATGGTTCGGTAACCGATGATGCCCAGCCAGGAGCGACGTGTATGTGTAAATTATACGTGCACATGCAAAAACGAAGTGCGCACCCGAATGAAATCGGCGTCTCGGATGATTTGCACATGGCCCGGGAGTCATTGGCGAGTGGTGGTACAGGAGGTAGATATCGTATGGTATACATAAACGCACGATGGGCACCGCCCATATCGCAGCCCGGCGAGATTCACGCATATGGGGACATTAGCCACCCTATTACCCGTTTTATTCATATCCCTCTCTCTCTCTGTACGTACAGCCGTCGTTCACGTGGGACCCTTTATTTCACTTGCATGGTCGCGTCTCTTTATATACTTATATATGAGCTTGTTTGGCCGGAGCTTTCCCTGCGCCTGAGCGACATCACCTCGAGAGACCGACTAACTTTTACCGACTGACGAGGCAGCCAGGGCAGGTTGTGCATACATGATTGGACGATTCGACCTTTTGTATACGCGTGAAAAATTTTATTGTCTTTCCCCATCCCCCCCCCCTGTCCCATTGTTTTCTCTCGAGTTCTCCTTTTAGTTTACCGAGTCTTTGTTTGCAACTATTTAAAAACAATCACGTATTATTCTTACCTAAAAACGCAACTGTAAATCATATTGTACAGAGAAAAAAATCACGGGTCCATCGCACCTACGTCGAAAAAAAAAAAAAAAAAAAAAAATACACATAAATTTTTATCAAATCAACGTTAGCGGCGCTAAAACCGGGCAGGTCAATTATAGGTATACTTTGTTGCAATCCATCATGGACCCCCCAAACATTAATGGATTATTACCCAAGAGAAGATGAAGCGCGACATGGCATCGAAAGTTTTGCGATCAAAGTACAATTTTCCGGCTATCCACGGGAACCCGAGAGGGAGAGGTCGCTGCTGATGGATTATCAGTCGCAGCTTGATTCCACCGCCACGTATACGAAATCCTTCCTGCGGGAAATAGAAAACGCTTAGCGACAAACTCCGGAAAAAAGTATATGTACCTATATATGTACGAGTATATCCCGTATACGCGAGTCACGTGGAAAGGGTATATACACAGTTATTGAGTTTTTCTGTATGGATACTAAAAAAATGGGAAAAGACGGGAAAGCCGTGAACAGAAGTAGGCACGGGATGATACAACGAGGGTTGAAAGTCGACCCCCTCGCTGTATAATACCTGGTGCCTATATACCATGCGTCATTCATTGCACTTGCTGCTGCTGGGGCTGTGACACAACCAGCGTGTGATGTATATATACACTCGCAAACACACACACACATATATACACTATACAGAGACGCCCCGGCTCTTTTTACAGATGGGCCGTTTAGCGAGTACATTAAGAAAATTGCACGGAAGCTTTAACTGTCGAGGCTCATACAAACCCAATATCTCCTCTTCCTTCCTATTCCGCACCGTATCGGCATCGTCAGCGTTCTCGTATACATTATACATATATATATATATATATATATATATATATTATAGAAGCTACACAGAATATAAAACCTCGTGCAGTATCCGTACATATATGTGCATATGTATATGTGTTTAAGTACAATACATCTCAAAACGAAAACTAGGACGACTGAGAAGGCTCTCTTTATACCTTAAGCATGGGTGTGTGGGTGTGTGTGCATCGGTGCGTGCTCCTCTGGAAGAAGCGAGGGTTGGGGGTTGGGGGGAGGGGGTGGTTTAGATATGGGGTCAAGTGAGCGAATGGAGCTTTGGGGCCAAAAGCTGCGGGGGTGCGAAAGAGGAGAGCAAAGCCAACGGGGACGGGTGAGAAGATGGCTTTAATCTATTACCGGGTTGTCGTGCGTGCTGTATACATGTATATACATATAAGCAAGTACAACGCAACCCATGGGCCTTTCCATTCTGCAGACAAGTGGCTTCTTGTTATACGCTCGTTTGCAATATACATGTATGTGTACGTACGCACGCATGTTGTGCCCTTGGCTGTAAAACGCGGGGACGTTTACACTTGCGTTTAGAGATGTATAAAAGGGGCTGGGTTGGGCTGTCCTATACGCTCTCTTAGGTGTCCATCGAGTGGAGACGTTATACGGGAAGGGGAGGGATATTGTTGCTCTTCGTTAAAAATTCATGGTATCTGGTAGCTACCGAGAGTTGCTGTGAAAAATTATCGAGGGCTAGTTTTGTTCGCACGAGCAGAGGACACGTTACAGTTTGGTGTGTATGGATCGGAGCTTGCGGGGGATAACAAATGGACGTTGCCATTCGATCGAGCGTTTCTATGTAGGAATCGCGGCTGTTTGGACAAAGGGACTGTGTAAACCAAGTGTCCATCAAAGTGGCACCTGTGACTGCAAAAATGACCAAAAAAGAACATACTCACTTACCGCGATCCTCACTCTCTTGTGAGACAGTGAAACTATATACATGGGTGTGGAAATGCAAAACCTATATACTTGTTTTACCTCATCATCCCTGGGATTATTTACAAAATCTCGACCAAACCATTTTTTTCTTCTTACCTTTTAAAATTTTAATGTATATCCAAGCTTTGTGACAAAGTACACATATTTTAATAACATGTCAATGTCAGTCATATGCCATCAACGGAGAAAGAGAGAGAGCGACAATTTGTCTGTAGGTGCGAAAGAAGTCATTAATCAAAACAAGCCCAACTGTGCGCCCCTTTGCTGACAATTAAAATCAAAGGAAAGGAAAAAAAAAGCGAGAAATATCGAGGCCCCCCGTGACAACTCGGCCCGAATGTAGGGTCCCCGAGAATCCAATGCCCAACCGAGCCGGACATCGCTCGTCAGAAATCAAAGCGCAATCGGCGTAGGTCCCGAAAAAAAAAAAAAAAAAAAAAAAAAAAAAGCGCCGAGTAACGATCGGCTCGACTTTTCATTTCCGCATCCGGCTGCAGATGTCTTTAATTGCGCAAGACTGTGTGTGGCTTTTCGAGCCCACGACCACCACCATTACCACCACCCCCGTGTACAGGGTTGTAGATCCTCGGCCAACCACGGGGCGCACGGGCTCGTCATGCCAGCCAAGGTGTCGAGTCGAGCGTGTCCCGAATTACTTCCGCCTCGAAGAGCTCGTCCGTCCGACGTACAAGTGTCGGGCCGGAAACTCTCCCGGTGTATACACGCACGGGGCGATTCCGCGGGTGTTTCTCCTGCCCGATGGCGCAGCTGTGCACGCGAGTAACCCAAGAGTCCCCGATCGGCTTCTTTTCCCCCTCGACGGAGCGAATCGCCGGCTCGATGATCGTCCCCCGTTAACGTCGTACGGATTCCCACGGAGCGGCCCGCGGGCTCGAGTTACCCCGCGGTGTGTAATACATATATATACACACATGTCCCTGATACGGCGGGGCTAACCGGCCGTGTTTACCGAGCTCTCGTCTTACGCACTTGTCCGCCGCTGATCGGAGACGTTTAACGCGCGTGTGCCCTCCGTCGAGCCGGAAAAGCTCCCTTCGGATAGGATGGCCGGAAAATGGCCTCCAACCCGGTGCTCCCCAAACTCGGCGCCCATAGTTGAAATGGAAAATTGAATTCTCACGTTATATCACCGTCGGTGGGTGTCTCGCGGGATACGAGCCGGAGAGGGAGTAGCCGCCAGGGACTTCTGGGAACACCGAGCGCACGTATACGCAGCCCCCGAGGGTACATCCCGCGAGATATGTGTGCAACATATTGCCGATCGACCGACCCTTTTGGTCGCATGCATCGTGCAGCCGCGAGAAAAGTCGAGCGTAGATTCGCACGCTTCGTCCCGCGGTGCGTGTGTGTAACACTTGGTTTTTGACTCGCCTGCTGAGAGCGTCCGCGCACATAACTACCCCGATGTCCCTTGTTACATGGGCATCGTGTATAATCGGATACACTCGAGATGTATGTAATAGGCTTGATTGTCACACGCTATACGCGCGCGCCTTTTGTCCTTCGCGGCAAACAATATACCCCGGATAATTAACCATAGGATAGGTTTACTGAATGCTCGTTTTTGATGGAACGATTGGCTCTCGTACAGTTACAAGTTTTGCATGAAAAAAAAAAAAAAAAAAAAAAAATGGAGCTTTAGTAACAGAACTGATGGACGTTTCAAACGTCACAAGGCACCCTTATATGTGTGTGCGTTTATGACCCGCGTGTGACGGGGGGGGGGAGGGTAAGTACCGATGATGAAATTACACACTCACGAGAAATCGATATGTTGTACCTATGTGTTACAAATTGCATCAGTTGTCACAATGTACACATATACTTACGTATACGTATACACACCGTGACTTTCGTCTAGCAAACACGTAGTATATATATAGGGGATGACCGATGTATAATATGTCGGAGAGAGAGAGAGAGAGAGGAGGCGTCGGTCCGAAACGTGAGGTGATCGAGCGAGCGCGGATTAAATCGCGCTCGAGAATCCAATGCACAAATCACATGTGTAAACGGATTAAGCTGTCCCCGGCCCTTTTCGCCTCGAGGGGCTCACAGCGTCTTCCCTCCCATTACTTTTACCGCTACCCTCGTATATATACGCATATGCATTGGTACAACATATACTACAAGGAAATACACACAACAGATCCTTATGTCATGTACACACACATACATGTACACATGTGCCACGTTGCCCTGGAGGTGTTTACGCGGCCTCTCTCTTGTGTTGCGTGTTATACATAGGTACCCCGTAGATGTGTAACGTGTATATGATGTATAACCCACGGATAAGCCGAGCCGATCGTTAATTGCACGCAGGGACCGATGATGATGATGATTTATTAGGTACCTGTGAATGGGCCAAAGTGACTGCAGGTACAATAACCTGTATGTATATACACCAATCAGGAGCATGCCGTGCGTTTGAAGGAAAAATGTTCCTACTTTTTTTACGTACAGTCACCAGAAAGGAGTAAAAGAGAAAAACCACGAGGCCGAGGAAAAACAAAGAGAGAGAGAGAGAGAGAACAAAAGGCCGCAGGAAAGATTTTTCAGGCGGCGACGGTGAGGGTTGAAAGGACGTCGCGCAGGAGGGGGTCTCTCGAAGGGAGGCTTCTCCGCGGCAGCGTATACGCACACATAGCCGTGCGAGTTCTTCCTCGAGCGTATAGGGAGTGGGTGGATGGGCGCGGGCGGGAGACAGCTCCGGAGACAGGGCGGTCGCGTGCACACCCGCGTTGTACGTATATAGCAGTGGTGGTTGGTTCCTCTCCTGGGAAATCATGGAAGACACAGTCGCACCGACTCTGCCCCCGTATATATACGTATACGAAGCGCGTCCTGGGTGTATATTGTATGTATATACACGTGTAGACCGTTCGGCGGCACCCTCAGTCTTGGGTATACACGGCTCTATTGTTTATGGATTCTTCGCGGGTCTGCTTATCTTTTTCTTTTTTTTTTTTTTTTTTCTATGTATATATATTTATTGATTTTTTCCCTCTCTCTCTATCTATCGTGCACACTGGATTTTACAGTTTATCACTCTCGGCACTGTCTGGTGCGAAAAGTATGAGTACTCGTGATCGTACGATTTGAGGACCAAAAACAGGTGCGCGCGTGAAAAAAAAAAAAAAAAAAAAAATGAAACAGAGTGGAGCCTAAAAAAAATTCGTTGGTCCATCGATGTTTCTTCGATAAGCAATACGTGCTCGTGGACAGGAATGACGAGAAAGTAAAGAAGAGAAAAAAAAGGCCATCAATGGGAAATAATAATTTTCTCGCCACGCGTCCTCGGACGCAATGCGAAGCATCATCCAGAGACCACCAGAAAACCTTTCTCCCTATATCTCTTTGTCCCGCGTGTGTAGGACCCAACCTCTACTCTTTGATGAATACCACGCACGTGACTCGGACGTGTGCACTTGCCGGGACTATATTATGTGGATGGAGGCGCCTCGTACGTATACACATAGTTTGCTTTTTATGAACAAATAAGTACTTTTCCATTGTTGTTCGCCGTGGGCGGTTACGTTTGGTACGACGAATGGCGGTGGAGCGAAATAACAACGACCCAAAAGACTTTTCGACGAGTTTTATGTATCGCTGCTCCCCCCTCCATGAATGCGCAGATTTTATACTGGTTTACATTGTTTTTTTTTTTTTTTTTTTTTTTTTTTTTGACAGATTGTTTGTACCTACATGTACTTGTTGGGTAAAAGAAAAGGGACACGCGTACAATGGAAAACCCCGGAGGGACGAGGGAGCGGGAGAAATTAAAGCCAGCGAATGTGCAATTTTCGGAGGAGAACGAGGGCTCCTTAATCCCAATCATCCTCGCGCGCTGCGGTGCAAAGGGTACACCGGAGAAACTCCCCGTTATACACAAGTCCGGAATAATTAAAGCGGAAAAACGCTCCCACCGGCCTCTTCCCCTGCTCGTACAAGGGCGGGAGCGTGCACTGAACCCTCTCGTTTTGCTCGTTGCACGGACATAGTGCTATACGTATACCGCGTTGAGGGAACGGAGAAGAAGAAGCGGGAGCTCCTCCCTTGGGGGTGAGTGGGGCAGGGGGGGATGTATCTCGCGCACACGCGACCCTGAACTCTATGAAACGCGAAAATCAAGATCGTCTATCGCTCGATGCTTGTATATATGTATGCGCACCGCGAGGGTTGACTGATCGTTATCGGGGGATACTCGTGGAAATTGAAAAACAGCGTTTTTGTTTGTCCCGGTACGCGCACTCGATGTGGCTTATCGGGGAGGGGTTTTGATGCTGCATCCCGAAGATTTTACTTCTCACAGTCGGTTAGGAATCTCTTCGGTAAAATTGGGCTCGGTCCAGTTGTTCGATCATCGGTACAAGTATCAATTATTATGCGGGTACACCCAACATAATTTTTCTACCACTGTTTGCCCGAAATCACGAGTCATATAATGTCACAAAGTCTTGCACATGCCCTTCGATAACGTAATCCACCCAACCTATCAAACTATGGTTTATTTATTGGAGATAGAGAGATGATTTTTTTTTTTCCAAATCATCCTGAATCATTGACAGGGGCACCAACAACAGTATATACTATGACTGCAAAGCTCCAATTAAAAACGTCCCCAATTAACGCGCCTCCCTTGAAGCGCACAGTGGTTATGAACAGTTTCACGTTTGTGCATATTTGTCTAACTGTATATTTACATTATTTACAATACGTTTACATACATACGAGTGCATCATGCGTATATATATTTCTGGGCACAGGGACTAATCATCAGCGATAATAATGCCCAGCGTGCCCCGCGTGTATATAACATATTATGCGCGTGACAAGCTCCTGTGGGTAGTTGGTTCTCGGTGCACGCGTCCTATTTACGCTCGTGCACGGATGATGGGCACGCTAATAACTTCCCCGGGGAGGAAGGAAGAGCATCGGCTGCGAGACGTCAAAACGGTAATCCGTGCCACGAGCCAGTCCTCGACCTTTTTTCCTCTCTCTCTTTATAATTGCCCTCCTCGTGTTTCTATACTATACCAACAATCATATACACGTATATAGCTGTGACGTGCGTGCTCATGTATATGGGTGCGCCTCTCTTGAGCCTATGGCTTGTACCATGTCTGGTTGGTTGGACAGCTCGTTAGGAGCGTGTATGTGTAGTATACTGGTCGTAAAACGGTCTCTCTCTCTCTCTCTCTGCAGGTAATGGTCATGGTTTTCTTGACCATAAAAGGGGGTGCTTTTTGTATATTTTACCCGAAATCCACGTGAAATTATTGACCAGATGTTTATTTTGTTTTATTTTTTTTCGTCTATTTCATTGTAAGGTACAATATAGGTACTTCAGGGATCCGAGCAGGACCAGATTTTAATGATATACACATAAAACACTTAACAGCACCGATGTAAAAGCCACCCCCCGTTTAAAATAAGCGCGGTCGTAAGGTTTGCATAATTACTGCACCGTAGAAGGAGCCCTCCGTGCTTGGGGGGAGACTAACGAAGCACGTCGTTTCGCGGCCGTCTGACGATATCGTACACATTTCACCGGTACCGTGTACCTTTTTCTCCCTCATTTTTTTTTTTGCAGCTCCATCGGGCGTGTGCGTCTCTTAGATTTATCGAATTACCACATAGTTATACATCTTAGCGAGTTAATTCCTTCGTCAAAGCTACACGTGTACCTATATATATATATGCATGGGTTATACGTATAACCAGCTCGAAAAACGTGTCGAAGCGAAGGTGCATGCGGTATAATATATCCACACCTATACACGTAGAGCAGATGCACGTTGCGGTGGCGCGGCCTCGTTAATGGAAGAGCTGTACAATAGCCGGGCGCGACTCGTCGATTTGTACGCCTCGAGGCCCTGCTAAAAGAGAGAGAGAGAGAGAGGGAGGCTGCATCGTCGGAATCATGAAAAATCCAGCTCTCTCTCTCGGTTACGCATCGTCGGGCCATACAGACCCCAGATAAGTACTCCTTCGTCTGGCTGTTTTTGTATTGTCATCATTGTTGTTATTATCTACACCCCCGCCACGTCTCTGTGTATATATATACCTACATGGATAAACGCGCCCGAACGACCCACCGGGAGTCAGAAGCCGAATCTTTGCTTCCTTTTTCTTCTCCCTCTTTTGTCTGTACGTATATACATACTCATGTATAGCGTCACCGCACCCGCAACGTCAGAGTTCTAATCAACGGCGGATGCTTGTGCATGTACGTATATATGTACACGTATAGCCATTAGGGCCGCTTATTGAGCGCGTTGGTGTATACGAGGATGGATCGTTCGCTCGTCTCCTCCATCCCCTTTTTTTCCTTTCATTTGCTTTCCTTCCCTTTTTTTTTTTTTTTTTTTTTTCTTCTTTCGCAACCTGCTAATACTTCTTCCATCACCGGTCGCGTCCCTCCCTCCCTCCCCCCCCCCTGGTGCAACATGTTCTTCGCGACGCCCTCCAAGCGAGCCATACTGTGCGGCCGTGCTTTCTTTTCTCTCTCTCTCTCTCTCTCTCTCTCTCTCTCTCCGACAATGGCCCCAGCGAAGGGGCTGATTTTCAACCGAACGAGAGCACACGCGTCACACCATGCACTCGTCACGTCCGGTTTGCCTGCTGTGTACATGTGCACGCATGCCCGACTTCTTTTTGTTCATCGCTGTAACCATTACCCTCCTCCACACCCCCGACAATCTCGTGGGTGTGTGTGTCGTCGTTGACTTTAATTCAAGCATGTATACATACACATAAATATCATCGTGTGTTGTTGTTGTTATTGTTGTTCTCCCTTTCTTTTCTCCATTGTTTCAAGCACTCGCGCACTACGTTGTAGCAAAAGAGCTGCGAAAATGAAAAGAACACGAGAGACAGAGAGGAAATGGCAAACGTGGACATACTGGCAAGGGGCCATTGTGAGCCATCGAGATGTTATCGATGTGTGTTACAACGCGATGCGCGATTTTAAGGAACAAACTAATTTTGCTTTTGTTACCCGACCGTGTTGGGCATATGTTTTTTGCGGTATGGCTTTTCTTTGCGTTTCGTTTGGAGGTCCTTCTACTCTTTTTTTTTTTTTTTTTCCTTTTTCAAAATCAGTTTTTGTTTTTAACGGATGTACAGCGTTTACCAATCCTGGAATTTTTTTCCAGTTTTAGATATACTTTGGAAATGCTAGTTACCCTTCAAAAGCTCAATGTCTCCTGGTGTGAAATATATGCTTTTTTTAAACAAAAAACAAAATGGACCAATTATTCATCTACTTGTATCTTCATATACCTATACGTGCCAACTTACACCCCTGCGTGTGTATCGTTTTTTCGCAACAAAGTACCGATCTCTTTTCACGGTATTACATTTATGAAGTCGTTCATAAGAAAAACCCCGTGCAACAATTACTACAAAACCGTTAAACTGATTTAAAAAAAACTCGAAATGTACCAAAAAAAAAAAAAAAAAAAAAAAAAAAAAAAAAAAAAAAACTCATTTCTTCCAATACCGATCTTCTTTCCTCCGATCGTTTGTTTATGATACGATCGCAATGAATCTGCCATCTTTATTCCATTATCCTCTTCTCCTAAGGTACACTATCAACATGCATACTAGCACTGCACTCTATAGACTCAAGTAAACACAAAAAGCTGTATACAAAAGCCACTCGAGAATAATCCAAATGACACAACCCCATATTGTGTACACGGAAGCCTTTTCGAGATGGAGTGCGACAGATAATGGTATGGCTCGTCGGTAGCACATACACCTAATGTGTACACGCCCGTGTATAAATATATACCTATACGGCTAATGCAAGCGATACTATCTTATTAGCCCCTTACTCGTCGCTACATGTATATATATATGTACGATATATCCCTCAAAAAAACGCACGGGCGCGTCCTATTCCTGTACAATTTATAGGTACATATACACGTATATAGGTGCTCTCGCTTTGACGCGCCCGATCGGTAGATTTACACATATATATATATACAATGTACACCGGGGGCGCGATAACCCAGATAGTTAGCTTATATGCCTCTCGTGCGTGTGATGCGGTTCGTATGTGAAAACACGGCATGCACGGGGATCCAAAAGTTAAGCGTCCAAAACACACCGCATCATCATCGTCATCGTCGACTCTTCGTAAAGGCGAGTATAGGTGTATATATGCACCAGACCAGCTCTATATCTTCTTCGAGATCGCGCATCTGCCGCGCAGTCCTTGGGTGAATCACTCCTACGCGAATGATGCGTTTCGAGCACGGCTTCGGCGTGCATGTATAGAGTTCCGTGCGATGTGGTAATAAGTACACGGTATGGCTTTAAATGCGTAATGTCAGCTGCCGCTATATACCACCAAAAGACCGCCCCAGTCTATGATCCGGTACACGAGCGTGGCCGATCGTTTCGTTGGGGCCCCAACGATTTCCTAGCTCAAAGCTATAATATGTATACACTAGTTGTTGACCATTGGGGCTTTTGTTTTATTTTTTACGCGGTCTTGAATGTTTTATACATAGCCATCAATTTGACGTGTGATTTATGTCTTTACGCTACCGCATATACCGATCCAAGCTGAGCAGGGCGCCTCCTCTATTTTTCATCCTTTTATTTTTTCTCTCTTGCCTGACCCAACAATTTTTCTTCTTTTTTTTATTTTTTTTATTTTTTTGTTGTTCCCTCCTTTATGGCAAGGGAATACACAGCTCAAGCTTGCAGCTAAAATACAAAACTCGCCCCCGCAGCGGCACTTGAACATTCATAACTCGTCGGTATACCCCCCTCGAGATTACAACATCGGCGACCCTCTCGATTCCGCGTACATAGCGAGACGTTTTATTTGCGATGCGGTTCTCCCTCTCTCTTCGCTGCGGGGGTATGCATACACACTCTGACGCAGTGGCTGTTTGATCTTATTATTTTATACATTGATCCAAACAGTGGAACAAAGTCCGGTGGGCCGATCTTGTGTTTGCCGATTGTCGAGCCGCGTGCGTCGGAGTGACAGGCTTCGCCCTCCCCTGTATATGGTTTATATTAATATCGCGTGCAAACTACCGATTTTTTAACTCTCAAAGCGAGGTTTCGGTGTGGGGGCGTATATATATACAAACGTGTTTATCGATAAAATTTCGGGGTAAATTTTAATGAATCGTTTTCGGCAGAGCGCGCCAATGGAGGGAGGGAAACGGGCAAAAGAGAGCAGTCGAAATTTGTAATTCGGCCCGAGGCTTGTTGGTATACGGAGTGTTTACGCCCGTGGCAGGGATTTTCTGTTTGCCCTCCGACGAAAGCCCTTATCCGATTGTTAAAAATTTTCCCAACGCCCCTTCCAGCCCCGCGCGTCTCTAAATTGGAGGTTACTGTTTGTTCTCGTTAATGAAAAAAAATACGCAGTTTGAAGATAAACAATTTTTACCAGAAACAAACTAAAAAGGGTTGAAAGGTACATCGATAAAGTTAATCGTTACCCTTGTTATTGCCGTTTTTTTTTTTTTTTTGTTTGTACTGTATTCGCGTGTAGTAAGGGTGACTTGGTCAATCGTCAATTATTCGATGGTACGTATCAACAATTGTTGTTCATGGAGATAAAAAGAAAAATACATTTTTCTTGTAATCAAGTTTGTACTCGCGCAGTAATGACGTTGTACTGGAAGAATGAGATTATAAGAACAGAATCCCAAGGAGAAAGAAAGAAAAAAAAAAAAAAAAAGAAAAAAAAATTCGACGAGTATATTTGCGCATATATGATTGTGCACTCGAGCCTAATCTTCCCTAGAAATCACGGGATCCCCGCGTATATAGGTATATAGTGTTGATTACGCATCTTTCGTCACAGTTCGCGAAACGGGTCAAAGAAAGTCATCCATATATATACACACACATATATATATATACTTGTGCTTGTTGGTGCAATTGAAGAGGCTCGAGCACATTGGTACAAATATAACGTATCATAATATATACACGTATAAGCGCGGAGTAAAACAAACGAATCCGCATGGGTGTATATAGCGTATAAAAAAGGGAGCACGCGAATAAGCCATTGGTACACTGCACGAGAGAGTCGGCCGCCGCAGTCGGGCAAACATTGACTTGTTCAATCATTTCGATCACCATGACCCCCTCCACCCCTTGATCGCGTATACGTATCCATATATATATAGTCCCCTTGGCTTTCTCATCCTCCCGTTTGCTCTGCTGGTGGTGCTCGGGCTAAAGGCAAAAGAGAGAGAGAGAGAGAGCGCGTGGTTGCCATCTGTCCCTTCGGCTTGGACGCCGAGGGGTGGAAATTGAAACGAAAACAGAAAGCGAACAAGAGCGATACACCGAGCCCGGGTGTGTGTAGGTACGGGGAGAAAGAGAGCGAGGAAAGGAGCTCGAAAGGGGTGTCAATGAGGGTTATTAGAGGACGATATGCGTGCATACGTGTTGTTGTTTTTTTTTTTTTTTTTTTTTTTTTTTTCCTTTCTTCTCTCTTTTCCTGCTCCCCGCGCATGCCTATATAAATACATGGCTTTGCTTTCTTCCGGCTCGCTCGCTCTTTAGCACTCGAGCGTATACCTACCTACTACCTACTGCTTTTGGTCAGCTGGTACGATGATGACCGTGATTTTGCTGTTGTGGTTGATTGTCCGTTTCCTGGAAGTGAGGAATTCGAGCTCAACTATGGGGGAGGGTTTCGGGGCTTCAACTCGTTACTTTCAATACATATATACTGCTGTTGTTGATGCGACTGAAACCACGATTATCCATACGGTAAATATTTGTTTTAATGTTAAACACATTTGACACAGTCGAATATCCCATTAGTTTAATGTTGTGATTGGGAAGGATATCTACGATTTGAATTTTCACTCTGCCGAGACTGCAATGTAATTGGAGTGTATTTTATTGTATATTTTGGATAAGGTAATCGTACATCTGAAAGCATGTCTTTTTGGACTCGGCTCAAGACGATGGTCGAGCCTTACAGCTGAGCTTGACTGCTATTGAAGAGCCCCTTCGATGCCCCTCTCGCGCGGTCTTCTTATTTTTCCCGCCGACAATGCCCGGAAGCCGGAAAAATTCTCCATACGCTCGGGAAAAAAGGCAGATGATAACTGAATGCGGACACAGGGGGGTATGCGTGGTGGGGAGAAAAAGAGAGCGAAAACGAAAAACCACGCTCGGATGGCTAATATTTTATTATTAAAAAAAAAGAAAAAGAAAAAAAGTCGGCGCTCCAGTTGATGGTTGATTAAACTCTTTCTCTGCCTCCGATCGATCACTGATTTCCAACCATCGGATTCCAGCCTCGATGCGCCAATTAATAAAGCTCTGCTCTCGTTTTTTTTTTTCTTTTCACCCCCTCTGCTCTTCCGACTATTATCAATCGGCAAAGCTTCCTGCATTGTAAGGTTTCTTCGCATTGTCCGGAGAATTAATTTTTTTTTTTTTTTTTTTTTCTATAAAAATTATTGTACGGTATCTTTTTTCTTGATTAATATACCGATCCTCGCTGCATACGGGGGATTTGAATAATATGTACGTCATCCGATTTTCCGTACAACTATAGTATTGTTTATTGATAATTTAACGTGAAAAACCCCACCAAAACAGGACTTTTGTTTGCTCTTTCATCGACAAAGTAAAAAAAAAAAAAAAAAAAAAAAAAAGAAGAGTAGATTACTTTAATCCATAAAATTACACGGCACAGCGAGTTCCTTTGATGCTCGAGTGTGTGTTTACACTTAATACAATAAGTACACGCACCGGACGACAACAAAGGCCGACTGAAGCTAAAAGAGCGTAAGTAATGAAGAGAGAGAGAGAGCCCGCGCGTCTATATATATATACATACCCCGAAGAGCAAGGGATGAAGGTGCGCATCAGGAGGCACTGAAAGGGCATAAGCCACGTGTCGGCCCCGTGGCGCACAGGATGCCACGGTTTTGTCGCGCGTTTACCGTCTTTTCCATTACTTTTCCACGCACGCGTGTTGTGTGTACTACTTGTTACACCCACCTCGCACGCGTTCAAGTGCCGTACATGACTTGTCCGTAGCCGTTTGCGGTAAAAGCGTGGGCGTTTCCTCTGCCGTGATGATGATCAACACCGTAATCGGACGTTTGGGTTTGACGATTTTACGCTGTCATTGTTATTGTAGCCGGCAACTGGGGGTGGACTCTGCTTTTCGAAAACATTTGTATTGTGCACAGAAAAAAGGCTATACATTTTTTTTTTTTTTTTTTATATTATAGTGCTCTACGTCCGGCTCCTTTTTAATAAGGGCACTACTATGGGCACTTAGCACTTGGGGGGGAAGGAAGGGAAGAGGGATGGGAGGCCTCCCATCACTGGGAGGGGGGTAGGGGGAATTAGGCAAATTTGCTGCGAGAAGGTCGCCTAAACCCCTTCTCGAGGAGCATTGCGTGGTGAAAAAGCACATGTGAAAGACACAGAGGTACTTTGCCCGTAAAAGTCGCACTGGCCGGGAATTGAACCACGGTCTCCCGCGTGCCAATCCACGACCTAGCCGACCGAGCCACCGCGCGCTCAAAAAGGGCTATACATCATATATGTAAATAAAATGGGTGAATGTTGCAATCGAGCGCAATGTAACTCCGGTGGCGACGAGCAATGGGTTTTCAATGAAATTTGTGTATTCGCGAACGCGCGGTTTGGCACAAACGTCGCACCACGTTTCCGTGCACGCGCGCCGGACAACAACGGAGCGATTAAAAGTATTATGCAATCCGAGCGTATCGCGGCTCGACCTTTGGCTCGCCAGAAATAGCAGTCGCCGGACAACGAGGCGCGAACATATATTGGTATTTGTCGCTTGAAAATAATGCAAACGAGCGAGAGAGGGAGTTAAAAGAGACGACCATCAATGTGGTCCGCACGAAATCTTGCGTTACAAAAATTCATCGCGCGAGAGATAAATTTGAGCAGTGGAGCATCAACAAGCGTGTGGAGTGGCGTTGTTGAAAAAACAGCAGAGTTATATAAATATATTTTGTTTCAACGCGCCTCTTGCACCATCAAACTGCGACACTCGACGGGACACCGCGTTGAGATTTTTTTTTTGTTTTGTTCTGCTCATCGTGCGATACGTGCAACCATTTAGGACACACGAAATACCAGAGCCAATTTTTGGCCCCTCAATGGTTGGGATGGTACATAGTTCCTGATGAGCCAAACTACCAAAAGTAAGGCACGTACGCATTTGGTCCATTTTTAACACTCCTGCATGTATCCAGATTTTTGGACACTCTCAGTCGTATAAAAGAGAAATTTCCTCAAGGAGTCGACCAATCAACAACTTGTTAAATAATTTCTCTTTACAGCAATACACTGTTGCAATTGATTCAAACAGTGACCATAAAAATGAGTATGGAGCGTTGTTCGGACACGTAACTTGTTGAGTCCCGTGGTTTTTAATGGCCCCGTCCCTTAAGTAAGATATCTTACGCGAACGCGGGTGGAAAGGCATAAAAGGCGTGGAGCGGAGGGACGGCCAAGCGGATAACTTATGCACTTGGGTTATGAACGTGACCGCAATCGCGTGGGCGATCCAAAACTTCGTACCCTTGCAGTTTTACGTACACGCGCGCCCTCGTACAAGGGCAAAAGAAGAAGGAAGAAAAAACCAAGCATACATGGATCAGGGAAAAAGACGAATGGCCGGTAGGGGCGAGAGGAAAGTCCGAATGGGAGGAGACAAAAAACGAAAGGTGCAGCCAAGTGTATACAAAAGTGTACATGTATATGGAAAGGAGGACACGCCACCAGTGAACTGCCGAGCAATTATCTTAATGGAGTCGCATGTAGGTAGTGTCACCGACAGCGGTGAACTTGATATCGATTTATACGCGGACCGTATACGAGTGACCATATTGTGACTTTACATTCGTGGAAAAAAAAGCAGCGGGGCAATGATCAATATTTTATCAACTGTACATAAATTACGCGCTACATGTTTTGAAAATCATATTTCGATACAAGGAGATGAAGCGCATTTTTTGGGTAAGGGTTGAAAATCCTCCCATTCGGTATACGTACGAAAGCCAAAAACTTTGCAATACCACGGATCTAGACCCGATTCATCAAACCGGTTGTCCACCGGTACATAACATTTGCACGAGGCGCCAACAGCATCGGTCGTTCTCGTGATGTATACCCTGCACTCGACAAATCGACACACGCGGAGCGCCCCCCCACGGGGCTAAAAGTTAAAACGAGCGTGCGTCGGTGACGAGCGATCCATCGAAGAATTATCAGCGTGGTTTTTCCCTTTTTTTTTTTTGTCTTGACCTGCAGGGACGGCCGATCGATCATCGATCGAATTGATTCGCACCCCTCCCGAGACCCATTTCACACACAGGGCAAGGTGCAACTGCGCAATCACTTTTCCACTGGGTGCCCGTGGGCTCGAACATTGTGCTTTTCATCGGTTCCAGTGGCACCCCCGTTTTACAGTCCAGAATCCCATCCTCGCACGTTACACGTATACTATAACTCCCTTCGATATGCAAGTACACGAGCTCGGGCTCCGGAATGAACAATCCACTCGCAACAACAGGGGCCATGCATGTATATATCCATCCACGTGCCGGGACACGTGACTCTCTTGTGCGTTGCTTTGAGCTGCAAAACCGCCCGTCCGCCAACACATGGGCGCACACGAAGCCTTAACTTTACAAAGGGCGCGCGGACCACTGCTGACTCTTCCTCACGCCTTTTTCTCTCTCGGGCAGTTCATGCACGGGCTCTTTTATTTCTTTCTTCCTCTCGACGTGCCATCTTTCCGATGCGCACAATCGGTACACGCATAATACGTTCGACATTACGCACATATATGTACAAGTATATACATATTATGGACACCGGCCGTTATTCTTACTTTTTTGTCCCCACGAAACAAAACGCAATTGACAGGAAGAGAAAAGACGGACAAACATTGTTCCGACGACCTTGGTATAGGGTATATGTTAAAAATCTACGGTACGTATATAATATACGCTCGTTTCATTGCCAATGAGCTACATGTATACGGGGAATGTCGTTGCAACGGAGGGATTTGTTTCGTCGTTTTCGGCTCGTTTGGGTTTCCTCTCTCGGGCTCATTGTTTCCGGGCTTTATGTCCAAAGCCGCGCGCGTTTGTGTACACGTGCATACCACTATATTGACATGCAACTGCTGATTGTATTGTGGCGTGCGTGTGTATAGTTTCGGATGTCAAGTGCTCGCGGGAGTGACTTTGGCGCGAGAGGACTGTTATGCACCTTATTGTGTGCCTGGCGGGCGTCATTGTTTACTGCCCAAGCTACGGAGGCTGCACGCGCTTTTTACGTCCTTGGATGACCACAAATCATTTTCCACCCCTTTAAAAAGGCTTTTGAAACTTTGAGGGTGGAAAAGGGAGTGAACTAGCTCATCTTCGACAAGTCACGTTTGAGTGTGCTTCACAGATTTTCAGGAGTTCTCGGCTCGTCCCCGCAGAAAAAAAAACAAAAAAAAAAAAAAAAAAAAGAAAACCAAGTCCACGCGATTACCCTCATGATATTCGTACTGCCAAATGTTTCGAGTGAATTTAGTGTCTCGTAAGCGCCATTCGAAAGACACCACTTGACATATATATGTCTCAATACAACACTCATGTGCATGTACCCGCATAATTTTCCCTGCTGGGATGGACGCATACCAGAAGGGCCACGCTCGAGTGGTCACTTGGCACCCTTGTATTCTTTGCAATTCCATAAAGACACACCAGCGCACGGGGCGCACCTTTTTTTTTTTTTTTTTGATTCTCCAAAGAGATGATGGAGACCAAAGCGAGCAGAGTGTCCTAATCGTCCGTTGAGCCATTGTCACACGAGGAGGAGGAGGAGGAGAAAGGAAAAAGCAGCCGAAAGACAGTCAAGAGAGGCTCGAGCTTCAAGGGGCCAAATGGTATACACATTACGGGGTGCACGCTAGGACGGGCTGCTATCGGACGCGAGTAGAGGTCGTACGGGGCCATATGGGCTTTTCGAGTGCTTTTGTATACGAGTTTCACGTACGGCTGAGGATGAGCGATGTCGGTGCAGGACCAGTGAGCTTCGGAAGAGGTGGATCACGATGATACCGGCACTTCAAAGGCTCCTGTGCGCACACCCATCATGTATACGTACACGTTATACACGTCATCCGGGCTCCGATGCTTTGATTTACTATTATATACATATAGGTACTTATCGATACTCTCGATGATCGGGGTCTGGTATACCTACTTTGCAAAGCCCGCGATGAGGTACGAGACTCGAGATGAGACCTTTTCAATTGTCAATCCCTTTTTTTCTTCCTCCGTGTATGGTTGTTTTTTCCCATCTCGGACGAGGATGATCAAGGGGAAATAATCAGTTCATTCGTGTTGGTTGTCTGTCACCATATCGTACCGCAGTAACCGATGAAAAATCGTGTTTAACATCAGGTAAAAATACGTCTACAACTTCCGGGGGAAAAATGCCCAAACCAAAACAACAAGCGATGATTTTAAGTTTCATTTATTTATAAATTATGAAATAATATTTAAGGCGATACTTCTGAGTCGATGTAGCGAGTAAAAAATATCCGTAGTTTGGTAGAATTACCCGACAGGCATGTATAACGTTACATCATCGATTATGAAGCGAAAGAAAAAAAAAATAATCTACCCAAAGTGACACACGTAATGTGGGTAACCCAGATACCGCGGATATAGACGTGGGGAAAAACAGGAATCCGATAGTTGCAGGGTAAGATTTTTCGTCGACAAGACGATACGATATAATAAATAAAAGTTTCAATCTCGAGTTAAACGTCGTATCTGCGTCCAACACCTATATAGATACACGTAATATCTTTCTAATCTTATCTGCGCGCTTGACAATAAAATCGAGCTCTCATTAGATATGCGCGCGAAAAAATATATATGCCAGCAACACAAATATCAATCCATGTAAGACGGTCACGAGTGTGTCTGGCCTCGTTTTTTTTTTTTTTTTATTTTTTTTTTCCCACAAAACTTGAATGGCGATAAAAAAAATTTGTCTCGAAACAAGTCGCGTCTAGTCTCTGCCAAACATCCGATACGTTAGTCGAAGCTCAAGATAAACAAATAACAAACAATGAGGTACGGACGCGCGGTAACGCAAAACAGTTTAGTTTCCCATCAAGGACCACTTAATCTCTAATCTCGCGCAAACCCACTGGTGGTACAATGGTGATTTCCGTGCACGCGCTATAGCCCTCGAGAAACAAATCGGGGGCGTAAAAGTACATGTATACACACGCACGAGAGCTTTTTCCCCGATGCCTCGGAGGCATATAACGGAGCCGTGTAACAATAGCCCCGCGATACACATGATTATGTCCGGGACACGAGCACGACTGAACATATAAATATACAAGCATAATGTAGCCGGTGGCCACGTGCCGTCAAAGTGAGCACTGCACCCAAACACCGCGAACACGCCCTTTGCTGCGGCCATCCTCAACTGCTTGTGCGTGGGTTGCCCCGCGGGCTTTCCCTATACGTATATACACACGTGTATGGATATATTTATGTACGTGGGTCTAGTGCAATCGTCTTTCCCACACGCGTAAGCGGAGAACCGATGGGCGTATACAAGGGTGTACAATATACACAGCCTCGGAGTGGGTTTTGGGTTACCTCTCGACGCCTGCAACGAACCCTGGGCGTATACTTGCACTCTACAGATTTGCAGCTTAAATCATGCGGTCGCTGATTTTCACGGCGAGCTATCCCTTGGATGTATTTGTATATACTTATACTGTATTGCTGATGAGCGGATACATATTTGTTCGAGTGTTTTCCCTTTAGGGGTGACCAGGTTCGCACACCATTTGAATCATGTTATTAGCCATCGACGATACGTTGTCGCTAGGCGCTTCAACATTTTTTTGCCACCACATCCGTACTGCACTCGAATACTAAATCGACGTCTGCAAAGACCATATAGTTACATCCCCCCCCCCACCTCGTGGGGGACCCTGAAAAAATGTTACGCTTCGCGAATTCCTCATGCGAACCCCGGCATTCTTGCGATGCCAAGAATATACTCGCGTGCAATCCATAACGAGCCACCTGGAGGGAAGAAAAAAAAAAAAAAAAAACAAAACACCCCCTTATTCCGCCCATTATGAATAAACAGCGAGGAAGCATTCGCACGGGTATAGGCCGTATATATATATACCTACGCCCTGTTATGCCACCGAGAGCTAAAAAAGCTCGGCCTGTTAGCTTGTTATACCAAGTAGGTATATTGGGGAGGAAAAAAAAAAAAAGAAAAAAATATACGCTGTCAACACACGGAGGCACGTCTACCTGTATGAAGCCAATGATCGATCGCTGGTGAAAAATTTCGGGTCGTCGGGACACGCGGCGAGGAATGCGCGTGGAGAGAGATAGTATATATGTATATAATAACGACAATAAAGGACAATGAAAAAAACAAAGGGGCCGTCCTATAATGCGGTAATGCGCCGCGTGTAGGGAAGAGAAAAAGCGAGAGGACCTTTTGTAACTCGATACGTGCGCGTAGGTATATACACGGACGCGTGCCTTGCGGCTCTCGGGTCGCTCATGTGTGCATATGTACACAGGTATGCGCACGCGGCGGTCGATAATGTTCCAGCGACACTTTTTCTCATGGCAATAAGTCATCCATAACGATGAGCCGAAGGAGACCCTAAAAACGAGGAGAAGCTCATTTCAAAGGCAGACGCTCCCTAACAGTCGTAAAAGAATACGCTATATATACGCCCGAGAGCTCCCTTCTCTCCCTCTCTCTTCCTCGATGTATAACTTGTGTGGGTAGTCGAGTTCCGAGTCGCTACTGCCGATCGCGACGACTTTTTTCACCGATCGTACTTCTTTGCCGTCTTGTTCTCTCGTGGCGCTCCCGGTATATAATATGTACTGTATAATATATACCTCGTCACTTTTGCGACGAGTTTTCGATTTTCAACTGGAAAATCGTATCCGCGATTGACTCGTTGCTTCTCCCTATCAAACTATTTGTGCACAAGGTACGTCCACGTGCAGTACGGGGTTGATGCTAGAAAAGCTTAATGAAACTTGTATGTCTGGCAAGTTCACAAATGTCAATTATCCGACCGATGTTGTTTTCAATAATAATCCATGAGATCTTTCATCATTGTACGAGCGTCATTCGATTTTAATCCCGAGAGGGTTGCAAGACCTTGACGTGGTGGGTAAAAACAACCCCCCTCGTGACATAACATCGGGTAAGTTTGCCAACTGTAAAAATAATGTCCCATATTTGCAGATTTACAGGGTTGTTGGGTTATGTCGTTGAAGCACGTGGACTCATGGTGATGTAATGAGAGGGTATGTGAATTGGGGTATTTATCGAAGGACTCCTTCAAGGGGTTGAATGGACTTTGGATCCCGTTTGCTCATAAAATCTGGTAGTTTGTCGTACTAGCCGATTGAGGTGCCGATTCGTCGATTGAAGGATGAAATATTTAATGGTAGTGCTATCAATTTCCTTGATGTTCCACTCGTCAGCGAAGCCTGAATGAATGGCCGAGCGACAATTATAAGGTTTGCGATAAAAAGTGGTGGCGCCAAGTATCTGCGTGTGTATGCAATAACGCGAGGATTGGATTTCTCGGCTATCAATATTGTATTTTTCATCACCGCGGGTGTATTTAGGGAAATGATGGATTACGCGCACCACGTCCCGGAATAGTTGCGCCGAAAGTAGCACCAACGCGACGAGGATAGCGTTGCTGGCGAGTGTTTATCCGCCAGCTTTTCCACAATTCGCGGCCATATAACTATCCATTAACGGTATGAATGATTAATGGCACCACCGTATGCTACAGTGTTCCGATATAGAACTAAAACCCCAGAGGTAGAAAATATACACGGGTAGAAAATGTAACAAAATTCAGTCGTCATCTCTGACGTTTTCCCTATATGTGCAGCCGATACGATCGCGCTCGTGTGAGCCATTTCGAGCGACAAACGAGAATAGAATACTAATATTTCTATACCCATCAGCCAAGTGACGAGGTGTTGGAGCAACAACAACAACGTCTATACACAACAAAGGCGCTTGGCTCAAATTATATGTATATATAAAAAAAAGTACATTCGCTCGGTCAAATAAAGAAAAACCTGCCGAGAGAATGGTAAAAGTAAAAAGGGAGAAAAAAAAAAAAAGCTGCCATCGCGCCCCAACCTATATGCGTGTATCCTTCCACACCTACACATCCTCGCACGCATTTACACGTATAACTGTGTAGCCTAGAGGGAGTTTAGATTTAGGATAAAGTACATCCGTTGTTGCGCAGCGCTGGAGCAATATTCTATTTATTGATTGCAGAGGGCGGGAGAGCACCCAACTGTATACACCGTGTGGGGAGGGGGGGGAGGGAGGCTCCGCGAATACATTACATGATTAAACCGTTCTCGTCCGAACATCGTCCTCGTACTCGTCGTCGTTTCCAGCCCTCGCACTTTTACGTGATGTATACCTATACGTGGGGCCACACGTACACACGCGCACCGTACGTGCTTGCAGCACTTACCTTATTAAAATATCCGAAGCGACTGACCCCCCCCCTCCCTCCCTCCACCCTTGAACCCCCATAACAGCTATAGCCCATTTTCTCTTTTCCTCTTTGCTTACGCGCATCGTTTCCTTGCTCTTTTTTTTTTTTTTTTTTTTTCTTTCGTTCATTCTTTCGTATATACTGCCCCCTCGCACAAGGTATGACTGGTAATCGCGGTGGTAACAGCGGTTTTGTTCCACTCTCCCTCTCTCTCTCTTTGCCGGTGCTTCGTGATTACCAAACGGCCCTCTGTTAATTTGTACGCAATACACCTTTCCATAAGTTTTTTTGCCTTTAAAAGTGCCATTTTGTTTCAGCCTTAATTGCAACCCCGACACTATCCGCATAAGGGACATATTGTATCAAAAACAACGTTCCATCGCGCGAATGCAACTAAAAAAAAAAAAAGATGACGCTATACAATATAATTATGTTATGCACCTCTCAAACGTCGTGACTCCTTGAAAAATCTCGGCGTGTAGTCCTCGAGCAGGGTCATTGTAGTGCCAATGGCACTATCATAATCATCACCACTACACTTGATCGGCGGAACAGTAGCGTGTCGCCTGCGACGATCCGTTTCGCGGACGATCAGGCGAGCCATACACATATGTAAGGTATGACGGTATAACGGGTGCAGTATAGCTTGCAAGCACGGCGCGCCTGGAATATTCAAAAGGTGGGTGGGTTTTGGTACGGTGCAAGTGGCGATTAATAGGTAAGTCGTGAAGGCATCCCCGAACGACCGAGAACTCTCTCGCGTCACGTCTCTCTCTAAGCCTTTATAACCATCGTCTCTCTCGCGAACGAGTGCATAATTAAAAGGGTCCGCCCACGACCTTGCTCCACTCACCGAGATTGAGCCGATGAATAACTCAGGTTGGTTGCGCTCGCACGTGTACACGGAGACACATTGCAACGGATATATACATATATGGTTGGACTGATCTTGGGTACTGCTGCAGGCATTACCGGGAGCGAATCTGTGCTATACGTCCCCGCAACTGTGTGTGAGCGTGTTTTGGGAAGATTGCTCTACGGTGTTTTATTCGCGGAGTAAGGACATTAGAGGTCTTTTACGACCGGCGGGGGTGGAATTCCACGGGACACTATCAGCTGTTGCTTGCGCGCGAGAACGCGACTCTAGATGTGATGGAGTACAGCTACGACCACGTAGGTGGAAAGGGAGCTCTGCTTTGATGCGTGCTGGGACAAAAGTATATTGTTTTAATGAGTGCTCTTTTGGGCTTGTTTTTTTTTTTTTCTTTTATTTTCTTCTAAAATTGATTCTTTACTTTACCCCACAAAATACAGTTGGATCGTCAGTCCTACTACTCTCTAGATTAACAATAGTAGTGGGTATATGTACAACGTTTTTCAAAGTAGATAAAGATTTAGGATTAAAATTTATATCGATTGGGCGTGAATAAACGATCCAAATTGTTTACTATTTCGCCAGTGAAAATCTCGCTCGTTTTCGCAAATAGTTGAATTTTTACTATTTCAAATTTATAGAGTGCAATTTGTTTTCATTGTTGCAACTGTGAGGCTAACGGGTGCAGTTTGAGGGACGGGCGAGAAAGTGTTTTACCGCTTTGCATTCACACTTGTCGCCCCGTTGGGACAAAGTCGTGCAGAGAAACGCAAAGGGAACGGGAGTTCAAAGAAAGCTGCTTTTGCACCCATCGTCCCGGTTTTCTCGACGAGCTTTTTCATACTTTTTTTTTTTTTTTTTTCCTCGTCTAAACGCAACTACCCCCCCGCCCCCCGAATCGCATAAGAATTCCGTCGGTCGCGTCACCCAAATAACCCGAGGTGGCCGATAATATACTCTTGAGAAATCTCGGGCAATTGCCGCGAGCACATCAGGACCCAATCTTATCGAGCGCACATCGATGAGCCGATAATAAACGCGTACACACACAGACACACAGAGACGTATGAAATATCAAGCGCGTCTGCGCGCACTCTTGACCCAAATAGGGGTGTGAAAGCACACTCACCTTCGAGCTTCTTGTTTCTGGCCAAAAGGGCGAGCAGGACGTCGGGGTTGGGGGGCACGTCGGCCGCACCGGCATCCGACGGCGGCTCCTGATGGGCCGACGGCTGCGAAGCGCTCCGTGCCGGCTGTGCCGCCGGCTGGCTGGGCCTGGGCAGCATCATCGGTCCCGCGGTGGCAGCAGCGGCCACCGGAGGCAGGGACAACAGTCCGGGTGGGGCAGGATGGCGGTGGTGCAACAGTGCCCCAGGGCCCGTCAGCGCCGGCTGCTGCTGCTGGTGGTGGTGGTGCAGGTGGTGGTGGTGGTGGTGGTGGACCGCCGCGGCCGCCGACATTGATAGGTCGACGCCGCCGAGCAGCACCGGCCGGCAAGTGATGGCACCGGCCGGCCCACCGACACCCGACGGCAGGATGCCGCCGCCGGCCGGCAGCGGCGCGTAAGGCAGGTACAGCTCCAGCTTAAGCGCACACCCCTCTGGAGGTTGGCTTCCTCGGCTCCGCTCGGGGTTACGGGGTTATCTCGGGGCCGAGTCGTGTGCGGGAACACATGTCACGGAACACCACTGCATACGGCACAACACGCGGTAACTGGGGTCACATTGCCAAACAAAAAGTACGGCATCGGCACAGCTCTATATACTAGTGCTATGTCGCGCGTTATGCACAAGTCCGCGCGGCAGGTCAGACGGCGGTAAACAACAAAAAGAGGAATAATTGTACGAGAGCGACGACGGAGGCCGGCTTATCTTTGGCTCCCGCTCGGCTTATCGCCGTGGCCATAACCTTGCCCGGTCTCCCCTTCCCTCTCTCTTGCTGTTTATTGTTCTCAGATTCGCACCACCAGCGTGTCTTCTTCTTCTCGAGACACAACACGAGAGTGTTGCGGTTCTTCCGTGGCTACGATATCGTATGGTAGCGACCAACGACAACGAGAGAGATCACCAGGGGCACCCCCTGCACACGGCTCGCCGATACACTTGGCCGATCGGTAAGTATATGCAACACAACTAGCGTGTATGCTCTCTCGGGATCGTCGAGACTCTTTGCCAGCTCTCCATGCACGTAAGGCCGAGGACGGGTAAAAAACGCGAGGTGAGGAGGCGGAGGAGGGTCAGAAGCGATCAATCAATCGTGGATTCCGAAAATCCAGGGGGACGTGCCTGCCGAACGGACGGGGTGGCTTTTTGCTCGCGCGTCGATGTTAATGTGCGCGCGGGTTACCGAGTAAAACGGGAGAAAACAAAAACGCGATCCCGTCCCGAAGCCTTTTGCTGGCCTTTCCTTGGCCGTCCTCCTCCTCCTCCTCCTCTTTCTCCCGTGTGGTGGCAAGAAACGTCGGGTTCCGCGCGACGGCTCGCTCTTGTTGCCGGCGTCTCGCTCGCGCGACGACAACTGCTCTCGCGAGCTGCATCCTCAATGAGATAAGGAGGACCCCACACCCCCTCCTGTCCTCTCGTCCTCGTTGTATGGGTTTACAATAAACACCGATGTGAATATATGTGCAGTGGAGTTTTTTCCTCTTGTTTGGGGTACTTACAGCCCTTTCATGGCCGGCTGTTGTGTATATAAGTACCTTCCTCGCATTAGCGTTTCATTGTGTGTACCGTAAAATGTTGTTACGGGCTTCTTTCCGTTTTACACCCCACTTGATTCTTTTCTCTTCTCACCCTCACTTTTTTTTTTTTTTTTTTTTTTTTTTTCTTCAAAACTCGCGCACACACGCAGCGGTACACGGTCCGAGTCACCAAAACTGGGGGCGGGTCAACGGTCACCCCGACGGCGCGTACGAAGAACGAGGAAGCGAGGCACCAGGTTCGACTCGAGCATTTAAAACGACAACAACAACAACAAAGAAAAACTATAGTCGGTCTCGTAGCTGCTGGTGGTGGCTTGGAGCGCGAGCCTCTGTCCTTTCGGAGCCTTGGTCGGCCAGCCTGTATGCCTGCGTGGCCGGGGCGTCGCGGGCCGGCGCAGGAAACCGGGAAACGCACACAAGAAGCCGGATACGTACGTCCGTCCCTCTGCGCGCCACGGCTGGTGAGGGGGGGGTGTAAGCGTGATATAGTTATGAACGTGGGGCAAATGTGGGTGGGAGCTTGCGCGAGTGCCGAAAGGGGTCGTCGAGAGGCAAGTGGAGGGGGATTGGCCCGCGAAAGGAGGAGAAAGGGAGGTCTGCTCCCGCAAGCTCGCTCCCGATGCGCGCGCCTCTTTGTCCTTTCCCCTGGTTCCGACTACTTTTTTTTTTTTTTTTTCACCCCCACCCTCCCTGGGGCTGTTGGTGTGCTTGGGGGTGTACGTGGCGTGCCCAGCTTTTGGCGCTGGACGTATGTACTGGGTGAGCCATGGACGCCAGGAGACGATCATGTATAGTTTTTCGTTTTCCTGGTGGTTTTGTCAAACTGGGCTTGTAATGTATACATTGAAATACAAACTGAACGACCATAGGGGTGGGAAAAAAAAAAATAATGGTATCGGAGTCTTGAGTTGGAAAATTTGAAATTCACAAAAGGCCCTCTCGGTCGGTCGTTTTGACAGGAGATTTTTTTCTTTTTCTTTTTCTTTGTGCATTTTACTGTTATCGTATTATATGGAAATTCGATACTATTTAAAAATTGGACGAGGGGAAAAGTCCGACGATTGTTTTTCCTTTTTGTTTGTGATGATACTCGTATCTTTTTTCTTTTGTAATCAAATACGTACACATATGTACAGTTTTTACAACCAACTTGTCAACAAAGCGCTACTTGATAATAAACGATACAAAAATTTAAATTAGATTCAACGCGCATATATATATCATAGTATTGTACTCATTAAATATTAGTTTTCAATGCATTCATCAAAATTAAAAAATTACATAACGTACTCGTAATTGTCCACGAAGTATCTCTTAATCTCAAATACCTCATGCTGGTAATGTCCAGTACAAGGCTCTATAATAATAGTCTGGTAAAAAAATACGATACGTTAGTGACATTTATGTCGTACGAAAAAATCGAATTAATATGATGAAAATACCATGTAATACGACTAATACTACTTACATAAAGAAATAATAATAATTTCCAACGACAAACCATTATATGCGTATACATCCAAATTCAATAATATATTATTTAAAGCCAAGTTAAGTGTACCAAACCTAAATAAGTGTGTACTGATCATCACACGAGTACGTTTTGGGTATCATGGCGTGTAACGCTCTCTTTCCACTGCACGTATTATTTGTTATAAAGAACAAGTGTCGAAATGTACCTAGTATATATACGTATTTGCAAGCTCTTGTATCACTGAATAGCAGTTAAAACGAGGTAAATACATATATACTTTATGTTGTAAATTTTCGATGTTATTGATATCTATAGACGTGAAATATGCAACTTTCGGTGACGCAGAGACGGTCGAAAGATTACACGTACACATAAAAAATCATCGGAAGGTATAGACGTTTACAGGTGTTGGCTAACGATACAGTGTATACAGTGAGGACCGTAGGTAAGTACACGCCGGTACGGATGCACTCAACAAAATTGAACGAAGAAAAGAGAAAGAGCTGTAGAGAGAGAGAGACAGGGTCTTGCCAGCGTCGTAACAGTATGGTTTTCCGATACCTCGATATTATTTTTGTATACCGAGATAGAGAGCAAAGTCCTGCGAGCCAACCTTTTATTGTCAAAGTATTTATTTCCTCATTGATCTCGAGAAATTATCTCGTGGCAAAACGTCCTTACCTCTGTTCTCACATCTTCGATCACTGGCGAGGTCGACCATAATCAAGGCACACTCTAGGTATCGGTGCTGGCAATAACTTTTGTCTCATTTTTTAAAGGTACTTACATTATTTTCTTTCTCACTCCCTCTTAACAGCCACAATATCTTCGTTTTTCATTGTAAGAACTATGTCTAGGTACGCGAAGATGCAGGTGTTGCATGCAATTTATGGAACAAAGAGAGACCGGTATGCAAATCATTAACAAATAAAGACTGGAAAAAAAACAAATAGTATTTTCATCGTTACGCTTAGAAAAAAATTTTTTTTAAATCTTCAAAAAGCACATTATTAAGTAAAAATAAAAGACCATTGCTCTATGTTACATCCGCCCACCGAATTCGCGCCACGCGTATACTTGTACATATAGCAAAGAGAGAGAGAGAGAGAGAGAGAGGTGGAAAAAGAGCAAAAATAATTAAAAGCCCGTGACACGCGGCATACGCGGTGATGTGTATGGTACAGGACACCGAGTATACATACATACATACATGTTGTGCGTCGCGCCATGTATTCCATCGCACGAGAGGGCGGAATAGAACGGGCGAATTTTTCCATCGCGACACTCGCGTTTTCTCCGCCATATGTATATTTTTTTACACGCGAAAGCAAGAGAGGAGTAAGGGACGGGAAAAATGTGGAGCAGAGCGTCGCGAGGAGAATGAGACAGCGAGCAGCGAGGGCGGAGTTCCACACCCCCGTGTGCACGATGGTATATCCGTGTATAGACTCTGCAACCCTCCTATCCCTCCCCTAACGATGCTAGGGCGAGCTGGTTGTCATGGTAACGTGACACTCGTATTTACAGTGTGTCCATTTATATATATATATATGTATATATACCCTCTCTCTCTTTCTCTTGGCTGTGCTTTCCGAGCTTTATATAGTATATATACTGTATGTACACGCTGCTTGTGTGTGTACACATATACACCTGAGTAAGGGTCAGAGATGTAGAGTTTTACGTGATGGTGCTGTGTATAGCCGATGTGCTCCTGTTCGCGTTAACGAGAATGCGCTTACTCAGGCGACTTGCCTTCCCAAACCGTGTGGATGATGATGATTGGGTGTGCACCTTTGAGCGGTGTCCCCATTGCTTTTTTATTTTGCATATGTATGATTGAACCTTGGAACTATCAGCTTTGTACGCGATGTTAAGAGTATTCATTCAGGTGTAAAGTTAAGCTTTCGATGGAAATTAACAAATTTCAAACGTACCTTGAGAGTCAAATAAAACAGTGTCTCTTGTGAAAGCTCGATCGTTGTATGCTTCATTTTCGGAGGATTATTTATTGACGGTTTTTAAAACCCTTCCGATGGACATGTATTTGAAGTATTCTTTTGTTTCCAATGAAAGGGGTTGAAAAAAAATCACCCCCATAGATTTCAGTTTTTGTTTCGACAAGACAAGATCACATAAACCGTCCGTCCAATGAAAAAAAAAAAAAACCAGCGATTAGCTTGTTTAATTTTTTTTCAAAGAAAAACTCTTTTTTCGTACTTCATTTTTTTTCAGTCAGTGCAATCATCAACATCCCCCACAGCCCATCGCTCGACGTTAGATCACACTCACTTGTATTGTATGTACGTATAGGCACAAGTAAGACGTATAAGCAGCAATTCAATCCGAAAAACGCGTGTTTCAGAGAAAAATATGGTTGCCCGTGGTAGACGGGAGTGAGCTTGCAAACGGCATTGTCCCGAACCCTTTTGTGCATGTAACTACAGCGTGTACACAACGGAAAAGGCAAAAAAAAAAAAAAAAAAAAGGAGCGTCTTGGCTGAAAAGGAAGACAAGAGGCGGAGAGGACGGGTATGTACCCACAGTGCCTATACGTATATGTACGGGTATATACAAGGGTTGAGGCGAGCGAAACAAAATGTCCGAGTGCGTCTGCAGCTCGCGGTCGTTGGTATAAAAGACACGAGAAAGGAAAGGAGAGGGAAAAAAAAAAAAAAAAAAAAAAAAAAAGTACAAGCAAGCCCGGCAAGGAGGGTCGGGGGTGGCAGCAGACTCCTCTCCATTCCGTTGCCAAAGCAGTCTACTGCTCATCCGCAAAATGTATATATCTTAGCATATTCGCCGCATCTTGCGGCCCGTCCTTTCCAATATACTTTGCGTAACCGCACATACCGAACTTACCATACATATAAAGCGTGTAGGTAGACACATGAGCAAGGAGTAGCGTGTAGCTACCGCAATTGCGTGCGAGGAGCACAGCATCCCTCCCGCGACCCATACACGGGTGTATCTCATCCACACATTTATGTATACACACACGCTCGGTTCGTCTTTTGCGGAAACAGCCACCCATGCACGCGGGCGTATTGGTAATGGCGTGTATATATAGGTATGCGTGTTGGCATGACATGTGCTGGGGGTAAGTATATTCGTGTGTATACCAGAGGGAAAGAAAGGGAGGGCGGATGACATATGCAGAGATCCCGGGGGTCGACCCCCACACATATATATACACCTATATCCTCTGGCGTGCACGTATATTTTACGGGCGCGAGCGAGCGAGAATTTACGACGATTCGCGGCCTCTTCTCACTTTTCATTCCCCCGTTATGTGGGCAGTGTGTGTGTGTGTAAATGTGTAAAGTATCCAGCAGCCAGTCGGTTGGCCAACGCGCCCGAGTTTTAAAATAAAAAAAAAAAAAATAAAAGAATAAATAAAAATAAAGCATAAAATAGAGCACGAGAACTTTGTAGCAGCGCCCGAGACTTTTCGCGCCCTCTCCCTATGTGTGTGTGTGTGTGGGGGGGTGCTGTGTAGATGGATTTTTTTTTTTCCTCCTCCCCCGAGTGATATTTTTTGCCCGAAGAAATACGAGGCTGAAAATTATATGGAGTCTGCATGACGCTGTGACCCACGGATACGTCATGTATACTTACGGCATTGCTCGAGTTATTTTTTTTTTTTCCATCGCGTTTTTCCGATCTCTTTTTTTTTCCAAATGTTGCTAATGAGTTTGACGATATGGGTGAATCAATAAACCAAAATAAAGTTTCCTCTTCTCGGACTCGAGCAGTAGTATTTTGCTTTGGTTAATGGAATACTGTATTTTTCTAGGAAAAATTTTAGCTCATTAATTTCTAATTACGTAGGGTTGAAAAAAGTAGTGCTTTTTTTTCAAAAAATTTAACTTTATACCTGAATGTTTAACATGAATAGTGCATTATATTAAAAAAAAAAAAAAATTATTGCGTTATAAAGTATTTGAAAAGCACTTAAAATACCTTGACTTACACCCAATGTCTACATAATATATACACAACATTTTATCGATCCATGGGACACGCAGTGATGGTCGGAATATTGTCTGGCGATGTCGATAAGGAAGATACCATTCATATTTATTGTTTTATTTTACTTTAAAATATTGTTTTTTGTAGATTTTTTTTTATCATCACAATACAGTCAAAAGTATTACAAACATGTACAGTAATGTTAGGGCTATTTACAAACAAAAAAGTGCACCTTATTATTAATGCATACAAATATTGCATGAGATTATTAATTATAAACTGTAAAATTATCACATTTTTGTTTAAACATCGATATTGAATGGAAATTGAAACTTCAGAACTTTCCACTTCTGAAATACACTATATTGCAGCGTACGGGCATACGGCGCCGTGGCTTAGTTGGTTAAAGCGCCTGTCTAGTAAACAGGAGATCGAGGGTTCGAATCCCTCCGGAGCCTACAAAGAGTCACTTCCGAGGAAGTGACCTTTTTTTTATTTATTCGTTGCAACACATACTTCGGTACCTACCTGTTTATACAAAAAAAACGATTTATAATTTTTAATTTTTTTATTTTACAAAAATTCACGGTCAGTGGTTCTACTCAGTAGGTATGAGACGATTTTTCCTCGTACACCCTTAGAACGCACCTACTGCCGCTCAGCCTATACGATGTATGTACGATCTCGATCATTTTGTTTACGATTTAAGAATGTCTATTGTAAAAAAAAAAAATTAAGTTTATCTTACATAAAAATGTATTTTTAAAAGAGCTGATGTCTTTAAAAAGCGACCAATAGAAGATCCTAAGGAGTACTATAAAAAGAAAATATATTTCCAAAGGCGATGGATGTATATTCAAATCTGACTCCCAGCCATCGTCCATTAACTCTAGCTCCTCAACTTGATATTTATGTTACATTTACACCAGTTTCAGAAAAAAAAAAAAATCTAATCATAATTCCCCTCAGCTAACGTAATTGATAAATTCCTCAAACAGCTGAAAGAATTTCTCCAATTATATAAATACTATATATACACGTTTAGAAGACTCCAAATGATTAATAGTCACGTAAATACAATAAAACTCGTCTTCGTGATAAAAATCATATTATTACATCAATTGCAATCCAATTGTCTGATCAATGAGACTCCAATAAAAGCCTATCAATAACATCTTACCTCAGTAATTTCCTCACTAACGTCAACCATCATAAAATAGAAAGGACAAACAAGAAGAAGAAGAAGGAGGAGAAGAAATAAAAGCCAACGCACGCACGTCTCAGATATTAATATGGATCAAATTTTTCTTCTGCGCGTATGGTAGACACACTTGTGTATATAGAACATTGTCACATTAGCGGTGACCTCAAACTCCATGTCTTTATACGACTGGTCGCGTGAAAAAGATAAGATAAGAAAAAAAAAAAAAAAAAAAGTAACAAAAAGAAGAAAATTGAGGAAGAGGCGGAAAAATAAAACGGATACGCTCGTATAACCAATTAGCTGGATGAGCGGGCAAACCCCCATGAAATTCAATTGTCTTCACCCCATGCATCTCGGCTCTTGGAGCGGTCCCCCCACCCCCCTATGGTTTATGGCATATACGTTTTCATCGACGACCCTTTTTCTCTCCATCTCTATACCACGCACTTCACTTACACCCCCGTCACGGGGGAAAGGGGGCGCCCGTAACGACCTTTGCTCGCGCATGAAGAGTGTGTCAATTAAATTATTACCCACGTGGAGGAAGTCGCGCAAGAGAAATTAAGACCCTCTCTCACATCCTCTGCTCCGGTAACGTATTAAGGAACAGAGGGTGGGAGGGTAGGAAAAAAAAAAAAAAAAAACGCCCGGCTCGATAAATTTCTTCCGACTCTGTATATCAGTATCGCGAGTTGCTTATTGTTATTATTGCGTCTGATTCGCTCGAAGGGGCCGTCCATCGTGTTTTGGCGATCATTTAGAGGGTATACATGGGAAGGAAGAGGAGTAGAGGAGTAATACATTATATACTCACTCAAAATCAAAGAGCAATGTATAAGTTTGTCAGCAGATTTGCTGGCGAGATTTCTCGGTGGCTCACTTTGCTGGCGAATTAAATGGAAATAGCCCGCGAGATAAGAGCCCCTCGTTGGATTATTTATTCGCGTCTGGTGTTTGTTGTTCGTCTATATATACCTCTATCTCTCTCTCTCGCTTTATCTCTTCTGATAGAGAGATGTGACGTAATTTCGTAAAAACCTTTCCTCAGCTTTGAAATTTGGGAGATTCCGTTCCATGAAACGATGAGTCAGGAAAACTTGGGGTAACAATTGGGTGATCGGTTGATCATTACTTTTCTTTATTTTATTTTATTAATTTTCTTTTAACGTGATTGAATGTGCTTTTTCACATAATTGCTCGTGGTGCAGTGAATTATTCCCATCAACAATCATTCACGTCTTCTTATCTGTAATAATTACAGTGCCTCTGTAACAGTCATCATATAACTTATACCAAGATTTATCGTATTAATATATTGTTTACACTTTTTCATGATAAATAAAAACAAAATCACGCAATGCATGTATACCTAGATTTGGAATGCCAATAATGTCCGCATCATTATACTAATGACTGTCAAAACAGTGGGTAATAAAGTACGAGTGGGCCCCACCTCACGACCACCCATGCATATATTATATACACGTGCATCTCTCTCTTTGTGAAAAATATATAAATCACTTGTATATACGGAATGCGTATATGTATATAATATACGACGCGCAGTGTCACATCATCGTGTCCTCTGGCGGGCGGTGACGCTCACGAGATTTTCACAAAAAGCCTAAAACGTCTTTCCTGCGCCCTTATATACCGACCCTTCCATGCAAATGTACCACGGGCGCAAACACATTTGGAGGATTTATCACTTTTTACGAGTACGCGTCGGAGAAGGCTCGGGATTATACAAAAACGAGTCGTCACGGCATCGGCAGTATAATCCTCGCAAAGCGCTCCTGTGCCACTACAAACTCAGGGGGGGTAGGAGGGGGGGCTGTATGGGTACTGTCATTGATCCTCGAGCTCATGAATAGAAATTCACGGGCTCTGATGGTATGGTTGTGCGTGTATATATATATACATGTACATGAGCCCCCGATCATTGCTGCCGATTATGGTGGCTCAGTGGGGTCCCATCTGTCGTCGGCTCTCTCTCTCTCTCTCTACGATTAAATGGTGCAGCGCGTGGTCTTACTCGTTATATTTACCTACGTACTCCCATGCAGTGTGTATATGTGCGTGCTCGGGTGCACTGTCGGTCTGTCGCTTATTCGCTTTGGCTGATGCCAAGAGTCATGTGTGGACAATCTGGAAAATTTTCGGGGCGCCCGGTGATGCGTGGGTTATTTTTCATCCGCAAACATTATATTGAGTGCCGATCGGGGTGGCAGTACACCTATTGTTGGAATATACATATATTATTTGACTGTCTTAATGAGCTGTATCAGTTTTAGGGATAAAGGTGACCGGTATGGATTTTAACGATATCTGTTACCGGTTGATTGTACCGGGTAGTTTAATGTCGTTGGGATCGGATGAGCGGATACGTCCAATTTTTGCGAAAAAATGATGAGCAAACATCTTAAAATAATGCTGCCTTTGCGAACACAACCTAACAAGTTTTTTTTTTTTTTCCCCAACTATTTTAAGTTAACAGTTTATATCAGCAATATTAAAGCAATCACTCGTATTTATGTAATATTTTTAATATAATGCTTAGACCGCCTACTCAGCTGCAGAAATTTACATTTGGCACTGCCGATTTAACAAAAAAAACAAAAAACAAAAAAAAAAAACAGCCCAACAATAACCATCACATGTATTTTTTACAGTTAGTCTCTCAATAGTTCAATATCTGTCAAAGGTATAGGTAAAAGTACGTAGCACCACGAACCACCAATAAAGGGAGACTCGTCTCGGGATACCTATATATTTCATTTGGACGGCGGCCAATTGGCGCGATCGGCTTTGTGACTCCAGCGAGCAGCGTTGTTTCGACAGTATCTATGTATTAGCCGTAGAGAGAGAGAGAGCCTGAAATGCGGGCGTTTCACGGGTTTGCCGAATAAGTACTTAGCTCTGATGGCTGTTTGCGGCTTAAACGCTTCGAGATTACACTGACCTTTAAATACATGTATACTAATACATACCGTGCGCTATCGGTTATACATGCGGATTACACGCTGAGATTTTAGGCGACTTTGTGTTGATTTATAAGTATATTGTATTGATTTTTCCCAACACAAGCTCCTAATACGTAAACTTTTCAGTGTATGAATTGTTTTATCGGCTCAAGCTTTGTTGTGATTAATATGCAATGAGTAATCTGCAATCAACAATTATAAGTACATGGATTTTTTTTTAGATTGCTATTAACTATAGTACAAATTAAAATTTTACATTTAGAGATGTACAATTTGTGATTGAATACTTTATGATATTTTTTTTCAAGTTTAATATTTTTTAAGCATTGAAACGGTAACTATTTTTCATAAAACATTTATTCCAAGTTAACTTAAACAACAATATTTACACTTGAATTATTTTTTTTTAATAGAGCTCTTTAAGCCGAATATGTATAGCAGTTGGATAAGAATGAGTTTTTAATTGTTACGTGAATTCACGCAATCTTCACGCAATTTTTAATGTTAATATAGTACAAAAAAAAAATTTAATTTCAATTTATTATACATCTGAAATAGGTATATTGAGCCAATTATGATAAGAAATTTGGTCCTTAGACACAAACACGATGTAGGTATTTTTACTTATTATCGATTGAGGTTGCATATAATATAAAGTTTAAGAATTAAATTCTATGACACAAAAAAATAATGAAAATCGTGAATTAAGCCTACTCTTTGGAAGATGCTGGCAAACGAGAAGTAAAGAACGTTTTTTTAAAGTATTTTAATTTAGCTTATGCAACTGATTAGAGTAAATGTTGATAAATGTTACTTAACTGGGGAGTCGATCGGTTTCTGACTGTTAGTTCTCAAAGTAGTAAAGTAAATTTGTCTCAAAAACAGTAAAATCCGGGGTTGTCGATGCATTAAACGTTAAAAGACCACTTGTTTGTTATAAAAAGGAATGATAAATATACGATTGTTGTAAAAATAGACTTTAGTAGAAGAAAAATATTTTAAAGACTATTTATCAAAAGAAATAAAATTGTGCAATCAACATCAACGTGACAAAAGTACATTGGATCTTCTTCTCCAATGCACTCTTGATTTTTATTTGTTAATTACCATTAATAAAAAATAATCAGCAAAAAAAAAAAATTTTTGTAGGGGACACCCGGGTTTGAACCGGGGACCTCTCGATCTGCAGTCGAATGCTCTACCACTGAGCTATATCCCCACTTGATGGTGGTGCGTGAGAAAGCGCTTATGTACGACTTGGGTCGCGCGTTACTATATATAAGAAAGCGAGGAAAAAAGTTTCTCGCAGCGTCTGCGCGTAGATAACATCGTCAAAATATTTTAGTTCCTGCAGAAATAAGGGAGAAAAATAAAAATAAATAGTATACTTTAAATCTAGTGGTTGAAATGAAGAAGCATTTATTCATACTGAAAATCTGATTGCAAAATGATAAGTATGCTGCTTGTCCTTTATTTGCAGCACTAAAATGTTCTCTATCATATATCAAAGTCAAGAAATGTTATTATTATTATCATTATTTTATTTTTTTATTTAAATTTATTCCTCAAAGTTATTTTTTTTTTTTAATCCAAAAAGTGATTAGATTATTACGTAAAATATTACGATAGTTTGCCTTTAAAATTAAGAAATCAAAACAATGTAAATTGTAAGATGTATAATTTTTTTTCAAAATTTCAATTTATCGAATCAATATAAATGCCGTGGTATTTTAAAATGTAAGTAATGTAAATAAGTAAAAATGTTGTATTTTTATGATGACACTTGATCCATTTTGTAGTATTGTATTAATTGATACTCCTACACTTTATAAGACTTTGCTAAGATGACATGAATTTTTCTTGTACATATATTTCAAGTAATATGGCCTATGAACCAAACCATTCGCGCGTTCAAAACATCAATAAATTGTCACTCAATTAATTCCCACTCGAGACAAGAGAATAAAAAAGGACAAAAAAAATTCAACGTCAAAATACGCGTCTCTTTGCATTGTCTATCGAATATACAAGAGCGGATAACACTCATGGGACGATACCCCACAGCGTCGTAATTGCAGGCCATCACCACTGCCCATTCGAAACGGAAAGCTTCTTCTTCCTCCTTCGTGCGACAACAAATCTGCCCCGGTGTCATACAAATGGCTGTACGGCCGGCGAACCCTCTGCTTGTGTATATCATGGCTGCAGGGATGCCGAGACAGGTATATAGCACGAGGTTATTTACTGTCCCGGGTATGTGTGTATGTCTCCCAGTGGCTTCATGACTTGGCCATATGCCGGCTCGACTGAGGCGCACATGCTCTCAAAATCAATCTGCAACGACGCCCACGCTAAGGACGACTACCCCCCTCCCCACCCCCTTCGGTTTTAGCGATTACGGGGATCAGCTTGGTTTTTGGAAAATTTACAGGAGATGATACTCTGATGGGACCATGAATTTTCCTTTGACTGTATGTATTATTTAGTGACATTGTCGATGAGCTTTGATGGGTTATGGATTGGAATTTATGAAATTTAACCTTTTTTTTTTTATTTTTTTTTTAGTTTTGAGCTAATAACGTATCCTTTGTAATTATAAATTACCTTTGGGCAAAATTTATTTACTTATTAAAAAATTGATTTATTAATAATTAGTCAAATCTTTTATCAAGATTTTAGCTAATGAATCCTGAATTGTGATAGATTGTAAAAATAACAATTATACGAAATTAACAGAAGAGTAAGTAAAACAGTGAGCTTTTGATACGATTATACTTTTTTTTTGTTTCTCATATTTTAGTTAATTGTTAAAGGACTCCTATATATATATACACACATAATAGTAGCCGAATTTCTTGAGTATACATCATTAAGTATTAGTCTCGATGAGCGTAGTTAGATTTCTTATTACACAAATGTTATTGGAGGATAAACCATATAAAATTAACTGAACTAACGTTGATTCGATGAGTCAGTAAAGTTTGACTAAAGTATGGCTTGTCGAATGTTCCGTGAGCGTGTACATATATATTAATTTATACAAAATTCAGTATAAATGTATACGTAGGTTCCTTCATGCGGAATGTAGTAAAAATGATCTTGACTTTAGCGATAAACTACAAAGTTAAAAAAATCAAAGAGCCCCTTGCAACTTGATACGCATAGCGTCTCTTTGTCCTTCAATATTTAGAGGGGACAGAAACATAATAAAACCAAAGCCTGCATCAACGCGTACATACGAGTGGTGAAAAAATGTGCGGCAACGCAAAAACGCGAGACTGGTAAATTTTTCATTTTCCAATCACGCGCCGCGATTAAGGCTCTCCGTCACCATGAAGAATTCAACGAAAACAAATCATTCGAGATGGCTGCCGCGCTCCCTCAGTGTGGTACGGGAGTATAGCGCAACAACCTGGGTATAGCTGGTGTACCTGTGCGTATACACCAAAAACACGAGCTCGCGGCCATCAGGGGTACAAACGCGGAAGAGAGGCCGGTTAAAAAACGAGCAGTTTCTAGAGCAGTGGCTGGCTTTCCGCTCGGCTTGCGAATTAATCCATCAAAACGCCGTACCGGCTATACCCTCGCCGTCCTCGCATTTTTTTTTTCACCCACTCCCCCCTTCCCTACCCCCCCCACGTTAGTCTACCCCATTCCCCTTCTACTTCACCCCCTGCAGTCATCCTCTAAATATGGAACGGTGTACAAATAAAGCAAACCTGCTGAAGAGCGCGGCCGCGATTCCCGACTATGTAGTCTTGTAGTTCTTCTCTCTCTCTCTTGAGGCAAAACCTCCGAGTTTGTCCCGCAAGCATTACCATATATTTTCATAATTGTGTAACGTCTCGTTAATAGTACAAAGGCAGACCCATACTGATAAATACAGTTTTACTCTGTCGCTTGACGGAAAAAAAAAAAAAAAAAAAAAATGCAAGTACTTCGAGTTTTTATCGGAGAAGGTCAAATGGGAGCGCAAAGCCGTGGATTTTTCTTTCTGCGCTCGCGCGTCCTTTTCCTCACGCTATTACGAAATTATATATATATATATGTGTGTGTGTGTGGGTGTAGAAACACAGGACGGATACAGTGCACATGTACATAAATATATACAAAGTAGAAGTTGTACGTGTGGACAATGTATATACATAAGTACACGGGCAAAGAGCGAGGGCGCGTGATCAATATAAGCGATGACACACAACGAAAGCTCATCTGAAAAGCCACGCCCAGCCACGCGAGTTACGTCCAATGGGCACGGACCGGAGCAAGGGCTTTCGACCAATGGGGCACGCCCATTGATTATTCCCAGCTCACCCCCTCTCGCTCGCTCTCGCCACTGCGACATGCGTATGGGTTAACCCTCTTCCTTCGTCTCTCCTCGAAAGTGAATTTCTTCCGATGGGGGTGAAAAAGAGAGAGAGAAGAAGGAGCTTGCGACAGGGTGTAAAAGAGATAGAGAGCCAGACCAAGGACGAAGCGCTGCGCGTGGTGGTGGCGGCGTCGAGTTAACGACAGATAAAGACGGGGAGAATCGATGTGGGTGAAGTCTCTCTCTCTCTCTCTCTCTATCTCTATCGCTGCTTATCTCGTTGCGTCCTCCCCGGCCACCCCCTTTTTTTCGCAAGCTGGCTCCTTTTTTTTCTCTCGCTCCGCCATCCCGCGTACGTACAATATGGCTTTTTTTTGTCTGCATATACACACACACACACCCACGGAGCCACCTCTTTTTTCCTGCTCCGGTATTTCACCTCTTAGCGCCCTCTTTTTGCCCTTCCTGCCTCCCTCGTTCTAGACGTACACGCCTGCACGTGCCGTATATATTTATACGTGTACACCGAGCTTCCTCCTCGCTCTTCCCGTGCACCATTTTCCTATATATACCTCCTATATGCTTTTTCCCTCGACACACACACACACACACACAATATCGATTGTCCTCTCATCGTCCTCTTCGATTGCGGGGCTTTTTTTTGTTTCCCGCGTGAACGCTTTTCGTACAAAGGAGCTGCACCTGCGCTTACACTTACTTTCCCAACGACTCGCCTCAAATTTTCGCGCTTTTCCTTACGAGCGATTTATGCACGGTTTTCCAGTGTATCTACCCATCAAGGATTCCCTTCCAAGAGTCTCTCTGCACACGCATACACATATATAGGTACACAAGTCATGAGCTCGCAGCGAGTGGAGGATATCCCGCGCGATGAATGTTTTATGCTATACTATATGTCGTTGGCAGAGGGAATTCCTGAACAGTGGAATTCGAAGTGGAGGCGTGCGGGTAAATGATGCGAAGTACGAGTGGGTTAATTTTTTTTTTTTTTTTTTTTTTTTCCCCCAATGCTTTAGACGTTGCGACGAGTGTAATAATTGGAGGGAACTTTCTCGCTCAATGGACAAGCCCGAACTGTTGCATTATTGAGAGGAATCAAGTTGGCCGAGAGTACAGCATAATGTAGCTCGTACGCGCGTTGGGGATTATTATAACGCTCGTTCGTTTATGTGGATGATGGACGTTCATCAGATTTGACATCAGAAGGAATTTTTAATGCCCATCGTGGGGCGAAAATTCGAATCAATCGGTGTAATGTAATTACAGCGCCGTATGAGTGATAACCACATGTACGCTCAACACTATTACGTAAATGACAGTTACAGACATGGGATGTTTATTGATTTTTCGAAGCTATTTTTGTACTCGTTCCGATGATAATGGCGTACAGATAAATCTACACTTTTTTTTTGTCATTCCTTGACATTGAACAAGTGCACGGCGGAGAACAGGGAAGTCATTGTTGTGGCATGTAATTAGCGGGGGGAAAAAAAATTTACAATCATCGATATCGCTGATTCTTTGTTTTCAAAATTACCGTTTCACATTATATACTATATGTGGGTCAGGTGCGTTGGACAGTTAGCCATTCGTGAATAACTTTTTTTTTTTCCCAATAGTTGCGTAAATGAGTGTAAATAACATCTGGAATACTTTTCCACGTATTGTTTCAGCTGGAAATGCTTTTTATTCATTGTGAAACTTTATGAATTTGTTAGCATCAAAAATAAAAATATGTTTTCCATATCTTAACTATACTGATAAATCACTTATAAGTTATCGAAGATACATGGACAACGCCAAAGTTTATTTTATTAAAAAATTCGACGGAGAAATGTGTTTTTTCACACAATTGGACGAATAAAATTTCACCGCGATCATTAATCGCTTTAAATTACGAGTTGTACGATATATATAGGGAAAATCAAATGGCATCGATATGCAGGTAGATAATTGAGAACGATTATCGTTCACGGAGCAGAGAATCGTAATTTACTACAAAAACCCGGATTGCGGCGAGTACAACATAAGCATGTAGTGGAAAAAAAAAAAAAAAAATGAGATGTCCAATAAATTACGCGCTTTGTGTTGGAGAGTCGAGAAAGCCGGGATATCGAGAAAAAAAAGATATAAATTGCGTAATATGATCGTAGAGAGAAACGTGACGTAGCGTATTTAGGGTGTGGACAAAGAGGTGTGTCAGCGCTAAGAGCATTAGGAAAAAAACAACGCTCAGCTGTAGTAGAATTCATTGTAACCACTGAGTCTTGGGAAAAACTATTGTTACAGCTATGATCTTATTTGACGACAAAAATTCGATACGGAAGCATTGGCACCTTTTTGGTGCGTTGGTAAAATGCTTACACAATCAACTCTGCCATTTTTCACGACAATGGTTATTACATTAAACTTTAATGCGCCTAAAGAGGAAACTTGAGGTTTTTCAAAGAAATAAATAGCAGAACTTTATACGATAAGAGTAACATTACATCAATATCAATCCAAATTTTATCTCCCCACGGGAACTTATCCACTGTGACATAATACATCGCCAATAATCTGAATAAAAAAAATCTTACATCAGCATTTAAATTTAAAAATAT